>NC_086175.1:138890989-139207239 GCF_023053635.1 Elgaria multicarinata webbii
CTTGCTGCGAGCACCCACAACTCCACTCGGCTTCCTTTGCTGGGCTGGCAACTGTCAATCACAATGTTTTCCAAAAACGCAGGGGCTACAAGGCATCCTGGGGGGATCGTTAGTGAACACAGCAGCCTCCTAGATAACCCGCGGCCCCATTGGCACACTTAATTAAGTTTCGATATCTGCCACGAGGCAGGCAATCCATTAATTAGCAACCGCTCCTCATCAGCCTAACAACTGCTTCTCTGGTTACCGAAACTGTTCCTCTCCCCAGTCTTTCCCCTCCTTGCCGGCTTAGAACTGTTGCTCTTGTCTCCGTGGGTGGGGGCTTGTGTTAGGAATCCTCCTCCTTCGCAATTCATTAGGGCGGCCTGCCGCAATCTGGTGTCCTCCAGATGAGTTGGGCTACAACTCCAGCCAGCACGGCGTCACTGCCTTTAGGGCATCAACACAATTCCCAATGCACACTGGGGGAAAATGTATGCAAATGACCTTATGCAAATTAACCTAGGGTCATTTGCATAGGAATCCCCCTAATTTGCATTGGGAAATGTTCTAGACAGTTTTCCAGTTCAAACATTTCTGGACAACCCACGTCACTGTGGGGGTGTGGAGAGCATGGCTGGACCACTGGAGGTCTAAACAGGCACGAGAACCCTTTGTTGACTCTCCCGTTCAGCTGGTTGCTCTACTGTTACATTTGAGGGAGAACGTTTTCTCTGTTAGCGCTGTCGATAGTTTTCTATGCCCCTAGAGCTGGCTGGGGCATTCTGGGAGTTGTAGTCCAACGCATCTGGAGCACCCCAGGTTGAGGAAGGCTGCCCTATAGAGAGACGTATTTTTCTCTCATTTGAAAACCTTCAAATGTTTTGGCCGCCCTTCCTAGGGAAAGAGTTCCAGTGCATTGACTCCTTGTTCTGTACGCTAGTTGAGACTCGTTCCCATTTGAAAGCAGCTGGATAAATGTCATAGAATCATAGAATCGTAGAGTTGGAAGGGGCCTACAAGGCCATCAAGTCCAACCCCCTGCTCCATGCAGGAATCCACCCTAAAGCATCCCTGACAGAGGGTTGTCCAGCTGCCTCTTGAAGGCCTTTAGGGTGGGAGAGCCCACAACCTCCCTAGGTAACTGGTTCTATTGTCGTACTGCTCTAACAGTCAGGAAGTTTTTCCTGATGTCCAGCCAGAATCTGGCTTCCTGTAACTTAATAGAATCATAGAATGGTAGAACTGGAAGGGGCCTCTAAGGCCATGGAGTCCAACCCCCTGCTCAATGCAGGAATCCACCTTCAAGCATCCCTGACAGATGACGGACCAGCTGCCTCTCAAATGCGCTCAGGAGTGGGGCGTACACTGCTTCACTTTCTGAACAGCTCCTCTTTCTGGCCCTGCTGACCTTCGGAATAAGCACCAAGGCCCCAATCCGGGGGAGGTTAGTTAGTTCTCAATGGGGGACGTTGGTCAAAACAGACATGGAGGCTGTTTTGATGGCCCGGGTTGCCGCCACGTTCAGGAAAACCCACGCTTTCTCTGCCGCAGGGTTCCGGCAGCTAATCCAAATGTGGAGGGGGGAGTGGACTTTCGGTCAGCCATTCAGCTTCCTGGGCCTGCCCCCTGCCCTGGTGGACAGCAACCGATTAGGGGGTTGTCCTCCACTCAGGAACGCCTCCACCATGATGCTGGAGCAAGGTTAGACAGCAGATGTGCTGTACTTGCCTCACTCCAGCAAAACAGTTGGGGTAAGTCACCGACTATTTTTTAATTTGCAGCTTCACAGGATAACTGTATACCCGACACAGCGCCACTGCGCAGCGTTCAAAGCATATAGACAGCCCCATAAAGTCCTGTTCAGTTCAGAGAGACTTGAGTGCAATTAACGGTCTCCATATTATTGCATTGTATTGAAGCTGTCCACCAAAACAGAGTTTTTGAATTAACTGCCGGTTAATTCACAGATTAATTAACAGATTAATTTAATTGATCTGTTAAACTTTAAATACATCTGGACCTCCTGTGTTTTTATCTTCCTTTCTTTTTTACAAAGCTATTGGCTGCCAGAGGGGACCTTCCCCTCCCTCTGCAGCTGGATTGGGGATCCCTGGCGTTCTGGGTGGAGTGTTTTAACCTTCTTGGGCAGCCTCCCTTCACCTGGTGCCCTCCAGATGTCTTGGCTGGAGGATGGTGGGAGTTGTAATCCAACACATTTGGAGGGCACCCAGTTGGGGGAGGCTGCACTTGGACGTACGTATCGATCTTTTCGCCCATCAAGGCAGGAAGCACACTTATTTATTTATTTATTGCACTTCTATACTGCCCAATAGCTGAAGCTCTCTGGGCAGTTTACTTGGAGGGTAATTTTAACTGGGGAAATGGCAGGCGGGGAGGGGGTAACTCTCCTCCCCCAGTGGTGTGATCCTGATCATATTCATATTCCTGATCATATTGAGAGCCAGTGTGGTGTAGTGGTTAGAGCATTGGACTGGGAGTCGGGAGATCCGGGTTCTAGTCCCCACTCAGACATGGAAACCCACTGGGCGACTTTGGGCCTTTCCAATATCCTTTTTAGAACAATGACCAGAACTGTGCACAGTTGGGGTTGTGTGGATTTTATTAAAATCTGTTCCATTTGCATTTCATGGATTGCCAAACGCCTTTCGTTCTGTTGTCTTCCCATTGGAGAAATCAGACGTGTGTCCCCCCCCCAATTTCCCTAATTTGTGCAACCCCCCCCCATGTGCAAATCCTCCCCCCGCAAATGTTCATGCTTTAGCCTATGGTGCAGTAGCATGTGCTCCTCCCATAGCATCCTGCTCGCCTTGACAGGACAGCCTTCTGGCAGGAATCTGAGGCCTGCCAGCTGGGCACCATTGGGAACCCAGTTATTTATTATTTATTTGTTTATTTATTTATATAGCACCATCAATGTACATGGTGCTGTACAGAGTAAAACAATAAAATAGCAACACCCTGCCGCCTAGGGTTACATTCTGATAGAATCATAATAAAACACTAAGAAGGGGAAGAGAATGCACCAAACAGGCACAGGGGAGAGTAAAACTAACCGTATAAAAGTCAGATCAAAATCAAGTTTTAAAAGCTATAGGGAAAATAAAAGTTTTTAGCTGAGCTTTAAAAGCTGCGATTGAACTTGTAGTTCTCAAATGTTCTGGAAGAGTGTTCCAGGCGTAAGGGGCAGCGGAAGAAAATGGACGAAGCCGAGCAAGGGAAGTAGAGACCCTTGGGCAGGTGAGAAACATGGCATCAGAGGAGCGAAGAGCACGAGCGGGGCAATAGTGTGAGATGAGAGAGGAAAGATAGGAAGGAGCTAGACAGTGAAAAGCTTTGAAGGTCAACAGGAGAAGTTTATATTGGACTCTGAGGTGAATTGGAAGCCAATGAAGAGATTTCAGAAGCGGAGTAACATGGTCAGAGCAGTGAGCCAAGAAGATGATCTTAGCAGCAGAGTGGTGAACAGAAACCAACGGACTGATGTGAGAAGAAGGAAGGCCAGTGAGAAGAAGGTTGCAGTCGTCCAACCGAGACATAACCAATGCATGAATAAGAGTCTTGGCAGGAGAGACAGACAAAAATGATCGAATCCTGGCAATATTATACAGGAAAAAACGACAGGATTTAGCTACTGCCTCAATATGAGGAATAAATACGATCGTATCTCGGCATGTCTTTCAGATATCTCAGCTTGGCTGCTTCATCGTCGCTTGAAGCTTAACATGGCAAAGACTGAATTGCTTGTTTTTTCTCCTAAACCTTCTCCTCATCTCTCATTCTCTCTTACTGTCAATGATGTTACGCTTACTCCGGTCAAGGAAGCTCGTAGCCTTGGCTTTATCTTCGACTCCTCACTCTCCTTTATTCCTCATATTGAGGCAGTAGCTAAATCTTGTCGATTTTTCCTGTATAATATTGCCAGGATTCGATCATTTTTGTCTGTCTCTTCTGCCAAGACGCTTGTTCATGCACTGGTTATTTCACGGTTGGACTACTGCAACCTTCTTCTCTCTGGCCTTCCTTCTTCTCACATCAGTCCGTTGGTTTCTGTTCACCACTCTGCCGCAAAGATCATCTTCTTAGCTCGCCGCTCCGACCATGTTACTCCGCTTCTGAAATCTCTTCATTGGCTTCCAATTCACTTCAGAATCCAATTTAAACTTCTCCTGTTAACCTTCAAAGCTTTTCACGGTCTAGCTCCTTCCTATCTCTCCTCTCTCATCTCACACTATTGCCCCGCTCGTGCTCTTCGCTCCTCTGATGCCATGTTTCTCGCCTGCCCAAGGGCCTCTACTTCCCTTGCTCGGCTTCGTCCATTTTCGTCTGCTGCCCCTTACGCCTGGAACGCTCTTCCAGAACATTTGAGAACTACAAGTTCAACCGCAGCTTTTAAAGCTCAACTAAAAACTTTTCTTTTTCCTAAAGCTTTTAAAACTTGATGTTGTGCAGACTTCTACTGTTACTTTCTACTGTTAGTTTTTCCCTACCCTGTGCCTGCTTACCCTACCCTGTACCTGTTTGCATTCTCTTCCCCTCCTTATTGTTTTACTATGATTTTATTAGATTGTAAGCCTATGCGGCAGGGTCTTGCTATTTACTGTTTTACTCTGTACAGCACCATGTACATTGATGGTGCTATATAAATAATAATAATAATAATAATAATAATAATAATAAAGGAGAGCGAGGAGTCAGATATAAAGCCAAGACTACGAGCTTCCTTGACTAGAGTGAGTGTAACATCATTGACAGTAAGAGAGAATGAGAGATGAGGAGAAGGTTTAGGACCCAGTTCCAGGGTCTAGCTGCTCTAGAGGAAAGGTCCCCCCAGAATGCAGAGGAAGCAGGGACTGGAACAATCCCGGGAGGCAAGAGGGGAGGAGGGAGTCGATCAAGGCCGCAACTCATGTCGGCTTTGACGCGGCTTCACCCTTGGAGTGTCACGCGCGGCCTCCGGCATCACAGCTGCTGTCTTTGCTCGTCCCCCCCTTGCCCTTTGGTCTGCCTTCTTGGCGGTGGGCTGAGCCCCCAAATCCCTGGCTTTTGTGACATTCAGCTGGATTATAGAGCGGGCTTTAAAGCCACCAGACTTGGCTTTCAGAATCAGGACTGCAGTGACATTTCTCTGGCCTTGAGTCCCTGGGTGGGTGAAGGTGTGTTTATTATACCGGGGACTTCAGCGGAATTTGTGCTTGTCAGTGCCAATAGTCGCTTGTGAAGCCTGCAGCTACAACGACTACATTCTGACAAAATCTGCTCTCCCTTTAGAGGGTTTTAGCATTCATAGAATCATAGAATAGCAGAGTTGGAAGGGGCCTAAAGGCCATCGAGTCCAACCCCCTGCTCAATGCAGGAATCCACCCTAAAGCATCCCTGACAGAGGGTTGTCCAGCTGCCGCTTGAAGGCCTCCAGTGTGGGAGAGCCCACCACCTCACCAGGCAACTGGTTCCATTGTCGTACTGCTCTGACAGTCAAGGAGTTTTTCCTGATGTCCAGCCAGAATCTGGCTTCCTTTAACTTGAGCCTGTTATTCCGTGTCCTGCACTCTGGGAGGATCGAGAAGAGATCCTGGCCCTCCTCTGTGTGACAACCTTTCAAGTATTTGAAGAGTGCTATCATGTCTCTCCTCAATCTTCTCTTCTCCAGGCTAAACCTGCCCAGTTCTTTCAGTCTCTCCTCATAGGGCTTTGTTTCCAGACCCCTGATCATCCTGGTTGCTGTCCTCTGAACATGCTCCAGCTTGTCTGCGTCCTTCTTGAATTGTGAAGCCCAGAACTGAACGCAATACTCTAGATGAGGCCTAACCAGGGCCGAATAGAGAGGAACCAGTACTTCACGTGATTTGGAAGCTATACTTCTATTAATGCAGCCCAAAACAGCATTGGCCTTTCTTGCAGCCATATCGCACTTTTGGCTCATATTCAGCTTGTGATCTACAACAAGGTTTCGTTTTCATGCCCATTTTGGTGGGATTCCAGCTGTGTGTATGTGTGTGAGTGTGTGTGTGTTTAACACTAAGCTATTAGGCTGCCCATACCCTCCAGAAAATTCCGGAAACCTCCTGGCAGAGCTGGGGGTCCGTAGCAACCGGACTTGGGGCCCAAAATACCGGGGTTGTGGTTACTGGGCCTGCAGCAACCCCAACCCCAACTTACCAGGCCTAAATTTCTCCTGTGAGTGGCGGCGGCCATCTTGAATCTCACCCGAACTCACGCGAGATCTCGGCAGCTGGCTGGGAACTCTGTGAGACCCAGCCAACAGCCAAGATCTCGCGTGAGTTCGGGCGAGATTCAAGATGGCTGCCGCGAGGGGTCAGCAGTGAGAGTGAGGTGAGTGGTTGGGGGCTGCGTGCAGGAACTTCCAGCAATGCGGCCTCCAGAACCCCCACCCCCCAGCGCTGAAGCAGAAGCAGAAGAACAGGAGGAGGAGGAGGAGGAGATAGAGGAGGAGGTAAGACTGAGGTTTGTGTGTGAGAGAGAATGTGTGGGGTCTTTGAGTGAATGCGTGTGTGCATGCGTGTTTTTGGAGTGAGTGATGCTGAGTGTGTGTGTGTGCGTGTGTGTGTGCGTGTGCATGTGCATGCACACGTGTGCTGGCGGTGTGAGTGTATTGATGTCTGAATGGGATGCCTGGTTGTTCGACTGAATGAATGCATGTGCATATTTGCAGTGGGGGTGGCTGTAGTTTTCTGTGAGTTGGGGGGATGATTTGGAGGTGATGTTCCTATTTAATAATGCATTTTAGACCCATAGACCTTTCTTTCCAATTTGTTTACTATAATTGGCATGACTTATATTTTGTAATAGTGGCTGACAATTGTTCATCCTTCTTAAAGAAACTTTTTAAAAATTAACAGGGTTGCTATCCTCCTCCTCCTCCTCCTCCTCCTCCTCCTCCTCTATCTCTCTCTCTTTTCTTGCTTGTGGTGGTTTTTCTAGAAGAACATGATGGGCTTTGCCAAGTCATGTTGTCTTTTACTGATTCAGAAATGTCCTGACTATTGAACATGTTTTAAGTATGACTGCTTTCTGGATGTTGGCATGCATGTATTTTGGTAGGCCTAATTTCTGAAGGTTTTCTGTAAAAACAACCACGATGTCATGCTGGTGACTGATGTGACTAACAAATAACTGTAAGTTTTTCCTGTTGCCATAGTTCTTTAACTTCCATATCCAGTGGTGTATATTTTTCTTTTCTGCAACATTTTTGTCATTAGGTATTGCAATTTCAATGTAGGTGTGTTTTTCTCGGTTGTTTTTGACTGTTATGTCTGGTTGAAGTTGAAACAAGCTAAGACAAGCTTTAATCCATTTTGTTCCATGGCTAACGTTTGCAGGCTAATAGTAGTTTATACTCTTTCTGAATGCTTGGTTGTTTAGTTGTTGTATACTTGTCAACTGCTTCATTTGTTCAGTGGTAGCAGTATGCAGTAAAGTGATAGGGAAACAGTGTTAAATGTTAGGAAAGGTTAGACTATGGTCATCCAGTGAAGGATTTGCAGTCAGAAAAGATATTTGAGGGAAGGGAAGACTGTATCACACACAGGGCTCATCTACACCAAGCAGGATATTCCACTTTGAAAGCAGTATAGAAAAGCTAGGAGCCACACTACTGCTTTATAGCAGTATTGAAGTGTACTAACAACTGTTGGGGCCCATGACACATGCCATATACCACTTTCATAACACTTTCATAGTGTTATATCCTGCTTGGTGTAGATGTGTCATGGGCCCCAACAGTTGTCAGTGCACTTCAGTACCACTATAAAGCAGTAGTGTAGCTCCTGCAGTGCAGTTGAATACCTCTATAAAGTAATAGTGTGGCTCCTGCCTTTTATATACCGCTTTCATAGTGGAATACCCTGCTTGGTGTAGCTGAGCACACAGTATAGCAAAAGCTTCAACGTACAGCAAAAGCTACAGAAGTAAGAATGAGTGAAGTTAATTTCAGATACATTGAATGTCTCACTTATACTTTATTCCAGTGATTTTAACATTAAGATGTAATGTAGAACAGGTTTGTCTTAATTGTGTGCTGTGAAATCAGACCTGTGACCAAGGCCATGTTTGGGTGGGCACGCCCCCTTGGGGGATGGACATGTTGGTGGGCACACCCCCATGGGGCGGCCATGTTGTCCTCCTTTTTGGTTTCCAAAATATGGTCACCCTAAGCTAATGTTTTCCTTAGGAATGCTGAAACATTGCCAAAACAGGAGACTTTTCCCATACTGTCAAAAGAAAGCTTCGGCTATTGGGCAGTAGAAAAATAAATAAAATTGGTAAAACCTGGACATTTAGGGGTTTCACTCTAGGCTGTGTTGTGAGATGGACTCATGGCTTAAGCCACCCTTCACCATTCTGGTTTCCTCTGCATGTGTTGGACTACACTTTCCAGCATACCCCAAACAACATGGCCAATGGTAGGGATGATAGCAGTTGTAGTCCAGCAACATCTGGAGGGCCACACTTTCCCAACCCCTGGTTTAAATGGCTCCTGTGCCTTTTAATTCTATCCTGCTATTACGTCCCACCTGTGTTATTGCTTCCTGTTGCAGGTGGCTGAATTGATTCTCCTAATTCCAATAATAATAATAATAATAATAATAATAATAATAATATCTTACCCACCTCTCCCTCTGGATCGAGGCAGGGTACAACACAAATGCAAAACACCATAAAATACATATAATTGATTAAAACGTAAAACTAATACATTATCAAAAAGCAGCACATTATTAAAAGGGATCTTTGTTAAAAAGGCATCAGATATCAGTGTCTGTTCCTGTAATTTCCTTTTATTTACATTTTTTTTACAATGTAATGACCCTGTTTCACTATAAAATGAAAAAAGGTGATGATGATGATGCATTTGGGGGAATTAAGACAAGCTATTCAAATTAACAGAATATTCATCCTTTAAATCCTGCAGCTGTGCTCTAGTGGGACACAATAAAACAGGCAAAACATACAAGCAGGAAAAATCTAATTAACATTGCAAAGGGCCTTTGCAAATAGCATGTGATCTGGGGTCATGTTACTTTCCATAATAGAAGCTCTCTGGGCAGTTCATTAACCAAAGTTACATTTAACACGCATGGTGTTGTTGTGGTTATTTGCTGGATCACACCCACTGTCCTTCCCCCTGTATATGTCTGGCATAACTTGTGAACAACCTGTAGGCACAGCCAGGCACCCTGGTAGTTCAAAGGCCCCTAGTCACAAATGCAGTGGGCTGGGTCAGCCACACATTTGACGCTTAAAATAAAACGGTACGAACTTGTCCATGTGAGATTGCAAGAGCTGATCTGCATGATCAAAGCCAAGTTCTCTGCAAGATCTCAGCAGTTGTGAAAAGATGATGAGATTTGACTGAAAGGACTTTGGCAAGTCAGAGAAGATTAGATTTCAATATGAACAACAAAGAAAGAGACATTTTTAAAATGTGTATTTTCACTGTTTGTATATTGCTGCTCTATAAAAACACACACATGCATATGCAATGAATTCATAGAAATGCCTATAAAATAATGGAGACCATTGCTAGGAACTGACCCTCTGCCTGGCACCTTAAATGCAAGCTCAACAGAAATTATTCGACTTGCCTTTTGCTCATTGGCTTCAGCCTCCCAAATGCATGTTTAGCCTTGGAGAAGAGAGGATTGAGGGGAGACATGAGAGCACTCTTCAAATACTGAAAAAGTTGCCCCACAGAGGAGGGCCAGGATCTCTTCTCGATCCTCCCAGACTGCAGGACAAGGAATAATGGGCTCAAGTTAAAGGAAGCCAGATTCCAGCTGGACATCAGGAAAAACTTCCTGACTGTTAGAGCAGTACGACAATGGAGCCAGTTACCTAGAGAGGTTGTGGGCTCTCCCACCCTAGAGGCCTTCAAGAGGCAGCTGGACAAGCATCTGTCAGGGATGCTTTAGGGTGGATTCCTGCATTGAGCAGGGGGTTGGACTCGATGGCCTTGTAGGCCCCTTCCAACTCTGCTATTCTATGATTCTGTGATCTGGGGACAATACGGTGCTCCATTCTCCTGTGACTCCGGGGCCTGACACTCCTGTGCTTGCTGCTCCTCCCAAATTCCAACTTAACTAGGAGAACTTCTAAAATTCTGGAATTGGGCCATGCTCGTTTTTGCCCAAGCATTCATTTGAGGTGCACCTCCCCCCCCTTTTTTTTTGACAATGCAGTTGTGTACTGAAAAGGGAAAAGAAAGGAACCTCTCGTGCAAAGCGCTTGAGTCATTGCTGACTCCTAGAGGGACGCCTGCTTTCGCTGATGTTTTCTTGGCAGACTTTGTAGTGGGGTGGTTTGCCGTTGCCTTCCCTAATCGCGGCTACCTTTCCCCCAGCTAGCTGGGTACTCATTTTACCGACCTCGGGAGGATGGAAGGCTGAGTCGACCTGAGCCGGCTGCCTGAGAACCAGCTTCCGCTGGGATCGAACTCAGGCCATGGGGAGAGTTTCGGCTGCAGTAACTGCCATTTACCACTCGTAATCTTAATGTAATTGGACCACATGCAGCGTTTTACTTTTGTGCTCCTGCGTATTAGTAAAACCACTCAAGAGTGCCTTCATACAGCCATATGTAGAATTATATAAAGTTTGGGAGTTGTTCTTTTGCAGTGTTTTATGAATACCCATTTGTATCTTGGTAATGCAGAAGGGTAAAAAGATTCCAAGGGACTGAAAAACGTGGCAAACTTTGCATGTTTCACCCTCTTGGATATAAAAAGCCTAGAACAGCCCAAGGTAGTTTTTTGCTGTTAATCCTGTCTGGTCCTGTCTTGATTTCCCCTCCCCGTCTAGATCTGCCCTGTGTTCTCGGGGTGCGAATCAGACCCCCAACATACCCCCTGAACCTCTCACCCTGCTTTGCTGATTACACCCCACTGAGCTCCAACACAAATTTGCAGCCAGTACTGAACTAGGCCGTTACCAGCCATGTTTCTCTCTCCTGCATACATGATCTGCGCGATGGCAAACATTAAAATTCCTGACCTACTTTTCCCGGGTTTGCATTCAGCGTGAGTCAAGGGGAGAGCATGAAATCTGCTTTTCTTGGGGTTTTGAAATGTTGACAGTTATGCGCTTTGCACACTGAGATAATTGCACTGCGACTAGTTGAAGGCTGTTACGGCACTGGGTTACGTGGTGGTTCCCCTCTGTTCTGGGGCAAGGAGAGGAAGGTCATGGCCCAGAAGATCTGTTGGGCACTTATTGAGTTCACCTTCAAGCCCCCTCGCATCTTTAGCTCTGTGAGATTCCTCCCCACCCCCACAAGCCCATTTCCCCCCCTCTACTCATCTTTCACTTTGTCTCCTGCTTCTAGCGTGAGACCTTGGCTCTTCTCCTGCCTTCTGGGACCTACTCAACTGCCCATCACCCCCCATTCCTCCTCGATCCGGACTGCTTGGAGATTAGAAGATTTTTCTCTCAGCCAAACAATAAACCTTCCATTTCCTTCCTGGAAGTGACAGTTTCTCAGCTGTCCCTGAGTTTTCCTTGCCTTCCCCATCAGTAGGGCCATGGACATTCTATGACATCACAGCAGTCAGGGGGTGCAGGCAAGAGGTAGTAGCCTATTACTGGCTACGGACACAGATGTCCTGCATTTGTTGACATATTTTCCATGAGAATGTAATATATATATATATATATATATATATATATATATATATATATGTATGACATGAACAAGCAACACTGTCAATGTTGTCAGAACATTGATCCTTTGACTGATGTGTCCTGAACGCCCACCAGCATCCTGAGCTAAAGTAACTGGCTATCTCTGGTCTGTTTTGCTGAAGGAGTCTGAGGTCTCCTTTTGCCTTCATGTTCACCGTTCAAAGAACGTGAGAGCCGTGGTGGATCAGACCAAAGTTTTCTCTGTAGTCCCCCATCCAACCAGATGCCCCAATTGGAAGCACACAAGCAGGTCAGGAGTGCAACAGCACCTCCCTGTCCATGTTCCCCAGCAACTGGCATTGAGAGGCATGCTGCCTCTAATGCTGGAGCTAATCTAAAACAGCCTCCCCCAATCTGGTGCCTTTCAGCTGTGTTGGACTACAAGTCCCATTACCCCCATCCTGGCTGGGCTGATAGGTAATGTAGTCCAACACTCCTGGAGGGCACCAGGCTGAGGAAGGCTGGTCCAACTGCATTATTCTTGCTTTGTGTTAGGGGCAGCGTGACGTAGGGTTAAGAGTATCAGACTAAGTCTATTTACTGTTTTACTCTGTACAGCACCATGTACATTGATGGTGCTATATAAATAAATAATAATAATAATAATAAGTCTAGGCAGACTCTGCGTGGCTTTAGGCCGGACATTGTTTCTCAGCCTAGCCTCCCTCCCTGGGGGTTGTTGCGGGGATAGCATGGGAGAGGTGGGTGAGCCATGTATGCTGCCTTGAAGTCCTTGGAGGGCTTCTGCAAAACGCTCTACATAGGGCTACTTCTGTGCCTAGTTCAGAAACTTCAATTAGTCCAAAATATGGCAGCCAGGCTGGTCACCGGTACACACCAGTAATTTAAAATCTCTTCACTGGCTGCCGATTAGTTTCTGGGCGAAGTACAAAGTGTTGGTTATCACCTTTAAAACCCTACATGGTTTGGGTGAAGGCTACCTGCGGGATCGCCGTCTCCAGTACAATCCGCCCCACACACTCAGGTCCTCTGGGAAGAATTTACTCCAGCTAGCAAAAACTAGATTAACAACTGTTACCCAGAGGACCTTCTCTTCTGCTGCTCCCAGACTGTGGAATGGCCTGCCGGAGGAGATTCGTCAACTTGACAGTCTTTTAGAATTTAAAAAAGCAATAAAGACTGATCTATTCCGGCAGGCCTATCCAGTGAAATTTTAGAATGTTTCTAGGAAGTTTTAAGGATGTTTTAAAGATGTTTTAATCATGTATGGTATGTTTTTAACCAGTTTTTAATGTGTATTTTATATCATGTTTTTATACTGTTTGTTTTATACTTCGAATGGTTTTAGTTTTTGTGAACTGCCCAGGGAGCTTCGGCTATTGGGCGGTATAAAAATGCAATTAATCATCATCATCATCATCATCATCATCATCAAACATGAGAGGTCCTGACTTTGACTGCTGGGTAGGCCTGTTTTGCCCACCTAGCTGGGAGGGAAGGGAGACCTGAACCTTGAGAGAAGAGGGGGCGTGATGGGGGCAACTGCTTCTAGGGATGGAGGAGAAATTTGTTTCAGTTCCTTTTTGATCAGGATTTACCCATTTTGCATCTTCTGGACCAAACACGGACCTGGATGCAATCTGCGTTTGATGCCCGCGTGTTTCCAAACTTGCAATTTCATCGGTGGCCCAAAACCCTCGGTGTTCGACAGCCTGCGTCCGTCTGAGAAATGCACATGAAGAAATGCATAGTTTTGAAACATGCACACAAATATGCTTTAATCAATGGGAGAAGAATGTAGGCATTTCACAGAGGGCACAACTGATTTTGAAAACAATATGCACAAAATTACGCAAGGATTTTCCTGCGAAAAGAAATAAACACCCCAACGCTCACAATCTGATATGGATTTGAATCGGAACACGCTTCAAGCTGGAATTCAGAGAAGTTCGGTGCACTCAGGTTCTGGTGAATCACTCATCCCTCCTTGCTGGGCCTACAGGAGGCCCCGGGTCCAGTCCCTGAGGGCATTAAAGGGTCTTCAAGAATCATAGAATCATAGAATAGCAGAGTTGGAAGGGGCCTACAAGGCCATCGAGTCCAACCCCCTGCTCAATGCAGGAATCCACCCTAAAGCATCCCTGACAGAGGGTTGTCCAGCTGCCTCTTGAAGGCCTTTAGCGTGGGAGAGCCCACAACCTCCCTAGGTAACTGGTTCTATTGTCGTACTGCTCTAACAGTCAGGAAGTTTTTCCTGATGTCCAGCCGGAATCTGGCTTCCTTTAACTTGAGCCCGTTATTCCGTGTCCTGCACTCTGGGAGGATCGAGAAGAGATCCTGGCCCTCCTCTGTGTGACAACCTTTTAAGTATTTGAAGAGCGCTCTCATGTCTCCCCTCCATCTTCTCTTCTCCAGGCTAAACATGCCCAGTTCTTTCAGTCTCTCTTCATAGGGCTTTGTTTCCAGACCCCTGATCATCCTGGTTGCCTCCTTTGAACACGCTCCAGCTTGTCTGTGTCCTTCTTGAATTGTGGAGCCCAGAACTGGACGCAATACTCTAGATGAGGCCTAACCAGGGCCGAATAGAGCGGAACCAGTACCTCACATGATTTGGAAGCGATACTTCTATTAATGCAGCCCAAAATAGCATTTGCCTTTCTTGCAGCCATATCGCACTGTTGGCTCATATTCAGCTTGCGATCTACAACAATTCCAAGATCCTTCTTGTTTGTAGTATTGCTGAGCGAAGTATCCCCCATCTTGTAACTGTGCATTTGGTTTCCATTTCCTAAGTGTAGAACTTGGCATTTATCCCTATTAAATTTCATTCTGTTGTTTTCAGCCAGCACTCCAGCCTATCAAGATCACTTTGAAGTTTGTTTCTGTCTTCCAGGGTATTAGCTATCCCACCCAATTTTGTGTCATCTGCAAATTTGATCAGCGTTCCCTGCATTTCCTCGTCCAAATCATTAATAAAGATGTTGAAGAGCACTGGGCCCAGGACTAAGCCCCGTGGTACCCCACTCGTTGCCTCTCCCCAGTAGCTGGGCTGGTAAATGCTGTCGCAGCCAGAGACCCTTGAGAACGGGTGGCGTCCAGAGTTAACAACGCCAGGCTATACGGCCCGAGGGTCTCACTCTGTCTACCGCAGCTCCAGACGCTCCCAGATACTCCTTGAGTTTCGTTTCCCGCAATTCTATCCTGGGCTCAGGGAGACGCTCCTCTCTCTTCAGATGGCAAGAGTTAAGAACTGGCAAGTAGCACTCCAGAGATCTGAAGAAATGCAGCAATCAGTCCAGAAGCCATATATTGTAATTAGGCCATCTCAAAGACCACAAAAACTGGGCAAAAAAAGAAAAAGAAAGTCCAATCAGTCCAGCTTTCCTAGTGCTGATTGAAGTAGGAACCGAATCAAAGGCTAGAAGAAGAGCAGCTTTTTAAATAGATAGATAGATAGATATTACGAAGACTGCCTTTTCTCTCCAAGAAAAATGGTCACCCCTCAGCCTGCCCTGGACCTCCTTGTGTGTGGGGCAGGAGAACACAGAGCATCCCATGATGGCTTCCGAATGCAACGTGGCTGTAAAACAGGTGCTATCCTGGCGTGTTGATTTTCCTCCCTAGGAGGGGAGCTGTAAGACTCCTTGTTTTGGTCAAGAGCTTCTTAATTCTTCTGAAGAGCCACTCAGGGCCTGCCGGGATCAGCCTCTCAGTTAAAGTGATTGGGATGTGGGGAGAAGAGGCGTTTGCACCGCCACACTCCTGACTGCGCTGTGTTGAAAGCTCTGATGTGCCCTGAGGGGAGATTCTTCTTCTGCCCCAATGGACTGAACACCAATTCACACTTTACAAGCTCAGGGCATAGGTCTACCAAGGATAGAGGCTCCAGTTTGAGGCCTGACCTGTGGGCACCTTTCTTGATGTCTGCCAGGCTCCTTGTCCCTCCTGATTATTATTCTTTAAAGAGTGTTTTTGTTCCTATCTGAGAGGCTGGCGTGCTGTAAAGTGAAGGTGGATTCCTGCAATGAGCAGATGGTTGGACTCGATGGCCTTAGAGGCCCCTTCCAACGTGACTAGTCTATGATTCTATGAAGTGCCAGCACTACCCCACCATCTTTGTGGGGCCCTGAAGCATTCTGAGAAAACAAAACTGGGGGATACTGGGTGTTGCAAACCCAACACTAGTCTGGGGAAGGCTGGTTTAACAACAGTACCACCACAATGACTTCCACCCCATCCTAAATTATGCTGCTGAAATGGAGAAAGCTTGCGGGGGGGGGGTGGATAAACAGGAGTGGGTTTTTCTTTAGAAAGACCATGAGCTCTGTGATAATCAAAATGAATCATAGAATCATAGAATAGCAGAGTTGGAAGGGGCCTACAAGGCCATCGAGTCCAACCCCCTGCTCAATGCAGGAATCCACCCTAAAGCATCCCTGACAGGTGGTTGTCCAGCTGCCTCTTGAAGGCCTCTAGGGCAGGAGAGCCCACCACCTCCCTAGGGAACTGGTTCCATTGTCGTACTGCTCTAACAGTCAGGAAGTTTTTCCTAATGTCCAGCTGGAATCTGGCTTCCTTTAACTTGAGCCCTTTATTCCATGTCCTTCACTCTGGGAGGATCGAGAAGAGATCCTAGCCCTCCTCTATGTGACAACCTTTTAAGTATTTGAAGAGTGCTATCATGTCTCCCCTCAATCTTCTCTTCTTCAGGCTAAACATGCCCTGTTCTTTCAGTCTCTCTTCATAGGGCTTTGTTTCCAGATTTGTTTCCAAATCCCTGGACTCAGAATTCTTTAATTCCAGCTGCATGGTTTTTTTGTACCAGGCCCCCTGGATCTCAACGTTCTAGTAAAAAACAAAGTAGAACCACAAGTCTGCTTCTGATATAGCCATTGTGAGTGACTAGTAGCCATTAATAGCCCTCATGAAGTTATCTAGTCCATTGTTAAAGCCATCTAGGTTGGTGGCCGTCACCACATTTGGTAGTAACGAAGCCCGTGGTTTGAATATTTTATTTATTTGTTTATGGATTGAACTTATTTATAAATCACTTTTCTGCCCACCAGCACCCTCAAACTGGTGTACAATTTAAAATAACAATGCAATACAATTGTAGCAGAGTAACAGCGACATTCCTACATTCTTTAAAAACAGAACAGTGTGGTGTAGTGGCTAAGGTGTTGGACTGGGAGTTGGGAGATCCTGGTTCTAGTCCCCACTCAGCCATGGAAACCAACTGGGTGACTTTGGGCCAGTCACAGACTCTCAGCCCAACCTACCTCACAGGGTTGTTGTTGTGAAGATAACATGGAGAGGAGGAGGATTAGGTACGCCGCCTTGGGTTCCCTGGAAGAAAAAAGGCGGGATATAAATGCAATAAATAATAATAATGATGATGATAATAATAATGGTAATTGTCATGGGCTGGGCCCATGGTTCCTTTAAGAGAACATTTTTTGCTTCATCCTAGGGAGAGGGAGAGGGGTGTCCAAAAAGGGATTAGCAAATAAAATGCCAAGGCCGCGCTGGGCGAGAAGCACCTGGCATCTGATAATGCCTCCCCGGGCTGGTACCAGGGGGAGAGTAACAAGTTTAGTAGCAAGTTTAGGGTGGATTCCTGCATTGAGCAGGGGGTTGGACTCGATGGCCTTGTAGGCCCCTTCCAACTCTGCTATTCTATGATTCTATGATTCTAAGTTGCAGCTATGCAATGTCTGGGAGCATTCCCCCCTCCCTTCGGGAGAGGTGTGGGTTGCTATGGGGTTTCTATTGGTCAGGGTGGGTCTGGTGACAAGAGGGTCCCAGAAAGGGATAAAAAGCTTGGGCACCCAAGAGTCCGGTCTCTTTCCTGCGGGTGTCAGGAGTCTAGTGTGTGCGTGGAGAGCCAAAGCATCCAGGCCAGGCCGGCTGGATGGCGGAAGCTCCACGTGGCCGCTGAGGGAAGGAGTCTAGTTCGAGTGGTGTGAAGCCAAGTCGAAGTGAGCAGCAAAGAGGTTGAGTTGTAGAGTTAAGTGTTTGTTATGTTTGAGTCTAGGTTTGGGTACAAGTGGGCAAGGGACCTTGCTGGAGTTACGGCTGGTGGGTGGTTAAGTGGGGAGTGAGTGTGCATTCAATTGGCTTGAGCGTGTAAAGGGTGAGGGTGAGGGTGAGGTATTAGTCCCTGCTGTCCTGAGTGTGTTATTCCTTTGTCCGTGTTCTTCCCCTCAAACCTCTTACGTGTTTACCTTAATGTGTGGACCCTTACAGATGTGTGTTGTGTGAAAAATAAAAGTGTTTGGTCCCTATCTCCGGAGTTTGGTGTCGTTTCCTTGAGAACCTAGACTTTAAAGGGTTAAAAGCGGCAGTGAAGGGACGTGTGTCTGGGCTGGCTGAGTCAGACCCCCCTTCTCCGGCCGGGGAATTGCTGAGTCAAGCCGAGCAGTTCCACCACAATAATGATGTATCAAAGTGCATCAAATCCAGCCAAACAGTGCAGTCTCTACCACCCGTCTAAGACTTGGTAACGATGAAGCTAACCTGACCTTCTTTGGAAGGGAGTGCAGAGTAGGGTGCTGCTACAGAAGAGGCCCTGTCTCATGTACCCTCCATCCTACCCTCTCCTGGTAGTGGAACTTACAAGATGGCTTCTGGTGAAGGTTGCAGTTAATGGGCAGGCTTGTCCAAAGCATCTCATCTATGTGCTGTTTGAAGATGTGCTTCTTTTTTCCTAGGTGAGGAACTACTTTCTACCATTGGATGAGAGAGCTGGTACTCTAGAAACACTTTGTTTATTATTTATTTATTTATTTATTTATTTTATTTTATTTATATATACTGCCCCATAGCCAAAGCTCTCTGGGCGGTTTACAAAAGTTAAAAACAGTGAACATTAAAAAGTATACAAAATTTAAAACCATCAAAAACATAAAAACAACAGTATAAAAACAACGGTATCCATTTAAAAACAACAGTTCCGGGGTCCATTAAAAACAAACCAACTTAGCTTCGTTAAATGCTATTATGTAAATGCCTGGGAGAAGAGAAAAGTCTTGACCCAGCGACGAAAAGATAGCAGTGTTCGCGCCAGGCGAGCCTCATCGGGGAGATCATTCCATAATTGGGGGGCCACCACTGAAAAGGCCCTCTCCCTTGTTGCCATCCTCTGAGCTTCCCTCAGAGTAGGCACTCAGAGGAGGACCTTACATGTTGAGCGCAGTGTACAGGGAGGTTCATGTCGGGAGAGGCGTTCCGTCAGGTATTGTCGTCCCAAACTTTGCTGGGCTTCACCACTGTTCCATACATACGTGGCAGAATACAGCAATGTGGTTAAAACACTAACTGTTATACATACAGCGTTGTCCTTCTCAGAGTCTCATCCAAACTGAGCCTGCTCTTGTGCGGAAGAACAGCTCTACGATGGCTCACGTGCCGCTGCATTCTGTGTAGGTTCCCACCGCCCACTGGGTACATACTTCCAAATTCCCGTTCGGCATTGCAAGAGCATGCAAACGTATGGGCCACTAAATGCTATAATTGCAGCTGAGCTTTAATTAACATAATTACATTTCTGCACAAATAAAACATTCAGCCTAGTAATTCCTAGCCTGCAAATGCGAACTGGCAGATTTTCGCCTCTGACTTTGGAGCTACCAACGTTAGCAGCACAAAGGAAATAGCTTAACTGAGTGTGAGTAAATGCAGTCAAAATCCAGGCAAGGGAAAGGAGTGTGTGTGTGTGTGTGTGTGTGTGTGTGTGTGTGTGTGTGTGTACCTTGTGGCTACAAGCCAAATTAATTCAGAAGAACTGCTTAGCCAAATCTCAAGACTTTAAATGGGTGGCCATGCTACTTTAGCTTCAGTGGCTGGAACAAGAGCTGTCCCAAAGTATGTCACTGCCTTGGACAATTGTCCTACACGTACAGCATTAGGGCCCAGTTAGGCCATTTCTACTAGGGCTGTGCACGGACCCCCCGATCTGATCCGCAAATTCAATCCGCAAATTCGATCCGCCTATGCTCCGCTCCACTCCGCTGCGGAGCTCCGGATCCAAATCGGAGCTCCGCAGCAGCACCGGCACCGGGTAAGGCCGCCTCCCTCCTTCCTCCTTACCTGCGTCCGTCGCGGTCCAGTGGCTGCTTCAACTGAGCCCAAGGACTCAAACCGAAAGACCAGGCCACGCGGCCTGGTCTTCCGGTTTGAGTCCTCGGGCTCAGTTGAAACTGCTGCTGGAACACAACGGACTCAGGTAAGACCCTTCCCCCCTGCCCCGTTACCTGGCTCCGCCACCACACGGACTGCGGTGGTGGCGGCGGTGCCAGGTAAGGCCCCCCTCCCTCCTCCCCCTTACCTGCATCTGTCGTGTTCCGGCAGCGGTTTCACCTGAGGCCGAGGCTCAAAGTGGAAAGGCAGGCTGTGGTTGCAGCCTGATCTTCCGGTTTGAGCCTCAGCCTCAGTTGAAGCCGCCGGCGGACCGCGACAGAGGCAGGTAAGCCCCCCTCCCCTCTGCCCTCTTACCTGGCTCTGCCGCCGTCACCACTCAGACTGTGGCAGCGCCAGGTAAGTCCCCACTTACCTTTTTTTTAGAGCTCCGGATCGAGGTGAAGGATCTGCTCGGTCTCGATCCTCTTCGCCTCGATCTGCAGCCCCCCCCCCAACCTGCTTCGTCTCTGCCTTTGTCGGAGGTGAATCTGGCTGCCTCGCTATTGCTTCTACACTCTGAAGTGAAGCGGAGCACAGCCCTAATTTCTACACCAGCCCGGTGTAGGTGGAGGGAGGGGAGAGGATCACACGATATCCTGATTGTGACATCCTCCCCTTAGTCCACATGCAGGCGTGACATCCAGGGAGGAAGGAGGGTGTTGCGCCCACCATTATTTTTTTTAAAGGCTCTGAGCGCACGTGCACTCCAACGAAATGTGGGGTTGGTGTTTTTTTTAAAAAAAGCCCTGACCCCGCTCCCCCCGATTCCTCCTGGCCCAGCTCCTTCATCTACTGCTCCCCACTACTCGCGTGGAGGAGGGAAGAAGCCGGGACAGGCGGCCACACCTCCCGCAGTCTCAGGACAATCCCGAGACAGCAGGAAGAATCGGATTTCCCCAGGGATTATTTATCCTTGGGAAAACCCACACTCGCCTCCCCCTGCCCCCAGGAGTCCCTGTGTGTCATTTGGATTTTGGGGCTACTGTAGAAACAGCCTTAGTCTCTTGCTTTCAGTCTCTGCTTTCATTAGGGAAGGGCTGCTGGACCGAAATAGCTAACATTAAAGTGTAGGTAGGCTTCGTATTTGCAGTCATACCAATTTGAAAAGCGCACCACCACCCACCTCTGGGCTCCTTCATCTCCCCTTGTTTCCTCTCATTCAGGCCCTGCTCATTTTTGGCCAGTCTCCTCCTTCCCATTTCTGAGTTTTTGTGCTATCCTGCACCCTAAACCCGGGTGAAGCAATCTCCGTCTCTTCGGGAAGACTCTTGCCTTTTCTTCTCCACACCAATTTGTTCTGCAAAGCCTTCCATTGGCCAAGCTGGGGCATATCCGCATTTACAGCTTTCAGTCAGTCCATCTCCTGAGGAATCTTGGGAATTGTAGTTTAGCAGGGCAAGGCTAGGAATTTGGAGAGGGCCGAATTTGGGCTGTGTGCTGGAGATTCCTCAAGTGTATTCCAAGGGTTAAAAATCCATACAAAATAGCAGGGTGACCATACGAAAAGGAGGACAGGGCTCCTGTATCTTTAACAATTGCAAAGAAAAGGGAATTGCAGCAGGCGTCATTTGGAGGCACGCAGCACCTGCTGAAATTCCCTCTTCATCACAATAGTGAAAGCTGCAGGAGCCCTGCCCTCTTTTGTATCTGGCCACACTAGTATCGCTAGAGATACAAAAGAGGGCAGGGCTCCTGCAGCTTTCACTACTGTGATGAAGAGGGATTTTCACCAGGTGCTGCATGGGTACAAACGACGCCTACTGAAATCCCCTTTTCCCTGCCACTGTAAAAGGTACAGGAGCCCTGTCCTCTTTTCCACATGGTCACCCTATTTGTCCACTAGACCATTGCGTAGCTATTCCTGTGCTCAAACTGGGTGTGCCCTTGTTTTGTGCTGCTGTAGCAAGGACAGATTTCACCCAGCTCAGCTCCTGCACCTTCTAGCCCTCGGGAGCTGCTCTGGGCTCCGTCGGAGACGGATTAATCTCCTTGCCTGACAGTTGCCCTGAATTCCACCCGGTGTTTTTTTATTATTATTATTGCTGCTTGTCTCACGATAAAATATAGCCCATGGAAAGGTGTGCAAGCGTGTGCGCACACGGCATGTGGGGGACCAGGGAAGAGAGACGTTTGCTGTCTCTCATCAAGTTTTACAGTAATAATCGCACCGCTGTAGAGCCAGCAGCCGTGGACGAGCTGTCAGGCGGATGTTCTATCGCTGCCTTGCGACTGACACTCTGCCTCACCATCGGCAGCTGCTCTGCCACGCCGGCTCCCGGGGCTTGAGCCTTGCCTGACGGAGGCAAGTGCGCCGTGAAATATGACATCCCCGTTGCAGGCAGGCAGGCAGGCAGGCAGGCAGGCAGGCAGGCAGGCAGACGGGGATCAGCCCCAGCTCATCTTTATTAAGCTCGGGCAGGAGATGGAACAGGAAGATTAGTGTGCGACTGGGAGAATGTTGCTGCTTTTTTATGTCAACGTGGGCGGGGGGACAACGGGCTCCCTTGGATGAAAATGCTGGCCTGTCAGCGAAGGGAAAATAGTTTCAGTGTGCAGCACTGGCCCAGGCCCAATGGTGGAATATTTGCTTGCTTGCTTGCTTGCTTATTTATTTATTTATTGCATTTTTGTACTGCTCAATAGCTGAAGCTCACTGGGCAGTTACATTTCGAAGTGCAAGTATAACCTCCTAGTGTGGGTTCTATGGGGCTTACTTAGAACAAACTTGCAAAGAGTATTGCGTCCAGTTCTGGGCTCCACAATTCAAGAAGGACGCAGACAAGCTGGAGCGTGTTCAGAGGAGGGCAACCAAGATGATCAGGGGTCTGGAAACAAAGTCCTAGGAAGAGAGACTGAAAGAACTGGGCATGTTTAGCCTGGAGAAGAGAAGATGGAGGGGAGACATCATAGCCCTCTTCAAATACTTGAAAGGTTGTCACACAGGGGAGAGCCAGGATCTCTTCTCAATCCTCCCAGAGTGCAGGATACGGAATAACAAGCTCAAGTTAAACGAACCCAAATTCCAGCTGGACATCAGGAAAAACTTCCTGACTGTTAGAGCAGTACGACAATGGAATCAGTTGCCTGGTGAGGTTGTGGGCTCTCCCACACTAGAGGCCTTCAAGAGGCAGCTGGACAACCCTCTGTCAGGGATGCTTTAGGGTGGATTCCTGCATTGAGCAGGGGGTTGGACTCGATGGCCTTGTAGGCCCCTTCCAACTCTGCTATTCTATGATTCTATGATTCTATGAATACAAAACATGTCTTTAGTAAACATTCAAACACAGAAATATGCCATAATTTGTCCATTGTGCAACAACAATAACAAACACGGATTTCTTGCTCGAGCTCAATCCTGCGTGGTGCGCTGAGTACTCTGGGAGTATCTTTTTGTAGACTTTTTCAACCTTTATGTCCCAGGGCAAAATTCCAAGGAGCAACAAAACAGCTCAGAGAGTATTAGCCCTGCAATAATATAATTAGTACAAATATCAATACAAAAAAAAAAAAAAAGACTCCTCACCCCTTTGAAATGCTATTGTGCACAATTAATATTTCAATTTACCTTATACAAGGTGATAAGGGCTTATAATGAAACAGAATTCTCAAACACTCAGCTTTCAGCAGAACTGGTTCTCTTTCTTTTAGCTGTTTCTTCTCTAGTTACTAACAGGGACTGGCCGACGAGACCACATCATGCCAGTCCTTTTCCAGCTTCATTGGCTGCCAGTCCAGGTTGGGGCCCGATTCAAAGTGCTGGTATTAACATTCAAAGCCCTAAACGGCTTGGGGCCAGGCTATCTGAAGGAACGCCTCCTCCCGTATGTACCTGCCTGGACCCTAAGGTCATCCTCAGGGGTCCTTCTCCGCAACCCCCTGCCAAAGGAAGTGAGGCAGGGGGCTACCAGGAGGAACAGGGCCTTCTCTGCTGTGGCACCCCGGCTGTGGAATAAGCTCCCTAAGGAGGTTCGCTTGGCACCTACATTATATGCCTTTAGACGCCAAGGGAAGACCTTTTTATTCTCCCAGCATTTTAACAGTCTATAAATAAATTTTAACTTGGTGTTTTAAATTTGTAATTTTGCATTGCTGCTGTTTTTATCTGGTTGAGCTTTTATATTGTATTTTATATTATGGTTTTATACTGTTGTTTTATACTTTGAATGTTTTTAATTTTTGTGAACCGCCCAGAGAGCTCCGGCTATTGGGCGGTATAGAAATGTAATAAATAAATAAATAAATAAATAAATAGCCCTCCCTCTGAGTGAGAGCCCCACCCAAGGGACTAAACCGTCTGCTCCATAGGGGTTACACAAGCACTCCTCATGACCATTGCCATGGCCCCACCTCCATCCCATAGCCTCCCCCCCGGCCCAAGTTAGCACCCTTCCTAACCATGTTCCCCAGCAACTGGTGCACACAGGCTTATTGCCTCGAATATTCTTCCTCGTCACGGCTACCCGCTTGCTTGCTTGCTTCACAGCCATGGCATCCTCTGCTCCTCCTGCCCACCGTTGTCTGGCCCAGAGCAAAAGACAAGTGGAGAAGCAGGTTACAACAGCGAAGAGGAGGAGTCAGCAGGGCCCTGCTGGGGTGTGGCCCCTCAGCAGGTGCCCAGCCTGTCTGGGTCAGCTTTTCCGATGTATTTTTAGGATGTTTTAATAATGCATGAGCCTCGTGTGGCACAGAGCGGTAAAGCAGCAGTTCCTGCAGCCGAAACTCTCCCCACGGCCTGAGTTCGATCCCAGCAGAAGCCGGTTCTCAGGCAGCCGGCTCGGGTCGACTCAGCCTTCCATCCTCCCGAGGTCGGTAAAATGAGTACCCAGCTAGCTGGGGGAAAGGTAATAACGGCCGGGGAAGGCAACGACAAATCACCCCGCTATAAAGCCTGCCAAGAAAACGTCAGCGAAAGCTGGCTTCCCTCCAAGAGTCAGTAATGACTCAGTGCTTGCACGAGAGGTTCCTTTCCTTCCCTTTCCTTTAATAATGCATACTAGGTTTTTAATTCAGTTTTATGTATTTTATACTTATTGTGGTTCCCCGCCTCGATCCAAACGGAGAGACGAGTCCTGCCACCCCACCCCCCGAGAACTACAAAGACCCAGTGAATATTTGCAGATTGGGGACTGCCCACACCTGAGGCCTTCAAGAGTCAGCTGGACAACCACATGTCAGGGATGCTTTAGGGTGGATTCCTGCATTGAGCAGGGGGTTGGACTCCATGGCCTTGTAGACCCCTTCCAACTCTGCTATTCTAGGATTCTATGAACGCCTTTACAAAGTTAAAAACAAACAAACCACGCCTGTGAGCCAATGAGGGCTTAACCCCTGCCTCCATTCCCTCCCACTCTCTACAGGTGCTCCCTTTGGGGGCTATATTATGAGTAGGTAAGATTGCAAGCGCCGACCTGATGGTTATGATTATGATGATGATGATGGTGATAGCTGCTTGAAAGTGCTGCAATCTTCTGGACCTCACCTTGGCAAGAGCAATTTTCATCAGAGTTCGGCTGAGCAGGCGCTGGGTTCCCACGCAGGCTGTTGCTGTGCCGATTGCAGCGGCTGCTGTCTGGGTCAGCTTGTCTGGATTTGAAAGTCCCACCGGAGGGGGCGTGAAGGGGCGTGAAAGGGATTTGCTAGGCACTGAGAAGGGGGCCAGGCCCATAGGACAGAAATCTGCATAGAATTTGCAAGTGTGGATAGAGCTGCTAGGATTTATTTACATTTCACAGGCCAGCCAAGTAATTTCTCATCCAAGGACTCTCAAATGAAATAAAGTATTTGATTAATTTGCACCCTGGTCCAGATCATCTCCATACCAATGGAAAATGGGTTTCTTCTAAGTTTAATTGCCAGATTTTTGGGGGTGGGGTGCAGGTTTTGATGACCCTTCTCTCCCCAGCTGCATTCCCCTTCAAAATCACCACCAACACCCCTGCAGGATCTTGGAATTGTTGTAGATCACAAGCTGAATATGAGCCAACAGTGTGATAGGGCTGCAAGAAAGGCAAATGCTGTTTTGGGCTGCGTTAATAGAAGCATAGCTTCCGAATCACGTGAGGTACTGGTTTATTTATTTATTTATTTATTACATTTTTATACCGCCCAATAGCCAAAGCTCTCTCAGCAGTTCACAAAAATTAAAACCATGATAAAACAACCAACAGTCTAAAAACACAAATACAAAATACAGTATAAAAAGCACAACCAGGATAAAACCACACAGCAGAAATTGATATAAGATTAAAATACAAAGTTAGAACAGTAAAATGTAAATTTAAGTTAAAATTAAGTATTGAAATTTTGTTGTTGTTTATTCGTTCAGTCGTTTCCGACTCTTCGTGACTTCATGGACCAGCCCACGCCAAAGCTTTCTGTCGGCCGTCGCCACCCCCAGCTTCCCCAAGGTCAAGTCTGTCACCTCCAGAATATCATCCATCCATCTTGCCCTTGCTCTTCCTTTTGCCTTCCACTTTCCCTAGCATCAGCCTCTTCTCCAGGGTATCCTGTCTTCTCATTATGTGTCCAAAGTACTTCAGTTTTGCCTTTAATACCATTCCCTCCAGTGAGCAGTCTGGCTTTATTTCCTGGAGTATGGACTGGTTTGATCTTCTTGCAGTCCAAGGCACTCTCAGAATTTTCCTCCAACACCACAGTTCAAAAGCGTCTATCTTCCTTCGCTCAGCCTTCCTTATGGTCCAGCTCTCGCAGCCATAGGTTACTACGGGGAATACCATTGCTTTAACTATGCGGACCTTTGTTGTCAGTGTGGTGTTTCTGCTCTTAACTATTTTATCAAGATTTGTCATTGCTCTCCTCCCAAGAAGTAAACGTCTTCTGATTTCCTGGCTGCAGTCAGCGTCTGCAGTAATCTTTGCGCCCAGAAATACAAAGTCTGTCACTACCTCCACATTTTCTCCCTCTATTTGCCAGTTATCAATCAAGCTAGTTGCCATAATCTTGGTTTTTTTGAGGTTTAACTGCAACCCGGCTTTTGCACTTTCTTCTTTCACCTTTGTCATAAGGCTCCTCAGCTCCTCCTCGCTTTCAGCCATCAAAGTGGTGTCATCTGCATATCTGAGGTTGTTAATGTTTCTTCCTGCAATTTTAACTCCAGCCTTGGATTCGTCAAGCCCAGCACGTCGCATGGTGTGTTCTGCATACAAGTTGAATAGGTAAGGTGAGAGTATACAGCCCTGCCTTACTCCTTTCCCAATCTTAAACCAGTCCGTTGTTCCGTGGTCTGTTCTTACCGTTGTTACTTGGTCGTTATACAGATTCCTCAGGAGGCAGACAAGATGACTTGGTATCCCCATACCACCAAGAACTTGCCACAGTTTGTTATGATCCACACAGTCAAAGGCTTTAGAATAGTCGATAAAACAGAAATAGATGTTTTTCTGGAACTCCCTGGCTTTCTCCATTATCCAGCGGATATTGGCAATTTGGTCTCTAGTTCCTCTGCCTTTTCTAAACCCAGCTTGTACATCTGGCAATTCTCGCTCCATGAATTGCTGGAGTCTACCTTGCAGAATCTTGAGCATTACCTTGCTGGCATGTGAAATAAGTGCCACTGTCCGATAGTTTGAACATTCTTTAGTGTTTCCCTTTTTTGGTATGGGGATATAGGTTGATTTTTTCCAGTCTGATGGCCATTCTTGTGTTTTCCAAATTTGCTGGCATATGGCATGCATCACCCTGACAGCATCATCTTGCAATATTTTAAACAGTTCAGCTGGGATACTGTCGTCTCCTGCTGCCTTGTTATTAGCAATGCTTCTTAAGGCCCATTCAACCTCACTCTTCAGGATGTCTGGCTCTAACTCACTGACCACACCGTCTGAGCTATCCCCGATATTATTATCCTTCCTATACAGATCTTCCATATATTCTTGCCACCTTTTCTTGATCTCTTCTGTTTCTGTTAGGTCCTTGCCATCTTTGTTTTTGATCATACCCATTTTTGCCTGGAATTTACCTCCGATGTTTCTAATTTTCTGGAAGAGGTCTCTTGTCCTTCCTATTCTATTGTCTTCTTCCACTTCCGCACATTGCTTGTTTAAAAATAATTCCTTATCTCTTCTGGCTGACCTCTGGAATTTTGCATTTAATTGGGCATATCTCCCCCTATCACTGTTGCCTTTTGCTTTCCTTCTTTCTTGGGCTACTTCCAGTGTCTCAGCAGACAGCCATCTTGCCTTCTTGGTTTTCTTTTTCTTTGGGATGTTTTTTGTTGCCACCTCTTGGACAATGTTGCGAACTTCTGTCCATAGTTCTTCCGGGACCCTATCTACTAAATCTAGTCCCTTAAATCTGTTCTTCACTTCCACTGCATATTCATTAGGAATATTAGTGAGCTCATATCTAACTGATCTGTGGGTCTTCCCTATTCTCTTTAGTTTGATTCTAAATTGTGCAATAAGAAGTTCGTGATCTGAACTACAGTCAGCTCCAGGTCTTGTTTTTACTGTCTGTATAGATGTCCGCCACCTTTGGCTGCAAAGGATGTAGTCAATCTGATTTCGGTGTCGGCCATCTGGTGAAGTCCATGTATAAAGCCGTCTTTTCGGTTGTTGAAAGAGAGTGATTGTTATGCACAGTGAGTTGTCCTGGCAGAATTCTATCAGCCTATGTCCCGCTTCATTTTGTTCTCCTAGACCATGCTTACCTGTAATTCCAGATGTCATTTGACTGCCCACCTTAGCGTTCCAGTCTCCTGTAACGAAAATAACATCTCTTTTTGGTGTATTATCCAGTAGGTGCTGCAGATCCTCATAGAACTGATCTACTTCTGCTTCTTCAGCATCTGTGGTTGGGGCATATATTTGGATCACTGTGATGTTAAATGGCTTACCCTGAATTCGAATTAAGATCATTCTATCGTTTTTTGGATTGCATCCAAGCACTGCTTTAGCCACTTTATTATTAATTATGAAGACTACTCCATTTCTTCTGTGATTCTCTTGTCCACAGTAGTAGATCTGGTGCTGATCTGATGTGAAGTGGCCCATTCCGGTCCATTTCAGTTCGCTGACACCCAATATATCTATATTTAATCTTGACATCTCGCCAATAACCATGTCCAATTTGCCCTGGCTCATAGATCTTACATTCCAGGTTCCTATGGTGTGTTGACCTTTAGAACATTGGATTCGTCGTTCACCACCAGCACCGTCGGACGCTAGCCGTCCTTTCGGCTTTGAGCTAGCTGCGTCATCACGTCTGGGGCTAGTTGAACTTATCCTCTGTTCCTCCCCAGTAGCATTTTGACCATCTTCTGACCTGGGGGTCCTATCTTCCGATGGTATGCCGACATATCTCTGGTTGTACTGATCCATTTAGTTTTCACGGCAAGAGTACTGGGGTGGGTTGCCATTACCTTCCCCAGGGATCGTATTGAGTCTGACCTCTCTGCCATGACCTTCCCGTCTTGGGTGTCCCTTCACGGTTTAGCTCATGGCATCCTTGAGGTGCTCAAGCTCCAGCACCACGACAAGGTAACGATCTCCTTTGCTGGAGAAGTATTGAAATACTGAGTTTTAATGTTAGTTTAAACTGTTATGCAGTGTGTTGCATTTAATATGCTGTTAAATGCCTGGGAGCAAAGAAAAGTCTTGACCTGGTGCTGAAAAGATAATAGTGTTGGTGCCAGGCGGGCCTCATTGGGGAGATCGTTCCATAATTGAGGGCCACCACAGAGAAGGCCCTCTCCACTCATCTTATTTTTTTTGTGGGGGGTGGCTTCTCTCTTATTTATCTGGCATGCAGCAGACTGGCAAACAGAGATCCAGGGAGAAGATGTCCTTGTCCCTGAGGTTAGAAGAAGTAGCACTGCTTCATCCCTGCCTGGTCTTGTTCCACTACTACTCCACTCCTTATGGGTCTCTGAAAGGGGATTGGGCAGATATATGGAGGTAGGGTGACCATAAGAAAAGGAGGACAGGGCTCCTGTATCTTTAACAGTTGCATAGAAAAGGGAAGTTCAGCAGGTGTCGTTTGCTTATATGGAGAATCTGGTGAAATTCCCTCTTCATCACCACAGTTAAATTTGCAGGAGCTGTACTAGAGTGACCAGATTTAAAAGAGGGCAGGGCACCAGCAGCTTTAACTGTGGTGATGAAGAGGAAATTTCACCAGGTTCTCCATATATACGAATGACACCTGCTGAAATTCCATTTTCTGTGCAACTGTTAAAGATACAGGAGCTCGGTCCTCCTTTTCCTATGGTCACTCTACATGGAGGAAGGTCTATTGGGGCTAGCAGCCATGATGGCAATACAGAACCTTCTGTGTTCGGAGCTTATGCTATGCCCCTGAATCCCACTTGCTGGTGGGGGGAATACTACATTCATAGAATCATAGAATCATAGAATAGCAGAGTTGGAAGGGGCCTACAAGGCCATCGAGTCCAACCCCCTGCTCCATGCAGGAATCCACCCTAAAGCATCCCTGACAGAGGGTTGTCCAGCTGCCTCTTGAAGGCCTCTAGGGTGGGAGAGCCAACAGCCTCCCTAGATAACTGATTCCATTGTCGCACTGCTCTAACGGTCAGGAACATTCCCTTTGGACTACTGTAACACACCCCACATGGGGCTGCCTTTGGAAACTGACTGAACATTTCAACTTGTCCAGAATGCTGCAGCCAGACTGTTGACAGGAATTGGTTACGGGGAGCGTGCGATTCCTGCGTAACAATAGCTTCACCGGCTACTCATTTGTTTCTGAGCACAATTCAGAAAGCCCTAAATTGCTTGGGACCAGGGTACCTGAAGGACCATCTTCTTCCATACAAGGCTGCCTAGATTTTAAGATGATCAGGGGAGGCCCTTCTCCCGGTCCCAATGCCATCGTTAGGAACATAGGAATCTGCCTTATACTGAGTCAGACCATTGGTCCATCTAAGCCCAGTATTGTCGACACGTACTGGCAGCAGTCATCCAGGGTTTTAGGCAGGATTCTTTCCTCACCTACCTGGAAAAGCCAGGGATCGAACCCAGGACCATCTGCCTGCAAAGCATGTGCTCTATCGCACTGAGCTATGGCCTTCTTGGTTGCCGCTCCCAGGCTGTGGAACTCCCTGCTGAAGGACGCTAGGTTGGCTCCCTCTCTCTCTCTCTGCTGTCCTTTCACCCGCTGGCAAAGATGTTTTTATCCCAAGTGACCTTTTGGTGTGTAAGTTGGTCTGTTGGGTTGGGTGCTGTTTTATTCTTTTACTGTTTTGTTTTTTTACCATACTTTTCATGTATTATGCATTTAATTGTGTTCTGTTGTTCCCCGCCTTGATCCAGAGGGAGAGGCGGGTAAGAATTTTTTTTAATTATTATTATCATCATCAACAACATCATCATCATCATCAACATCATAATCTCTTTCTTGCTCATGGCGATTTTCCAGCCTTCCTCAACCTGGGGTGCTCCAGATGTGTTGGACTGTATCTCCCAGAATGCTCCAGCCAGCTGGCTGGGGCATTCTGGGAGTTGTAGTCCAGCACATCTGGAGCGCCCCAGGTTGAGGAAGGCTGTAATCTAGACGGACATGACGGGCATTGCCAAGTCATGCTGTCTTTTACAGGTTCAGGAATTTCCTGACAACCGAGCATGTTTTAATTATGACTGCTTTCTGGACGTTGGTGTAGATGTATTTTGGTAGGCCCAGTTTCTGAAGGTTTTCTGTATAGTTTTTGGACATGATGCCGGTGACTGATGTGATGAATGGAATAATTGTGACCTTTTCCTGTTGCTTTATTATTATTATTATTATTATTATTATTATTAATGTGGCTTTTATTGTTATGAGCTGCTTTGAGCCACTTTTCCTGGTTAGAAAGGGAGGGCTATGAATTAAATAGATAAAAAGTTCTAAATGAGATCCAAAAAAATCTACATCTCACAAAGTGAAATTTGAGGACAGCTTCTTCGGAGGACAGCTGAGATCGTTTGGGTTGTGGGGAAGATGTAAATCTATTAAGCATCTGCCTATAGTTGTCCAAACATAGTCCGAGCAATGTCAAAGATTTATAAGTAAACCATCAAGAAATATCCCTAGCCAAAGAGGTACCAATTCAGAGTCAATATGGAAGCAGCTTTTATTTATTCTGTTTATTTGATTTGCATCCCGCCTTTCTGCACCCAAGGTGGCTAGGACCCTGGCTAGCAATGGCAGCCCCCTATTCATTGCCACTCACTGTCCATAGCATTCTCCTCTGTTAGTTGGTGACTAAGTCTGATATTTCTGGCCTGGAGAGGGCTGGGGGCTGGTGTGTGTGTGTGAAGGCCACCAGCCATTAGGTGCTGGTGGCTAATCTAGGACCAAAAGAAAACAGCAGGCAACTTCCAAGGTAGCCGTACATGGAATCGCGACGGCCACCTGGAGCCCCAAAGAGCTACAAAACATGGAGCCCATTGCAGCTTCTCCCCAGAAGGAAGCATCCATCTACAGTCACCATGGTGATGATGGAGAGCCAGCTGGGGTGGGTGTGTTACCATAGAGATGGAAGGCAGCCATCAAAGGTAGGGGCACCGAGGGTGTTGCCATGGAGATGGACGGAAGCCATCTTAAGGCCGAGGCACCAGGTTCCCCCCTTCCAGGGAAGATATAAAACATGAGGTGTCCACTGGAGGACATGGATGGATACGAGACGAGTCCAGGATCATAGAGTTGGAGGAGCCTTTGCAGATTGTAGAGTGCCATCCAAGGATGCCCTGTGCAGTGTGACAGAGGAGTCGGGTGGAGAGGAGGACAAAAGGCTCCTGCCCCTTGAACCCTCGCATAGAAGGAAGACTTCCAGCCCCTGCATGACGAAGCAGGACTGGCTGAAATCCCCTTAGCTACACAACTATTCAAGGGGCAGCAGCCTTGCTGTCTTATCTGCACCCGGCCACAGCGATCCTGTTGTGCCGAAACACCCTTGCAAGACCTCAGGACCCTGTCATGTTTACAGCACGGCGGTCGAGCCATTTTGGAGGAAAAAAGGGGGGAATCTGCACAAATGCCGGGAGTCCACCAAATGATTGGTGGTTAGGGGGCTAAGTGGGGGCAGGAGAAGGGCTGTGGCCTGCTGGGGAACCCTGGAGGTCTGGATTGGGACCCCAGGCCTGAACTTCTGCACTGCTGATTTAAGGAAACCAGTTACTACTTTTCTTCCTAATCTCAGCTGTATTCAGCCCTCCTGGACTGTGAGCCCGGTGGGTTAGTCCTCCTTACCTTAATTTTATTTATTTATTCATACTTATTTATTACATTTATATGCCACCCCATAGCCGAAGCTCTGAGGGATCACCTCAAATTAAATTTATTTGGGACCGCAATACCTGACGGAACGCCTCTCCCGACGTGAACCTACCTGTACACTGCACTCAACATCTAAGGTCCTCCTCCGAGTGCCTACTCCGAGGGAAGCTTGGAGGATGGCAACAAGGGAGAGGGCCTTTTCGGTGGTGCCCCCCCCCCGACTGTGGAATGATCTCCCCGATGAGGCTCGCCTGGCGCCAACATTGTTATCTTTCAGGCGCCAGGTCAAGACTTTTCTCTTCTCCCAGGCATTTAACAGCATTTAACGACGCTAAGTTTATTTGTTTTTAACGGACCCCAGAACTATTGTTTTTAAATGGTGTCTGGGGCTGATGGGAGTGTTCAGCTCAGTGCATCTGCAGAATTAAACCAGGTTGGAGAAGGCGGCTCCAGTCCCTGTATTAGACTAGAAAAGATTTGCTTTCTTCCTAAAGGTATTTTCCTGTTATTTTTTTAAAAGGTATATTTATTATCACAAAAGTTTGTAAAGTACGGAATTATTAGTTTGATGGTGGATTTGCTAAATTGCCTTTAAAATGTTTTCTTCCCCTCCTTTTAATTCACCCCTCCCCCTTTTGTGGCAGTGCATATTAAAGCAATTATGTAACTTGCAATAAATTACTTAAAAGGGATGACTCATTACAGCAAGTGCAGAAAAGTCACCACTATATTTTTAGATGGGCACACCGTCTCCTTGGTGTGTGTGTTAACCTTTTGGTGGCAGTGGGAAAGGCAGAGCTTAGCCAGGCCCGAAACATCAGAACATCAGAAGAGCCCTGATGCTGGATCAGACCGAGGGTCCGTCTAGTCCAGCACTCCGTTCACACAGTCACCAACCAGCCGTTGGCCAGGGAACAACACAGCAGGACATGGTATAACAGCACCCTCCCACCCATGTTCCCCAGCAACTGGTGCACACAGGCTTATTGCCTCAAATACTGGAGATAGCACATAACCATCAGGACTAGTTGCCACTGATAGCCTTCTTAGGGTGACCATATGAAAAGGAGGACAGGGCTCCTGTATCTTTAACAGTTGTACTGAAAAGGAAATTTCAGCAGGAGTCATTTGTATATATGGGGAACCTGGGGAAATTTCCTCTTCATCACAACAGTTAAAGTTGCAGGTGCCCTGCCCTCTTTTAAATCTGGTCAATCTAGATTAAAGCTCCTGCAGCTTTAACTGTGGTGACGAAGAGGGAATTTCGCCAGGTTCCCCATATATACAAATGACACCTGCTGAAATTCCCTTTTCTATGCAACTGTTAAAGATACAAGAGCCCTGTCCTCCTTTCCACATGGTCATATTTCCATAACAAGGACAGAAAAATGGAGATTTGGTACACAGGTACCTATTTCATGGGTCTCCACAGAGCCACATCTAAACACCTGCCAGCAATTAAACCATGCGGTGATGAGGTTGAATGGGACACGCCTCCTCCCTCCACGCCCTTTTCGTTGACTTCAATAATCCTTGAATCAGGAGGAGAAGGAATTGCCTTGGCTGCCAAATGAAGAATGCTAGCTATATTTATTAGTTTATCGTGCGTATATTATGTAATAATGGCATTTACAAAGAACTTCAAATGTGCATGGGGAGGCAGCTGACAAGGCTCATTGGCAGCTTATGTAACAAGACCCCAGAAGAAGCACATCTGAACAACTCAGATTGGATTACTGCAATGCATTATACGTGGGGCTGCCTTTGAAAACGGTCCGGAAGCTTCAGCTGGTACAAAACAGGGCAGCCCGTTTACTAACAGGGACTGGCCGGCGAGACCACATCACGCCAGTCCTTTTACAACTTCATTGGCTGCCAGTCCAGGTCCGGGCCCGATTCAAAGTGCTGGTATTGACATTTAAAGCCTTAAACGGTTTGGGGCCAGGTTATCTGAAGGAACGCCTCCTCCCATATGTACCTGCCCGGACCTTAAGATCATCTACAAGGGCCCTTCTCCGTGAGCCCCTGCCAAAGGAAGTGAGGCAGGTGGCTACTAGAAGGAGGGCCTTCTCCGCTGTGGCACCCTGGCTGTGGAATGAGCAACCCAGAGAGGTCCGCCTGGCGCCTACACTGTACTCCTTTTGTCGCCAGCTGAAGACCTTTTTATTCTCTCAGTATTTTAACACTTAATTTTAACTTAAATTTAAATTTTACTGTCCTAACTCTGTATTTTAATCTTATATCAATTCCTGCTGCGTGGTTTTATCCTGGTTGTGCTTTTTATACTGTATTTTGTATTTGTGCTTTTAGCCTGTTGGTTGTTTTATGATGGTTTTGATTTTTGTGAACCGCCCAGAGAGCTTCGTCTATGGGAAATATATAAATGTAATAAACAAATAAATGAATAAATAAAACTCATGCTGAAAGGCAAGAGGGTCACGCTGACCTTCATGGAAGCAGCATTTAAAAAGAGCCTGGAAGCAGCATTTGCGAATGCCGGCATTTCCCCTGGTCTTGCTCCGGTGCCTTGAACAACTGCCAGACATGCATTTGGCTCCTGCTTGTCCAGTTACAATGGATCTGTTTCAATTCATACAGCCCGAGGATGTGGGCAGCATCCTTGGAGAGTTGAGGCCTACTACTGTGTGTTGGATCCTCGCCCTTCGAGGCTTATAAAAGCAGCCAGGGGGTGACTGGTTTATTTATTTTATTTTTATTTTATTTATTGCATTTCTATATGGCCCAATAGCCGAAGCTCTCTGGGCAGTTCAGTGGATAGAGGCAGTGGTGAACACCCCTTTACGGCAGGATGGCCTGTAAGTGGGTCTGTTGGATAGAGTGGGTGCTATTATTATTATTTTTAATTCTATAATTGTTACATTTTTATTATTTTAATATATTGTTTTCTTGTTTTAATCAATTTCAGTAATGGTGGTAAACTGCCTTGGGTGCCATTTTTTGGGGGGTCGAAAAGCAGGGTACGAATAAATAAAATGAAATAAAATGAAGTGTTAGAGAGAGGGAGCAAGTTAGTCATGCAGGGTAAACTATAGAAAAGCCTCCCCCAACCTGGTGCCCTTCCCAGGTGTTGGATTGCAACTCCCATCACTCCCAGCCAGCATGGGAATGATGGGAGTTGCAGTCCAACTCCTCTGGAGGGTGTCACGTTGGTGAAGGCTGCCTTGAACAAAAAGCAGAAGCAGCAGAAAGAGTTTCGCTCGTGATTTACCCTGTATTTCTAAAGAGCCGGGAACCACCTGATCCAAATGCTGGTTGCGCCTAAAGAAAAGTTATCTGCCCGCGGTCGTTAAATTCTCTGTTCCTGAGTTTCATTCCGACAGCTTTTCCAGTCGGTCTGATTAGACAGGATCCTCTTTCTACAGCTTCCCTCAGCAGGAGCAAATTAATTTGCCAAATTAATTTGGAAATATAAATATGGAATGAATGAATTGGAGATAAATGATCCCTTTTTAATCCAGGTTGAATAGGAACGGCGACGGAGAGGGGAGGAGATGGCAGCTGGGGTGGGGGTGGGGGTAGGGGTGGGGGTGGACCAGCGCCTGAGCAGAGAACAGGCAGTGTCATTATTATTATTATTATTTATTTATATAGCACCATCGATGTACATGGTGCTGTACAGATAACACAGTAAATAGCAAGACCCTGCCGCATAGGCTTACAATCTAATAAAGTTGTAGTAAACAATAAGAAGGGAAGGAGAATGCAAACAGGCACAGGGAAGTGTAAACAGGCACCGGGAAGGGTGAAGCTAACAGTATAGAGTCAGAACAAACTCAAAGTTTAAAAGCTATAGGGAAAAGAAAAGTTTTTAGCTGTGTTTTAAAAGCTGTGATTGAGTTGGTAGTTCTCAGGTGTTCTGGAAGAGCATTCCAGGCATGAGGGGCACCGAAGGGGAGAGAATACTGGGGAGTGAAGGTCAGCTCCCAGAAAGGCTGGGGTGGAGCAGGGCCACGACCCCGCCTAGGGGAATGAATGGTCTTCTCTGGATCACACCGACACCTTGTGTCAAATCATTTCGACCGCAAGATGGTCATGCCATTTCATAGAATCGTAGAATAGCAGAGTTGGAAGGGGCCTACAAGGCCATCGAGTCCAACCCCCTGCCCAGTGCAGGAATCCACCCTAAAGCATCCCTGACAGAGGGTTGTCCAGCTGCCGCTTGAAGGCCTCTAGGGTGGGAGAGACCACCACCTCACCAGGCAACTGGTTCCATTGTCGTACTACTCTAACAGTCAAGGAGTTTTTCCTGCTGTCCAGCCGGAATCTGGCTTCCTTTAACTTGAGCCCGTTATTCCGTATCCTGCACTCTGGGAGGATCGAGAAGAGATCCTGGCCCTCCTCTGTGTGACAACCTTTGAAGTCTTTGAAGAGTGCTCTCATGTCTCCCCTCAATCTTCTCTTCTCCAGGCTAAACATGCCCAGTTCTTTCAGTCTCTCTTCATAGGGCTTTGTTTCCAGACCCCGGATCATCCTGGGGGGGGGGATCTACACTACTGCTTTAAAGCGCTTTATAACAGTTTTGACAACTGTTTAGGCCCAGGACACACTGCATATACAGGTTTCAAAACATTTTCAAAGTGCTTTAAAGTGCTTTAAAAGCAGTAGTGTCGATCCCCCCCTGGTTGCCTTCCTCTGAACACGCTCCAGCTTGTCTGCGTCCTTCTTGAAGTGTGGTGCCCAGAACTGGACGCAATACTCAAGATGAGGCTGAACCAGGGCAGAATAGAGAGGAACCAGGACCTCACCAATACCTTTTCCCTCTTGTGTATTTATGCTTCGTAGCACCCATCATGACATTTGTGTTGGTATTTTGGATAACGTGTCGTGAAATTTTTATTTATTTATTTATTGCATTTATATACCACCCCATAGCCGAAGCTCTCTGGACGGTTTACAAAAGCCAGAAATAACGCTATGAAAGCCGTATAGAATATATAATGTGCCCCAACAGTTGTCAGTGCACCTTAGTACCACTATAAAACAGTATTGTAGCCATAGAGCGTTATCAGATTAGCGTTTTATCGCATGTTTGTTACTGCCCACCTAGGTTTTTTCATGGGTCCTTTTGATGACACTGTCTGCCACTCACACATCTACAGCTCCATCTTCTTTCCGCCACAAATAAGACCCCAGTAAATCTGGGTTTTGGGGGGGGCGGGGGAGGGGGTTTGTAAGCAAAATGTGCTGCGATTTTCTCCTGTGTGCAGGAAAAGCAGCACAATAAAAACGCCCACTGAATGGGCCACGTGGTCATTGCTTATTTTCCCTTTCTTCCCCCTTGTAAAGAAAGAGGAAGTATCATGGGAGAGAAGCGAGGGGGGGAGTGGCGGTAAGGAAAGCAGTTCCACACACACACACACACACACACACACACACTGCTGTCTGATGGCGCTCCAAGCTGGGTTTTATTAGGGACAGTAGAACTAGGGAATGTTCTATGTTCCAAATGCACAGTTACAAGATGGGGGGATACTTGGCTCAGCAATACTACAAACGAGAAGGATCTTGGAAGTGTTGTAGATCACAAGCTGAATATGAGCCAACAGTGCGATGTGGCTGCAAGAAAGGCAAATGCTATTTTGGGCTGCATTAATAGAAGTATAGCTTCCAAATCGTGTGAGGTACTGGTTCCTGTCTATTCGGCCCTGGTTAGGCCTCATCTAGAGTATTGTGTCCAGTTCTGGGCTCCACAGTTTAAGAAGGACGCAGACAAGCTGGAGCATGTTCAGAGGAGGGCAACCAGGATGATCAGTGGTCTGGAAACGAAGCCCTATGAAGAGAGACTGAAAGCACTGGGCAGGTTTACCCTGGAGAAGAGACGATGGAGGGGAGACATGAGAGCACTCTTCAAATACTTAAAAGGTTCTCACACAGAGGAGGGCCAGGATCTCTTCTCGATCCTCCAGAGTGCAGGACATGGAATAATGGGCTCAAGTTAAAGGAAGCCAGATTCCGGCTGGACATCAGGAAAAACTTCCTGACTGTTAGAGCAGTACGGCAATGGAACCAGTGACCTAGGGAGGTTGTGGGCTCTCCCACACTAGAGGCCTTCAAGGGGCAGCTGGACAACCATCTGTCAGGGATGCTTTAGGGTGGATTCCTGCATTGAGCAGGGAGTTGGACTCGATGGCCTTGTAGGCCCCTTCCAACTCTGCTATTCTATGATTCTAAAATTAGGAGTTTGGTGCAAGCACGCTATTTACCTATGCAAACATTTCTTTAGAACGTGGTGGCAAAGCCTTCAGGTCTTAATAAGACTTGTTCTTTAAAAGAACAAAAGAAGAGCTTTGCTGGATCGGACCCAAGGCCTCTCCAGTCCAGTATGCTGTTTGCACAATGGCCAACCAGAGGCCCCAATGGGAAGACCAATGACTTTTGGGAAGTTTCAAACCCCTTCCTTTTCCTTTTTGTAAAACTTAAATTGGAAAATCAACTTCAATCGCTTTTTCTTTAAGGCAGTCTCTTGACTCTTGATTATTTTGCTCGGGCAATAACATTAAATATGAACTTGTACAACTCAATAATTCTAGAACTTATTGATTTCTAAAATCCTTAGATTCATCTGTGTGAACTCTGAACTTGAGCTCAAAGAAACCCCCTCCTCTCCCTGCCTCCATTCAGCTCTCTCCTCGAGGATTTTGATCTGGCGCCTGTTGCATCTCAGGGTCAAGCGGTGCCTTCTTTCGCCCCCCGGTTTTGGGCGGCTCTTACTTTTCAGAAATGTAAGGAGACCTCATACATGAAATAGCTCCTGCCTTGCAGGAAGAAGAGGGTAAAAGCCCTCATGCTTGCATGGATGGGTTGTTCCATTTTCTTCCACAGCCTCCCGATTCCCCTTTGTAGAATAACTCTGCCGCTGAGCTTGGATCGATTTCACACGAACTGCAACTCCTAGAGAGATGGGTGAGAACGAGAGAGCAGTTCTTTTTATTCTACTGCTGGTTGGAAACTGCAATAAATCCGTTGATGGTGAAGGTTCTTCCTTCCTTCCCCATCCCATCACTCTTGTATATGAGCATTGGGTGCATGAAGGTGAAGCTGGAAGAGCACAGTACGTAAGAGTGTAGAACAGCTTTGTCACTTGCGCGGTGCAAAAGTTAAGGCAGGAGCCTAAACTTACCATTCCTGTTCTTTTTGGTGCATGAATGAATTTGCAGGAGCCTTAACTCTTCTCTTAAGCCAAAGGCTCTTTTAATCTAGACCACACACAATGGCCTGATCTACACCAAGCAGGATATGGCACTATGAAAGTGGTATATAAAAGGCAGGACCCACACCAAGCGGAATATAGCGGTATGAAAGCGGTATATGGTATGTGTCAATGAGCCCCAACAGTTGCCAGGGCATTCAATACCGATATAAAGCGGTAGTGTGGCTCCTGCCTTTTATATACCACTTTCATACCACTTTCATAGTGCAATATGTAGATTAGGTGTAGATTGGTGTAGATTAGGCCTACATATACGTGCCAAAGGCATGAATTCTTTTGCTTCAAGGGATTTGTGTGCTGATAATATTCACATTGCTGCTAATAGATGACTGTATACATCTAAGATAATCACAGTGTTTAAAAATACCCTACCTCAGCCTTCCTCAACCTGGGCTACAAGAACTATCACCCCTAAAAAACATGGCCTAGAGGCAGCACTATTGGGCTTCTCTACATTAAAGCAAAAATCCTGCACCCTTCCTGAGGCTTTGTCTTCCACTGTCTTTGCAGGACATTGATCAGCACATTACATGTGATTCCCCCAGCTTTTCCCCTCACTTCATTCGTGGGCAAGTTCCATATGTTTCATTTATATGGCTAGTAGATCGTGCTGCAATATTGGGCTATTCCGGAAGTACACCACCTCTTTGATGGTGGTTTGTATTTATCACTGCATTTTCTACAATTTATAAAATGGTGGAAGAAAGTTGAAAAATGGTGGGAGAGGCACCGGAGGTTGATGACGTCATGAAAAGGACCTGCAAAAGTCTGTGAGTGAACAATCACAAGTGCATTACGAATGTCTCGAGTATAAATGGCCATTGGAATGCTGAATATCTCTCTCCACTGCCTGCCCCCCCCCTCCACCGGAAATCTGAAATGGCATCCCTGAAATGAAGTCTTGCTCTCAGAATTCTGATATTACTTACGGTGTTCCTGCAGTTCAGACTCTCAGTTTCCTTGAACACCCCTCTCGTGCAAGCACTTGAGTCATTGCTGACTCCTAGAGGGACGCCTGCTTACGCTGACGTTTTCTTGGCAGACTTTTTAGCGGGGTGGTTTGCCGTTGCCTTCCCCAGTCATGGCTACCTTTCCCCCAGCTAGCTGGGTACTCATTTTACCGACCTCGGGAGGATGGAAGGCTGAGTCGACCTGAGCCGGCTGCCTGAGAACCATCTTCCTCTGGGATCGAACTCAGGCCGTGGGGAGAGTTTCAGCTGCAGGAACTGCCACTGACCACGCTGCGCTACACGAGGCTCTGTGTACACCCCTATATACATATAAAAGACTAAAAACTAGCTGGCATGTGGCATCCTTGAGATACATCCCACCCGTCATCGTCATCCTTTTCTATTGGCTGTCCTTCTGTGATGTCATGGAGTATTCATGTACGTTCTTTAACGCTGGAGAAACTCAATTGTGAAATGTTGATTAACTGTTGCCAGGGGAAAGATTCCTGTGTAATATTTTGTGGAGATGGGGTGATGGAGGGCTGAAGGTCAGGGGCGTTAAGGAGTCAGAGTGCTATGAACCGAGCCATGCACGCATTGATCTGAAATAACCAGCAAGATCTTGACCCTCAGGTCAGCAACAGCCTGAGAATTATGCAAGGATTTAGCGCTGTTTCGCTGAGTGCTCATGGGAATTCTCCGCATTGATCCACAGAGAGAAGCAGTGTGTAATTCTCCATGATGTATCCTTAGCATGCATCTTACATTTAACGCCGTGGCTCATAGTTATTCCCAGGGTGTGATCCTTCCCTGCCTTCTTTTATTCATGCCTGTTCCTTTTCTCCTCCACACTAATGCCTTGTTTACAGTATGGTCTCCCTGGGCACCAGTACCTGGTGTAATTATAGGTTAGCATTATTTGTGCTATAGCTAATGTTTTAGAATGATTTGCGTAAGAACAGGCCCTGGTTGGTGGTTTCGAATGCCGATTTATGTTCTCTAAGCAACCCCTTGGAAGGAGATGAATTTGGGCTGTAGCTGTGGCAGGACAGGATGTGGGAGGTGAGAATGTGTGCATGCGTGTTGTGGGGGGAAACCAGATTAATGAACTGATAGAGCCCATCCTTCCACATCAATCTGCATTTTTACGTCTTGCAATTCAGGCACCCCTGAACTTGCTCCTCATGATCTCGCGGCTGCCGTAGCAGAGTTTTGAAATTAAAATCCCTGCATTTACTTGAGTGCAATCAGTTTGTGATTGTCTTCATGGCTGGATATTTTCTGTCGTTGCTGTTGTTTTTATTTAAATTATAGCTGATTAGGTAAGAAAACGTTTTCAGATGAATGTGAAAAAGATGCAGTTCTGGAGACGTGTGGGCATCTCGGTGGCAATCCTACGCATGACTGGAACCCAGTGCAATTATGTCCTAAGTCCCCATAATTTGGGGTCTGAATGTGTGCACCAGTTGCTGGGGAACATAGGTGGGAAGGTGCTGTTGCAACATGTCCTGCTTTGTTCATCCCTGACCGATGGCTGGTTGGCCACTGTGTGAACAGAGGGCTGGACAAGATGGACCCTTGGTCTGATCCAGCATCAGGGCACTTCTGATGTTCTTAATGCAAGCAAGGACTAAATTCAACAGGTACAGCTATTTCCAATACGGCGAGGACCATGTCGCAACTACCTGCTTTGCAAGTTTTAAAGATGAAGAGCCTGTAAAAACAACAAGTTGGCATCCCAGCGCCACACCACAGATGAGGATAAATACACAGGGGTGCAAACCAAGACTAAGAACTCCAAACCCTCTCCTTGGAAGGGAGAATTGGTCCGTCTTGCTTTCTCCCACGTTCAAATTTTTGAATCTCAATTTTTTTCTGTCCCATTTATGGGATGAAAAGCAAACTCCAAGCAAGGTTCTCACCCATCTATAAAAAGGAAGCTCTGATGTTTTCTACAATGAGGTGTGTAAAACAGCCCTTTCGTGACTTCTGCCCAACGCTTGGACAGCAGCATATAAGAACATCGGAAGAGCCCTGACGCTGGATCAGACCAAGGGTCCATCTAGTCCAGCACTCTGTTCACACAGGGGCCAACCAGCTGTCGACCAGGGACCAACACAGCAGGACCAGGATGATCAGGGGTCTGGAAACAAAGCCCTATGAGGAGAGATTGAAAGAACTGGGCATGTTTAGCCTGGGGAAGAGAAGATGGAGGGGAGACATGAGAGCCCTCTTCAAATACTTAAAAGGTTGTCACACAGAGGAGGGCCAGGATCTCTTCTCGATCCTCCCAGAGTGCAGGACACGGAATAACGGGCTCAAGTTAAAGGAAGTCAGATTCCAGCTGGACATCAGAAAAAACTTCCTGACTGTTAGAGCAGTACGACAATGGAACCAGTGACCTAGGGAGGTTGTGGGCTCTCCCACACTAGAGGCCTTCAAGAGGCAGCTGGACAACCATTTGTCAGGGATGCTTTAGGGTGGATTCCTGCATTGAGCAGGGGTTTGGACTCGATGGCCTTGTAGGCCCCTTCCAACTCTGCTATTCTATGATTCTATGGGGCAACCTCCCACCCGTGTTCCCCAGCAACTGGGGCTGATGGGTGCAGTCCCGGTTTCCCTTTTATCTGTTTGATGTAGGAATGGAAGGAACAGGTGAACAGGAATTCATGCTTCTAATTCATCCAAGGAGGAGGATTAGAAGTAGGGTAGAACAGTTACATCCCAGCATCCTTTGCAACATTGCCCTGCTGTGCGTTGAGGTGCAGCTTTCTGATGGCATTGCTGCTTTTGTGGCACCCCTGTAAATATTGCTACGTGTTCCAAGGGGCTGCCTTCTTCCTTAATTGTATTTCTAGTCTGCCTTTCTGAGGCCAACCAAAGTGATTTACAAAAAGTTCAAAACATAAAAGACATCTTCACATTGAAACGTACTAAAACATGAAAAACACGCTTAAAAGCCATAACAACTTCAAAAGCCAAGTTTCATAGTTTGCCTCTTGACCTCCTTTCAGAACACAGAGAGAGTGGGGACCCCTCGCAACTCCAGAATTTGGGAGCAACACAATAGAAGGCCCTTTCCTGCATGCCGGACAAATAGGCCTCTGCAGCGAGGGTGTCTTGAAAAGCAGCGGAGGCTGGCTGGTGGCTCCAATGTCAGTGGGCTCCACGCCTTGGAGAGCTCTTTTAGAGGTCTGATTGAAACCCAGAGCAGATTCACTGCCCAACTGACGACACAGCCACTGGCCCCCTCTCCTGCTGCTCGTAGTAATAGAGTCAGTTCGACCCGGACAGGTGGCCCCTCCAGAGAATCAGCCCCTAAGGCCTTTAGATCTTTGAAGGGCAAAGCCAACGCCTTAGAAACATAGACTCATAGAATAGTAGAGTTGGAAGGGGCCTACAAGGCCATCGAGTCCAACCCCCTGCTCAATGCAGGAATCCACCCTAAAGCATCCCTGACAAATGGTTGTCCAGCTGCCTCTTGAAGGCCTCTAGTGTGGGAGAGCCCACAACCTCCCTAGGTGACTGGTTCCATTGTTGTACTGCTCTAACAGTCAGGAAGTTTTTTCTGATGTCCAGCTGGAATCTGGCTTCCTTTAACTTGAGCCCGTTATTCCGTGTCCTGCACTCTGGGGGGATTGAGAAGAGATCCTGGCCCTCCTTTTAAGTATTTGAAGAGTGCTATCATGTCTCCCCTCGATCTTCTCTTCTCCAGGCTAAACATGCCCAATTATTTCAGTCTCTCATCATAGGGCTTTGTTTCCAGACCCCTGATCATCCTGGTTGTCCTCCTCTGAACCCCCTCCAGCTTGTCTGTGTCCTTCCTGAATTGTGGAGCCCAGAACTTGACGCAATACTCTAGATGAGGCCTAACCAGGGCCGAATAGAGAGGAACCAGTACCTCACGCGATTTGGAAGCTATACTTCTATTAATGCAGCCCAAAATAGCATTGGCCTTTCTTGCAGCCATATCGCACTGTTGGCTCATATTCCGCTTGCGATCTACAACAATTCCAAGATCCTACTCGTTTGTAGTATTGCTGAGCCAAGTATCCCCCATCTGGTAACTGTACCTTTGGTTTCCCTGTGCCTTTTACCCTACCCTGTGCCTGTTTACCCTACCCTGTGCCTGTTTGCATTCTCTTCCCCTCCTTATTGTTTTACCATGATTTAATTAGAATGTAAGCCTATGCGGCAGGGTCTTGCTATTTACTGTTTTACTCTGTACAGCACCATGTACATTGATGGTGCTATATAAATAAATAATAATAATAATAATTTGGTTTCTATTTCCTAGATGTAGAACTTGGCATTTATCCCTATTAAATTTCATCCTGTTGTTTTCAGCCCAGCACTCCAGCCTATCAAGATCACTTTGAAGTTTGTTTCTGTTTTCCAGGGTATTAACTATTCCACCCAAGTTTGTGTCATCTGCAAATTTGATCAGTGTTCCCTGCACCTCCTCGTCCAAATCATTAATAAAAATGATTTCAATTGGGGCTGGAGAATCACTGGCACCCAGTGCAAATCTTTCCCTGCTGAGCTGATAGGATCACGTTGCTTGAGCTTCATGGGCAGGCTGACCAACTCCAAGAGGGGTCCATGTTTTCCCAAATGTATGGACCGGCTCCAAGAACTAGTCCAGAATCAGCAGAGCGAATTCACCCAACCCGTGCCCATTCTATTTAATCTCCTCCCAGGGAACAGCTGGGCCACAGACGCCTAACTGGGTCAATTTAGATTTCAGCAAGTGATTAGCTTCTAATTTCCATCCCAAATTACCATTTAGGAATAGCTTGCCAAGTCCCATTTATTTCCCAGAGTGCCAAGGGCAGTGGGTTAAAATTAGCCTTACAAATTGATCCATAGCCCAGTTAAGCCAAAGCAGTTGGACTGGACCTGTTGAACCGCCTCAGAGAAGAGGCTGGCTGGTGGAGGCAGCAGAAGGCGGTGGTAGAGTCTTGAATTGAAGAGCAGACCGTACCATTTCAGACTGCAGGTGAGGGAAGCTTCTCTCCCCTATTGCCTTTATTATTATTATTATTATTATTATTATTATTTATTTATTTATTTATTTATTTAGCACCATCAATGTACATGGTGCTGTACAGCGTAACTAGTTTTCTCATCATTTTTTGTTTAGGATGTTTTTATACAGGGGAATGTTAGAAAAAAAATGGATTCCCCCCACCATCAAGTGGGGCAGGCAGTGTCCACCACCTGATGGCTCTGCCTTCTCGTTCCCATCTTGCGGTGATGCAGTGACAGAACCAGCCAGGGTCTGGTTCTACAGGGACCCTTTGCTGGTAACCCACGGCATTTCCAAGAATGAGTCCTTGGCGGTGGAAATGCAGTGGTGGGTTGAACGGCATCTTTTGGGTTTCAGTCCAACATAGAGTTGACAAAGGCACAAGAGCTCTGCCAAGAAAAGGTGAGGTAAGGCAAGTAGAGAAACAGATAAGTACGGGGGCCCATCCTGGTTCCTGCCCCCTCCAGCCACCTTCAGCACAAGAGGAGACCTTCTACCCTGTAGTCAACTTGCTCATGGATTTAATTCATCCTGAAAGCCTGGGGAGCCCTTGCTGCCAGTCAGTGTCGACAATACTGAGCTTAGATGGACCAAAGATCTGATTCAGGATAAGGCTGTTTCCTTGGTTCCTACGAGAGACACTTCATTGCAAGAATCTTTGCCCAACATAGAATCATAGAATCAGAGAATAGCAGAGTTGGAAGGGTCCTACAAGGCCATCGAGTCCAACCCCCTGCTCAATGCAGGAATCCACCCTAAAGCATCCCTGACAGATGCTTGTCCAGCTGCCTCTTGAAGGCCTCGAGTGTGGGAGAGCCCACAGCCTCACCAGGCAACTGATTCCATTGTCGTACTGCTCTAACAGTCAGGACGTTTTTCCTGATGTCCAGCCAGAATTGGGCTTCCTTTAACTTGAGCCCGTTATTCCGTGTCCTGCACTCTGGGAGGATCGAGAAGAGATCCTGGCCCTCCTTTGTGTGACAACCTTTGAAGTATTTGAAGAGACATGCTCTCAAGTCTCCCCTCAATCTTCTCTTCTCCAGGCTAAACCTGCCCAGTTCTTTCAGTCTCTCTTCATAGAGCTTTGTTTCCAGACCCCTGATCATCCTGGTTGCCCTCCTCTGAACACGCTCCAGCTTGTCTGCGTCCTTCTTGAATTGTGGCGCCCAGAACTGGAACGCTATCTCCAGTATTCAAGGCAGTAAGCCTGGGTGCACCAGTTGCTGGGGAACATGGGTGGGAGAGTGCTGTTGCACCATGTCCTGCTTGTTCATCCCTGGCTGATGGCCACTATGTGAACAGTGTGCTGGACTAGATGGACCCTTGGTCTGATCCAGCATCAGGGCACTTCTGATGTTCTTAATGATGGACAAGGTATTAAGATCATTGGGTCTGATCCAGCATGGCTTCCCTTATGTTCCTAGTGTCTCCTCTCTGGGTCTTAGATGCCACAGTGGCTCTTTCAGCACCTGTCCTTCAAACATTCCAATCTGGCCAGAATACCTCACCCCGACCTCTAAGAGGTGGGACTTGGAGAAGGGCCTTAGATGAGCCTTGTAGTGTACAGGTACGTTCATGCTGGGAGAGGCGTTCCGTCCGGTATTGTGGTCCCAAACCATGTAAGGCCTTATAGGTTAAAACCAGCACCTTGAATCGGGCTTAGAAACGTACAGGCAGCTAGAGAATTGGTCTTTGGACCTTCTGGCCATGTTGTTTTTATACTGTTGTTTTTATGTTTCTGATGTTTTTTTAAAATCTTGTATACTTTTTAATGTTTACAATTTTTAACTGTTGTAAACCGCCCAGAGAGCTTCAGCTGTGGGGTGGTATATAAATGTAATTAATTAATTAATAATGTGGCCACCGCATTTTGCACAATCTGCAGTTTATTGCCTGTCTTCAAAGATTAACCCCACGTAGAGTGCATTGTAGTGATTTAGCTTAGTGGTTCTCACAATAAATAACAGAGTTTGGAGAATGTTTCTTTTTTCTTCATTAATTCTTTAATGAAGGAGATTTCCATGTTTACAGAGCGGAGTTAATCCCGGCTGGAACTCTATGTATGGTGTTGTCTGGTCCCCTCTTAGAATTTCTATCTCCTGACCTTCTGTTATGAATAGAATGTTAAAATATTGGTTACAAGATGAGAAAATAGAAAGAAAGGGAAAAAAACACGCTTGGAGATGTTTAAATCCTTGGGTCAAGGTCTTATTACTTGTCCTGGCTCTGTCCTTATTCTAGAATTAATTGTATTGTGTTTCTCTGCTTATCCTAGGAAAAATCATTTCTGTAGACATTGGTAATATAGTTATGTCGAATCACACATCTATTACACCGCTGTTTTGTAAATAGAGGTCAGAGTAAGAGACATTTAGCTCTTCTTGTAATTCATAACCATTTTGTTAAGGAAAAGGTTATAAAATGTAATTTCATAATATCAGGACTGTGGGTGGCATGGCAACATTTATTGCACGCATCTAAGTCTGTTTCATTAGAGCTTGTCAAATAGCATTGCACCCTATCCCTGAGTCATACATAGAGTAGATCCACTGAAATCAATGGGAGTGATGAACTAACGTAGGTCCCATTGATTTCAGTGGGTCTACTCTAAGTTTGAGTAAGTCTGGATCCATCAGTATCAAATTAAAATTACCAAATGCAGCAAGCTAAGAAACAATGTCCTGTCTGGCTTTATTTATTTTATTGTTTTATTACGTACTGCACCATGTACATTGATGGTGCTTATAATTTCTTTAATTTTTTTTTAAAGGTACCCCTTTATTTTGTAATGGATTTTTTGCTGTAAAAATATCAGGGTGAAAAGATGTCTGTTAGGAAGTGACAAGTGTTTTTAAGAGTCAGTCAAACAAACACAAGTCCATACAGTGGTGGTGTATCTCATGTCCACCATCTCTGTGAGCTCAAACGTCCCAAGTGCCTTAGCCTTTCCTCATAGGGATGGTGCACCACATGGAATCATAGAATAGTAGAGTTGGAAGGTGCCTACAAGGCCATCAAGTCCAACCCCCCGTTCATTGCAGGAATCCACCCTAAAGCATCCCTGGCAGATGGTTGTCCAGCTGCCTCTTGAAGGCCTCCAGTGTGGGACAGCCCACAACCTCCCTAGGTAACTGACTCTATTGTCGTACTGCTCTAACAGTCAGGACGTTTTTCCTGATGTCCAGCTGGAATCTGACTTCCTGTCACTTGAGCCCCTTATTCCGTGTCCTGCACTCTGGGATGTCATCCCTCGTTTCACCTGAGGCTGTGGGTCTGTCGTGTCGCCAGCATGGAAGCACCTTCTGGGTGGTCTGCTCCTGCGTCGTTCCAGTGCGGCGTGCAAACAAGAACGTTGTGAGGCAAAGGGGTGCTATTTTTGCACGTGAAGCGCTCCGTATCTTTAGGGAGCTCAAGACGGTGTACATGTTTCTCCCTCGCCCATCCCATTTATCCTCCTAACAACCCTGTGAGGTGGGCTAGTCTGAGAGAGAGTGACTACCGCCGCAAGGACCCCCAGTCAACTGCGATTTGAACCCAGTTCTTTGTAGTCCTCGTTGAACCTGCTAGGCCAGCCTTCCTCAACCTGGGGCGCTCCAGATGTGTTGGACTACAACTCCCAGAATGCCCCAGCCAGCTGGCTGGGGCATTCTGGGAGTTGTAGTCCAACACATCTGGAGCGCCCCAGGTTGAGGAAGGCTATGCTAGGCCCATACTGGGATGATGTGCGGTGCTCATAGTTCACTGGGAAAGCTCATATGCAACACACAAAAGGTCCCCGTTCCCATCTCTCTCGACGGAAAGGCATTCTGGCCTTCCTGCAGGTTGCTCCGGAGACATTTCCCCAATTTTGAACTCTGTTCAGTGTGTTGTGAGCAGAGTTTAAAATCTAGAACCGTCGCATGTTTTGTTGTTCCATCTCTTGCCCCAAGTCAAGGGAGCCTGGAAGTGTGGTTGTGGGATGCGCCGCCCATCCTGTTCCGTGCGCGCACGCCGCTCCGTGCTGTGACTGGTGCACTTCTTGAAAGCGATCGCTCTTCAAGGACTTCATTGAAAAGCGCTAATTGCTGCCCACCCCCCACCCACCAGGGACAGTAGGCGGCTGATGAACCTCTCCAAAGAGTTCAGAATCCGTGCAGCAGGAGGGGAGCCGGCTGTTCCTCAGCAGTTTGGTCCCCATGGCTGCTAACGAGGCAATCAGAAGGCCATTACGAGCCTTAACGAAGGAACGAGTGCGGCAGTGTGCAGTCCTTGCAGCCCCTTGCGCAGTGTGCCTGTTGTGGGGCGTGTGTACTGTGAGCCGGCCGCGTCTGCGGGAAGAGGAGAACACCTTGCTCAGAGGCCCATGTACTGATTTGAAACAAGGGGGACGATAGAGGAGGCAGAGGGTTTGGGGGAGAACCAAGCAGAGGACCTTTTTTCTGGAATAAATGCATTTACTTTTTAATTTTTTTAAAAAAAGATATTTACATTCTTGTTTGTAGGCAAGTGGTCAGGTGCTTGTTTGTTTGTTCACCAGGGGTGGAATTGTCCGCACTTCACATACTAGCAGGGCCGGTGCCAGGCTTTTTGGTGCCCTAGGCAAGGTGAACTACTTTCACACACACACACACAGCGTACCCCCCATCCCAGGTAGGCGGAGACAAGTGTTACCTTTGGGCTGGGCGGGACGCCGCAGTGGGGCAGGTGGGCGGGCAGCTCCACGTTCTGACGTCTGGTGTGCCCGGAAGTCAGAAAGTGGAGCCGTCCGTTCGCCTGCCCCCAGCGTCCCAGCTTGGCTTTGGCTGGGCGGGCCCAGCCGAAGCCAAGCCGGGACGCTGGGGGAGGGGTGGTCAGACGGCTCAATGTTCTGATGTCCGGCGTGTGCCCAGCTGAAGCCAAGCCAGGGACGCTGGGGTGGGGGGTGGGGCGGAAGGGTGGCTTTGGAACGGTGCACCTGGAAGCTGCCCTCGCTCGGCCAGAGTGGCTCTGGGAGTTGGAGGGCAACTTCCGGGTGTGGCGTTTGGCGCCCCTCTTAGCTTGGCGCTCTAGGCAGCCGCCTAACTGGCCTCTATGGCAGCACCGGCCGTGCATACTAGCATTTCAGGGGATAGATTGAGATGCTAGTTTTCTACATGCAGGGAATATACAGCCTAATCCGGATTCATTTCAGCCTAGGCACAAAATTGGACTCTGAGTCTTGATTTAACCAGCTGCGGTCAGCTCCAGAACTTGCTTGCAAATATTAGAGCATGTAAAGCAGAGAGAGAGAGAGAGAGAGAGAGGAAAGAGCCACTGAGAGCGTGCAGAGTGCCATTATCTTACCCTCCACCCCACTTGATAACCACAGTGTATCCCAACGTGTTCACAGAGCCTCACTCCACGTATCTGCGTCGGCTCATGATTGCCTCCCTGTTCAAACCACCATGATCGTGCTTCTGATTGTAGGTTCTTGGGGGGCAGGGACCTGTTTTGCTTGCTTGCACTATAAAGCATCAGGTCCACTGAAGATGCTGCAGGACAACTAAATCACTGACGGCAGGAAGGGGCTTTGGAGCAGTGGTGGTGTTAGACTCCAAACAGACAGGAGCCCCAGTGACCCTGCTTAGAAATCGTCTTTCTATAAGCAGCACAGGACGAACAGGTGATGTTTCCGTTCATTGAGGTTCTCTGAATTCCTCCTCGAACCAAAAACGAGTCTCTAATTTGTGTTTTCTCCCTAACAGGAAAAATGTGCATTTTCAATATGGGAAAGTGCCCATCAGCTAAAGCAGCCTTCCTCAACCTGGGGCGCCCTAGATGTGTTGGACTACAATTCCCAGAATGCCCCAGCCAGCTCTGCTGGCTGGGGCATTCTGGGAGATGCAGTCCAACACATCTGGAGTGCCCCAGGTTGAGGAAGGCTGAGCTAAAGCATGATTCTGGTGGGAAATGTGTATTTTCGCAAGTGCAAACAGAAGTTCGGGAAGTTGTAAAAACCTCCCGAGAATTGTTCTCCTGCTGGTGTTTGCCTTGAGGGTTTGCAGACATGAACAAAATCCTTCTACATCCCTGTGTCCACGAGCGAAATCAACCTGGCAACTGAGGAGTGTCCGGGCCTCAGCATTATTGATTAGCCTCTTCCTGTAGCCGCCCGTAGCTAAGCAACAGGAGAATTCAACTCCCCTGCCAGCCCAGCTTTTTATCACTTTAGATCTGATATGGGCCAGGAGCGAGGAGCTGGAAGGCTTGATGGCCTCTCGTAGGTCTTGGGTCACTTGAGGCCTTCCATTTTATATCCCAAGCTATAAATCATTACCACTTTCCTGGGGGCTGACCCAGGTGGAGACTTGCCAGTGTGACGGTTGCGGATGGTGGTGAATTCGGGATAGTGACGAAGCCCTGCACATCTGGACTGCCCACTGTTGGAAATAGGACACTGGGATAGATGGAATCTCGGGGTTCTGCCTGATGATTCCTCTCAGGCTTTTTAAGAACTGTTTTTAGCACTCTATTCTACTGCTGGTTTTAATTTTGTTTTATTCTTTGCTGCTGGCTTTACCTTGGTTCCGTTTGACGCTGTTTCTACTTTGTGTTCTAACGTTTGTATTGTATACTTTTAATGTATTGAATGGTATAGAAGTAAGCATGTAAATAAATAAATAAGATTGAACTTAGGCATATTTGCATACCAGCCAGGTGATTGACCTCTGAGCTATTTCCCTTGCTCAAGTCTCAGGCTGGCTCCGGGGTTTAAGCATCAACTCAGGACTAGGCTGTATTTAAGCTGGGATTTGCCAGAAGTGGAATTTTATTTATTTATTTATTTATTTTATTTACTTATTACATTTTTATACCGCCCAATAGCCGAAGCTCTCTGGGCAGTTCACAAAAATGAAAACCATAATAAAAACAACCAACAGGTTAAAAGCACAAATACAAAATACAGTAGAAAAAGCACAACCAGGATAAAACCACGCAGCAAAATTGATATAAGATTAAAATACAGAGTTAAAACAGTACAATTTAAATTTAAGTTAAAAATTAAGTATTAAAATACTGAATGAATAAAAAGGTCTTCAACTGGCGACGAAAGCAGTACAGTGTAGGCGCCAGGCGGACCTCTCTGGGGAGCTCATTCCACAACCGGGGTGCCACAGCGGAGAAGGCCCTGCTCCTAGTAGCCACCTGCTTCACTTCCTTTGGCAGGGGCTCACGGAGAAGGGCCCCTGTAGATGATCTTAAGGTCCAGGCAGGTACATATGTGAGGAGGTGTTCCTTCAAATAACCTGGCCCCAAACCGTTTAGGGCTTTAAATGTCAATACCAGCACTTTGAATCGGGCCTGGACCTGGACTGGCAGCCAATGAAGCTGGAGAAGGACTGGCGTAATGTGATCTCGCCGGCCAGTCCCTGTTAGTAAACGGGCTGCCCTATTTTGTACCAGCTGAAGCTTCCGGCCCGTTTTCAAAGGCAGCCCCACGTATAACGCATTGCAGTAATCCAAACGAGAGGTTATCAGAGCATGGATCACTGTAGCTAGGATAACTGTAGCTCTATAAAAGAGCAGAGGGTTTTCTTAAACTTCATGGAGTGAGTGCAGCCCTCCATGTTGAGTAATATCAAGCAGTGCTGTGTACATACAGGGCTAGGAGAGAAGGCATCCAGGTTTGGGGGCACAAGTTCCTGGTGGGCTTGAACTCTCACTGGCCCCTTAAACCACGGCTTTAACCAGGGTGGTTAAGCCAGAAAGCCGGGCTGTGTTCAGAAGACACCTTAAACCACGGCTTTAACCACAGTGGTTAAGCCAGAAAGCCGGGCTGTGTTCAGAAGACACCTTAAACCATGGCTTTAGCCACAGTGAATAAGGCTTTTTGCCTTAGTCTCCATGGTTAAAGCCATGATTTAAGGTGTCTTCTGAGTACAGCCTGGCTTTCTGGCTTAACCACCATGGTTAAAGCCATGGTTTAAGGTGTCTTCTGAACGGGGCCATTGTAAATCGTAGGTGCTGTCTCTTCAAATTGTTTTAATAAGGTCTCCTGAAGGTTCTTACATTTTTCCATTAAGGTTCTTCTAATTCATGTTTTTTTTCATCACGTCCTGCATTTCTGGAGTACCTTTATTATAGCAATGGGTAATTTATAGGAAGGGTGCATGGACAGGGTTAGGGTTGCTGGTTCGAATCTCACCATGGTATCCCTGGGTTCCATTTCTCAGAGCACTGCGAGTGTGAAAATGGCACCCTGGGAATTTTCTGACTGTCGCTTTCAGCAGCCTTGAGCAATCTCCTCTCTGCTTTCCCTCCTCACCATGTGAAAGGACTGCAGCTGGGCTCTCCCATACTAGAGGCCTTCAAGAGGCAGCTGGACAGCCATCTGTCAGGGATGCTTTAGGGTGGATTCCTGCATGGAGCAGGGGGTTGGACTTGATGGCTTTAGAGGCCCCTTCGAACTACATAAAATAGTAATTTTATGATTCTATTATAAGCCAAGTGTGTGTTTAGGTCTGGTTTAGCAAAGGACCAGCAGCTGCCCTTGCTTCACAAATAAGCGAAAGAGGAGGTTGCAATGAATGTAACCCCGGAACCTTTGGGCACACTCCCACGTTAATCTGCTCAGTCAAGCAGGAATCAGAAACCAGTCCAGAAATGCTCTTGTAAACTCAGCTGCTGCGTTACAGGTCTGGAGTTCAAGCCTGCTTCTCAGAAGATGCTTTTTCTATGTGGCCTTCAAATCCGCAAAGGCCGGTCAGGTCAGGCGTAGGATGTCTTTCAATTCCAGCTGGCAATGCCGGTGAAGGGTGAAATGGTGCGCCCAGAGAGCCAGGCCGGCTCCATGTGGAAGAAAGGCCATCTCAAAATGGAATTTATTAGCATGATCCTGCCCAAAGCATCATGTACCGAGCAGGCTGGGATTAATGTACGTCCGTCTTTCGTGGGAAGCAGCAAAATGGATATTGATTTGCAACTGCCGGTTCACCTGGAGACGGCTGAGATTGCCATTTCTGTAATTCTCTCGGAACAGCAACGGTGCCTTGCAGTGCAATGCAAACGCCACACCCTGGTGCAATCCTGCCCATACTTGAAAGGTTGTCACACGGAGGAGGGCCAGGATCTCTTCTCGATCCTCCCAGAGTGCAGGACACGGAATAACGGGCTCAAGTTAAAGGAAGCCAGATTCCAGCTGGACATCAGGAAAAACTTCCTGTTAGAGCAGTACGACAATGGAATCAGTTACCTAGGGAGGTTGTGGGCTCTCCCACACTAGAGGCCTTCAAGAGGCAGCTGGGGAACCACCTGTCAGGGATGCTTTAGGGTGGATTCCTGCATTGAGCAGGGGGTTGGACTCGATGGCCTTGTAGGCCCCTTCCAACTCTGCTATTCTATGATTCTATGATAATGCACGCACAATTTTGAAAACAATTATCCTAATACGTTGCACTTTTCAATGTTATTTTCCCTGATGCAGACATTTGTGGAGGGGGTTTTTTATTGGAGAACTCCATGGCAAAATTCAGGGAAGTGCTTTGCATAGCGGTTCAAGAGGGCAAAATTAGAACGTTCTTAGCTCCACTTCCCTGAAACGTGGGGGGTGGCAAAGAGCCATTCCCCAGAGTCCGCCAGGTGTTCCTGGCACCACTGGTCAGAGCTGCAAAGCACTTCCAGCTGGACATCAGGAAAAACTTCCTGACTGTTAGAGCAGTACAACAATGGAACCAGTTCCCTAGGGAGGTGGTGGGCTCTCCCACACTAGAGGCCTTCAAGAGGCAGCTGGACAACCCTCTGTCAGGGATGCTTTAAGGTGGATTCCTGCACTGAGCAGGGGGTTAAACAGAGCCCTTCCTACCTACTGGAGAAGTTTTGATCATCAACGTAATAATTACTGGCAGCCTCTATGCTAGGACATCAACGTTCACAGGTGGGGGACAGGAAAGCACACGGTCGAGATGCCTCAATCCCTTCAATAGATTCCTGGATCCATATTGGGGTTCTTGGAGGAGTTGAGAAGGATGTTGCAAAAACCTGTGCTTTTGTAGCCCTGGTACAAACGTCACAAATAAAACAGTGTGTGTGTGAGAGAGAGAGTGAGTGAGAGAGAGAATACGGGTTGTGCAGCATAATGCTTTACGCCAATGGCTGGTATTAATGCTGGCCTGAATGATTTAGATCAATTTTTTTTTTTAAAAAATGGTTGTTTCTGAGCTATTCAGAAAGTGAGTTGTGGCCAGTGTGATTCTTGCCCAAATTCCATCTCTGCCAAAAACTTGAGCTGGTGGACCCAGGGGATCCACCCTCTCCCACCCCTCCCAGGGAAAGGACCGTGACAGCTTACTTTAAAGGACGCAGGCACACACACGGTGAGGATTCTTGTTGTACCTTGTGTGCCGTCTTAACTTCCTTAAGCGATGTCTACCTGCTATTTTGGCAAAATAGCATTTGGCAAATGCTATTTTGGGCTGCATTAATAGAAGTATAGCTTCCAAATCACGTGAGGTCCTGGTTCCTCTCTATTCGGCCCTGGTTAGGCCTCATCTAGAGTATTGCGTCCAGTTCTGGGCACCACAATTCAAGAAGGACGCAGACAAGCTGGAGCGTGTTCAGAGGTGGGCAACCAGGATGATCAGGGGTCTGGAGACAAAGCCCTATGAAGGGAGACTGAAAGAACTGGGCAGGTTTAGCCTGGAGAAGGGAAGATGGAGGGGAGACATGAGAGCACTCTTCAAATACTTGAAAGGTTGTCACACAGAGGAGGGCCAGGATCTCTTCTCGATCCTCCCAGAGTGCAGGACACAGTATAACGGGCTCAAGTTAAAGGAAGCCAGATTCTGGCTGGACGTCAGGAAAAACTTCCTGACTGTTAGAGCAGTACGACAATGGAATCAGTTACCTAGGGAGGTTGTGGGCTCTCCCACACTAGAGGTATTCAAGAGGCAGCTGGACAGCCATCTGTCAGGGATGCTTTAGGGTGGATTCCTGCATTGAGCAGGGGGTTGGACTCAGTGGCCTTGTAGGCCCCTTCCAACTCTGCTATTCTATGATTCTATGATAACGAAGAGGATGCTCTTGAGCATGTTCAGAGTGTTTCTCTTTCGTTGCTGCAGGATGACTGGCTGCCGCCAAACACCTAGCCGTGGGGGAAACACTTTCCTGATCTGGAGACAGGAGTTCGAGGCAGGCTTGAGCCCTGTTAGGAATGGAGCCTTATGGCTTGGGGGTGGGGTGGGGTGGGGCAGTTAGGGCTCCTCCCACCCCATTTGCTGTAGGGAATATTGCAACTTTTCCTGTAAGTCATGGAAAGGGGGCAGTCAGTGTTGCAGTTGGCTAGTTAATGCATGGGAATGTTGGGCCTAGCTAAGCCTTAGGATCTCTATGGCCTTCAGTGTGGCTTCCTGCTCCTCCCCTGGCTTCCCCCGCCTCTCTCTCTCTCTCTCTCTCTCTCTGACTGCTTCCATTGCTGGGAGCACATGGTGTGCTTGCTCTCTCATGCTCCTGCCTTTGGAATAAAACACAAAAGGGACTGAATCTTTTTGGCTCTTGCTCCAACAAGAGCAATTCATCGGCCAGGCAGATATTTAGTGAAGGTTCCTTTCCCGTTGGATTCATTATCAGATGTGATAATGTACATTGTACATTATGTACAGATGTACAATGTACAGATGTACATTGATGGTGCTATACAAATAAATAATAATAATGTGGTCCCAAGAACCAATTTATTTATTTATTTATTACATTTCTATACTGCCCAATAGCCGGAGCTCTCTGGGCGGTTCACAAAAATTAAAAAGAGTCTCTTTTGATGCTTCCTTTGCTGCAAAGGAGAGGTTTCTTAATTTATCCATGCCTATGTCAGTATCAGTGTCTTGGTTTATTATCTGTTGTGTCATTATTATTTTTGGTTTTTCTGAATCCACTTGAAAAAAGCTTGTTATTTTCGGTTGGCTTTGTTTATTTTGCTTATTTGTTGTTTTTTTGTAAGGAATCTGTTCCATTTCCAGGGGAACCATCCCCTGTTTCTTATACTCTTTCCTACTTAGCACCATTGCTCTTTCTATGTAATATTTGTAGTGGATATTTTGGATCTTCTGCAGTCAACAGCAGATGTTTATACTATGTTTCTGCTTCTATTCGCTCTTCCAGTCCTCCTGCTTTTGGCCTATCAAGCTGTCCTGTACTCAATCTCTCTTCCTCTTGCATTCCTTTCAGTTCTCTATGCGATTAGTTAATTCTTCGTCGCTTCAACAGTCAGTGGTGGTTAATAGGGACTGATGGCAGTTAAAAGTAATTCTCTCTCTTGTATTTCGCCACATCGGGTGTTTCCAATCATCTCATGATTTGCCTTTGACTGATCTCTATTGCTTCTGTGCTGTGCTGTTAGCGCTGCTGTTAACTCTAAAATTCCAAACCACACCCTTTAATAAAATTGTATTAAAATTGTATTAAAATTATATTAATTACTTATCACGTCTTGCAATACTTCTTACCGGATTCTCGCCGGGTTACGTTTTTGTTTATGTTTAGCTCTCCCACTCCTGTCCTCTTCACTGCTCTTATCTGTTAGTACTTTGTTCTTTATTCTTCACTAGCAAAAAAGCCCGTCATGCGACAGGTGTAGAAGAGCAGTCTGGTGAGGAGGTTCGTGGGTTTGGGCCCCTCTGCTGGGCCGGAAGCTCCTGGCAGTGAGCTTTCTTCAGAACTTGGAACTTCCATCCAAGGAACGTCCCTAGATGGCGCCAGAGGGCAGAAACTATTTCTTGGAAGTTCCATGGAAGGCCGCAGTTCCGAGAAAAGTGGCTAGATGGTGCCAGAGGGCAAAACCTAGCAGTGGCTTGGAGGCGCCCTCTGGCCTTCTATCTTGGAACTTCCCTAGATGGCAGTTATTTTTAAACATGCAAATGGGAGTGAATGCAGAGGCAGTGGATTGGCCTATCAGTGCAAACAGGAGAGAACATGCAAATAGGAGAGAAGACAGAGGCAGTGGATTGGTCTACTGGTTGGTAATGTCATTGTGACATCACCAACCAGCAGGCCAATCCACTGCCTCTGCCTTCTCTCCTATTTGCATAAGTGGCTTGGAGGAGGCCTCTGGGCTTGTATATAGAGAGATCTCCTCTGTTCCTCTGCTCCTCTCCTCACTAATTCTCTCACCGCTTCATCTCCAGTTTGCTTTGCTTTGATTTACTTTGCTTTGCTTATCCTTGTTTTGTTTTGCTTTGCTTTACTTGCTTTATTTCCAATTATAATTTTTCACTTGATATCTATACTGCCTTTCTACAAAGCGTTAAAGGCAACTGATGATAATACAATTAACATAACACAAATTTACACTATAAAAGAATAATAATGGTGCCCTCTCTCCCTGCCTTTTGCACAGAAGTTGGGCGGGGGCGGGAGGGCTGGGTGTGTGTGGGACAGACGACGTCTTCAGAAAGAACTGGGCCTGTTTAGCCTGGAGATGAGATTGAGGGGAGACAGGATAGCACTCTTCACATACTTAAAAGGTTGTCACACAGAGGAGGGCCAGGATCTCTTCTTGATCCTCCCAGAGTGCAGGACACGGAATAACAGGCTCAAGTTAAAGGAAGCCAGATTCCAGCTGGACATCAGGAAAAACTTCCTGACTGTTAGAGCAGTACGACAATGGAACCAGTTCCCTAGGGAGGTGGTGGGCTCTCCCACTCTAGAGGCCTTCAAGAGGCAGCTGGACAACCATCTGCCAGGGATGCTTTAGGGTGGATTCCTGCATTGAGCAGGGGGCTGGACTTGATGGCCTTGTAGGCCCCTTCCAACCCCACTATTCTATGGTTTTATGTTAATTAAAGAAAGAAATACACTTGGTGCCGTGTGTGAAGAAGGTCCTGGTGGTGAATTCACCCCACGGACATCGGGGCCACCAGCTTCTACTGGCCCAAAGTCAGTAGCTTTAATCTGGCCTGAGGCCTCCATCTTCACTGGGCCCCACAACAAGCGAGCGCCCCTTTGGGATGTGGGGGGTTCTCCGACACCCCTCTCAGTTTGTACGCCGTCTTATCTCTCACACACACACACACGGCTGTCAAATTAAGAGGACTGCCAAGGCAAGAGGTCCGGGGCAGCCCCAAAGCTGGAGACCCTCTTGTGTGCACAGCTGCTCCCTCTCGGGAAAGGGGCCTCCACCCCTGTGGTTCTCCCCCGGTGCTTCCCCCAATTCGTGGCGTGTAGACTGCAAGCCCCTCCAGGCAGAGCACCGTGGAAGGCAACCAGACGGAGGGGCCAGGAGGCAGTTCCTGTCCTGTGCAGCTGTGCAGAAGAGGGAACGTTGAGAGGTGCAACTTCTCCCCCTTCTTCGCATCTGCACCTGCTGAAATTCCGCCTGCTCGGCAACCACGTGCAGCCCGGCTGTCCTGTGAACCGGGTCACCCTAGGGTTGGCAACGAGGTCTCTCCCTAGGACGAATGACCACAGCTGGCATAGAAGAGCTTTGACCTTTCTCGGCAAGGCTTCTTGGGCAAACACAGGCCAGGCGGCACAGCGATGACCAGCTTGGGCAACTTTCTGTCTAAATCAGACCCCCTCTCTCCCTCATCCCCCCCCCCACTTTGGATCCCAACCAAGAAAGGCAGGTCGGAGCGACCCGGCCAACCAATCGGCCATGATCCATGGGAATTATTCTACTCCACTTGGTACAACAGGCAGGCCAGCTTTCCAACTTGCAGTCCAACTCATCTGGCAGGCTTCTGGTTGGGCTGGCTGGGCATGATGGGAGTTGTAGTCCAACACATTTGGCAGGCACCAAGGTGGGGCTAACTGGGCATGATGGGAGTTGTAGTCCAACACATTTGGCAGGCGCCAAGGTGGGGCTAACTGGGGTTAATGGGAGTTGTAGTCAAACACATTTAGCAGGCACCAAGGCGGGGCTAGCTGGGAATAATGGGGGTTGTAGTCCAATGCGTCTGGTGGGCACCAGGTTGGGGAAAGCTGAGGGAGGCAAAATGATCCGAGGAAGCCTGCTGAAAAGGCTGGATACTCCATGAACGTCGAGTGGGGAGGAGACGGGTCCAAATTCTCACACCCAGACTATTTTATTTGATTGATTGATTGATTGTGTTATTTCTATAGCACTGAATAGCCGAAACTCTCTGGGCAGTTCACAACAGTTAAAGCCATAGCATGCAACATAAGACACAATATAAAAGTTTAAAAGTACTGTATAAAAATTAAAAATAAAAATAAAACCTAGCAGCAGTGCAAAGATTTAAAACTAAGGTCTAACTAGGCTCCTTCAGGTCCATCCTTCTAACCTATCAGGGGTAATAAAGGAGGGGAGAACAGTTTCTTGTTTGCCAGCTCCTGATTGGCCAGCTAGCCAGGACTGGGATTATTTGGTATTGCTGCCTCCTGCTGGAAAGGCAGTTAACAGAAAAAATCAAAATGGGAACAGACGAGTGTTTACCACGCACACAGGCGAACTTATGATAGTAAAAAGCAGACAGCACCTTTCTTTAGGGAAGAAAGAAAAGCAGCTTACTCACAAATATTCTTGCACATAAGATGCAGGAGGTACATCTTGACTTCAGCAAAGCTTTTGACCAAGTGCCCCATGATATTCTGATTAACAAACTAGCTAAAAGTGGGCTAGATAGAACAACTGTTACGTGAACCCACAGTTGGCTACAGAATCGGACTCAAAGAGTACTTATCAGTGGAACCTTCTCAAACTGGGGAGAGGCAATGAGTGGGGTGCCGCAGGGCTCAGTCTTGGGCCCAGTGCTCTTCAACATTTTTATGAATGATTTGGACGAGGAGGTGCAGGGAACGCTGATCAAATTTGCAGATGACACAAAATTGGGTGGGATAGCTAATACCCTGGAAGACAGAAACAAACTTCAAAGTGATCTTGATAGGCTGGAGTGCTGGGCTGAAAACAACAGGATGGAATTTAATAGGGATAAATGCCAAGTTCTACATTTAGGAAATAGAAACCAAATGCAGAGTTACAAGATGGGGGATACTTGGCTCAGCAATACTACAAACGAGAAGGATCTTGGAATTGTTGTAGATCACAAGCTTAATATGAGCCAACTGTGCGATATGGCTGCAAGAAAGGCCAATGCTATTTTGGACTGCATTAATAGAAGTATAGCTTCCAAATCACGTGAGGTACTGGTTCCTCTCTATTCAGCCCTGGTCAGGCCTCATCTAGAGTATTGCGTCCAGTTCTGGCCACCACACTTCAAGAAGGATGCAGACAAGCCGGAGCGTGTTCAGAGGAGGGCAACCAGGATAATCAGGGGTCTGGAAACAAAGCCCTATGAAGAGAGACTGAAAGAACTGGGCATGTTTAGCCTGGAGAAGAGAAGATTGAGGGGAGACATGTGAGCACTCTTCAAATACTTAAAAGGTTGTCAATCAGAGGAGGGCCAGGATCTCTTCTCCATCCTCCCAGAGTGCAGGACACGGAATAACGGGCTCAAGTTAAAGGAAGCCAGATTCCAGCTGGACATCAGGAAAAACTTCCTGACTGTTAGAGCAGTGCGACAATGGAACCAGTTACCTAGGGAGGTGGTGGGCTCTCCCACACTAGAGGCCTTCAAGAGGCAGCTGGACAACCCTCTGTCAGGGATGCTTTAGGGTGGATTCCTGCATTGAGCAGGGGGTTGGACTCGATGGCCTTGTAGGCCCCTTCCAACTCTGCTATTCTATGATTCTATGAGGAGGAGGACGAGGGCGCGCGGAATGGGTTGGTTTAGATGAGAGAGAAAAAGATTGTGCTCCTGGACCCCTACAAAGCTTGTTGGAAGGCAGAAGGTGGAGCAATAATTCATTGTATACAACATGAGCTGAAGAAAAAATAATCAGTTAGCTACAGGACAGGAGGGGCCGGGACAAGAACAATAGCTTCTGCTATTGGGCGACATAAAAATGTAATAAATAAATAAATATAAATAAATAAATAAATAAATAAATAAATAAATAAATAAAATGTGTGTAGCAAAGTCTCTGGGCGGTTTACAACAATTAAAAATAGTAAACATTGTAGGCCCCTTCCAACTCTGCTAGTCTAGGATTCTGTGGTTCTATGACTAACGGGTGAAACACGAACCAGGGTGCTCTGCAAGGGAGGAGTCAGATTTTTGCACTATTAGGAAGGAGGGGTGCTACTTCAAAACAGAGCAAAGCGAGCCAGTGTGGTGTAGTGGCTAAAGTGTGAGACTGGAAGCTTCATCCCCCGTACCTACTGCTTCTCTTGGATTATCCCCATAGCGCTAAGCTTTTGCGGTTGTTGTTGTTTTTGCTATGGGGCGACAGCGATCCTTTGCGGTTTAAGGGGGGGGAAATGTAAAAAATCATACAAAATCAACGGATAACCCAATTCAATTCAAATTTGGTATGCTTAAAGCCCTCCCTAATATCTATTACTGTGCCAATTTTGGTGGCTTTATCTTTAAAGCTTACGCAGATGTAAGCATTCCTTTAAAATCTGCTCCTGTGCCCCAGCGGCAGCTCAGAAGATACGCTTAAAAAGTAGGGGCTAAATACGGCGAATCTTTTTGCTTTATTGTACAATGAAGGCAGGGTGCCTGGGAGTGCTTCACAATCAAAGCAGATTATAAGGTGGAAAACTTCTGAGCCCTTTGCATGCAATTCGCAGTGATTGCACAGTATAACGCTGGTGTGATAAAGCTCTGGGAGTCGGGAGATCCGGGTTCTAGTCCCCACTCAGCCATGGAAACCCACTGGGTGACTTTGGGCCAGTCACAGACTCCAGCTTGTCTGCGTCCTGCTTGAATTGTGGAGCCCAAGAAGGCTCCACAATTCAAGGCTCCTTTTATGTTTAAGGCTCCTTTTATGTTCTTATGAACTAGGGAGGCCTTGGGTACGATCCAGTAGGACATTTGAGTTCTTACAGTGGCCAACAGCTGCTCCTGGGAAGCCCACGAGTAGAGCAAGGAGCTAGTTGCTCCCTGCTGCTCTGGCTCCTGGAACCTGGTCTTTAGAGATATCACTCCTACTTTTAATGCTGTCAAAATGCTTAACTGTTCAAATGACTAAAGGCCCAACCCTACAGCTCCCTGCGTCTCTGAGCCAGGATTGCACCCAAAACCGTTTTCTTTTCTAAACTGGTCAGAGGCCTGATGGCCGCCACCCAACTATTTTCCTTATCCCCTGTTGATATATCCCAGTCTTCCTGAACCTGGCCCCTTCCAGATGGGTTGGATTGCAACTCCCATCTGGCTGTGGATGATGAGGGTTGTAGTCCAACCCACCTCGCGGGCGTCAGGCTGGAGGAGTCTGCTGTCATCCCTGTCGCGCAGCGTGGCTCTGCAGCGCTCTCCAGGCTGCGGCGTCTCTCCGGCCCCACAGGCACATCCATGTCCTTTCGGCAGGGGACTCTAATTTTAGCACCCGGCAGGTTGACTCACCGCTGACAATGACACTCCTACACAGTGGAACGGATCGCTTCTCTTGTGGTGTGAGTAATGCCGGTCATCTCACCTGCCAACTCTGGGAAAATCCAGATACCTCTGAGAGGGGAGTGAGGGGGAGCTTTTTACCTGTTCCTGCAGCCTCCCCACACTTAAAAGGCAGGAAAAGCAAAGGGGATATTTAAAGAATTTAAGAACTGCTTTGCAGGATCAGACCAAGGGTCCACCTAGATGAGCCTTCCCCAACCTGCTCTTTGGGGCTACAACTCCCAGAACACAACACACACACCCGGTCCGTCTGTCCAGCCAACTTATAGAATCATAGAATTGTAGAGTTGGAAGGGGCCTACAAGGCTACCAAGTCCAACCTGGCTTGGGACCGCAATACCTGATGGAACTCCTCTCCCGACATGAACCTACCCATACACTGCGCTCAACATCTAAGGTCCACCTCCGAGTACCTACTCTGAGGGAAGCTCGGAGGATGGCAACAAGGGAGAGGGCCTTTTCAGTGGTGGCCCCCCGACTGTGGAATGATCTCTCCAATGAGGCTCGCCTGGCACCAACATTGTTATCTTTTTGGCGCCAGGTCAAGACTTTTCTCTTCTCCCAGGCATTTTAACAGCATTTAACAACGTTAAGTTTGTTTTTAATGGACCCCATAATTGTTGTTTTTAAATGGATAATGATGTTTTTATACTTTTTTTTATGTTTTTGATGGTTTTTAAATTTTGTATACTTTTAATGTTTTCCATTTTTAATTGTTGTAAACCGCCCAGAGAGCTTCGGCTGTGGGGCGGTATATAAATGTAATAAAATAAAATAAATAATAAATAAATAACCCCCCTGCTCAATGCAGGAATCCACCCTAAAGCATCCCTGACAGATGGTGGTCCAGCTGTCCAACTTTGCAGGAGGTGGAAGCCTTGTGAAGCTTTTCTACACGAGGCATTTATTGCGTGCTGGTCCTTCCCTACTCATGGTTGTTTAGGGGTTCTTTAGGCGATGATGTGACCCTTCCATTTTGCTTCTGTGTCTAAGCAGCATTTTTGGTAAGTTATTTTAGGGCAGGGGGAAAGTGGCATTTAATTGTGGAAATGAAAGGGAGTGTGATTTCCTCTTGTGTAATTGCACTATTCTGCTATACCACAGTGCCACCTAGAGGTTATATAGTGGGAAAGCAGGAAAGGAAATGCTCCCCGTGTAGTGTTCAGATATCAATTCTGCGACGAAACAAAATGTAGATAGAGGATTAACAGCCTCGTGCAGAATAGCTCCAAGTCCTCTCCCAGCGCTGTTAACTCTGGGGCCTCTTCTTCTTCTGAGGAGGGTTGGGGGGCTGGCTCCATGGGACCAAGTGGGGATTTGAACCTGGCACTCTCCACCCTAGCCTGATACTACCCATCGCACCACACCGGCTGTCATCCATAGAGCCCTGCAACCTGTCACAAATCCATGCACTTCCAGGCACCCAGGGGTGCTTCAGTGCTGACACCCACCCCCAGCTCTTTAGAAATGGCTTCCCCTTCCGAATGTTCTTGCGTAGGAACCCTGTCGAAGCAGTCGGGCCGTTCATTTATCTTCCCTCTTGGCCCCTGCCCACGTCATTCGTTTTAGCAGGCAGACAAACTGAGCGTCGTTAAAAAACGAGAATCTAATGCAGCCTCTCCCTAACCTAGTTTGCTGTCTGGGAATGATGGGAGTTGGAGTCCAAAACATCTGGAGTTGGGGAACGGCTGGCCTAAAGAATCTTTTTTCGGGGGGGGGGGAAGGCTACAATTTCAGCATCTCTTACCAAACCCAGCACTGTCCCTTCTTGACAACTGAACTACTAACAAGCAGCCGTGAAAGCTAATTAGAGCTGACTGAACGTTTGCCCTCGGCCGGCTTTTTTCTTTCCTTGGCAACCATCTGTACCGTAGAACAGGAGTGGGGGGGGGGGCGGGAAGGAGACAGGCACGGGGGGGGGGGAAACACACACAAAGGAGCTTCAGTGATGAAATTACCACTGGTGGAGATGAAAGTGAATGCAGGAGCAGAGAATGAGACGTGACATTGTGAAAGGGTGGTGCCTTGTGTGGGGGAGCCCGAGTGGTGGGTTTTGTATTATTATTATTATTATTATTATTATTATTATTATTATTATTATTATTAAAAAGCGTACAGCAACATACATTAACGGGCCTCCTGAAAGACACCTGCACCGTGGCGTGCAAAGACACGCTTACCGTTTGATTCGGGATTGTGGTGATTGGCTGGGACCCATGCTTGGGCAACGATTCTCTTGGGCGGCCTTGTTTCGCCCTGCGGTTCCAAGGGCCGGATTTCAGAAGCGAGCAATTTGCAAGCATCACCAGACAAAGCAACAAAGGAGAGCGAGTACAGAAAGATGCCGCTCTTTAACTTCATCAGAGGTCAGGGTTTGATGATGCCTGGCCGAATCTCTGAAGAACGGCCACTAGAGGGCAGCTGTGCTCCCTGATTGTTACGCCCCTGACTTTCCTTAATCACCTTCCTTCTAGAGACTCTAGAGCAGTGGTTCCCAAACTTTTCCAGGTAACCGCCCCCTTGGTTCCACAAACTCATCCCCAGTGCCCCCTGGGATTCCAGTGGGGTCGGGGAGGGAGGGGTTAACGGCAGCGGCAAGCCCTGTACCAAGGAGCACCCGGCGGGGCCAAAACGCTCCTGCAAGAGAATGCGTGTGCTTAAAAATCAGGTCAATCACAACAGTACCCTATCTTTTTTAAAAAAAAAATCTCCATTTTTTGCAAACCTCTGCTAGGAGGAGGCACTCTGAGGAGGGCCTTAGATGAGGAGTGTAGTATATTTGGGTAGGGTCATGCTGGGAGATGCATTCCATCAGCCTGAGTTGTCCGGGGCCATGCTGCCAACAAGACCCTCCTCAATCCACACATGTATTAATACCGTTTAAGAAGAGTCCCTTTAACGGTGAATTGAAGAGTTTCAAAAGCACCAAAACGCTAATAAAGAGATATACCCTGCTTGGTGTGCCCCGCCATGTTGGCTGCAAACAGAGGCGTTCGCTCTCTTTTCCCTCCCTCCCTCTGCAAGCCTGGGGTGGGTGCTTCGCATTTAAAAGGAAAACACTCCTCTGGATCCTGCTGGTCTGGGTGCCCGGGCTGAGCAGTGGCGGTGGCAGCTGGGTGGAGGAGCTGAGCTGAGCTGAGAATGAAAAAGGGGCTGTACTGCACGCGGCCTCTTTAAATGGGAAGCACCCATCGCAGGCTTGCCGAGGGAGGGAGGGAAAAGAGAGCGAACACCTCTGATTTGTACCCGGAGTGGCACCACACTACCCCTGCCACACAATTGCCGTTCCCTCTGTGCACTCCTCTGCTTTAGCGACTGCAGGTCCAGATGTGTGCGTGGGGGGGGCTCCTTCGGCCCAGCGGGCCCCCTAAAGTAGGCCTTTCTCTGCTTTTAAAGGGCCTTTTGGCTTGACGCGAGAGTGACCCTGGCTTCCTACCATTATGAAATCCAGGACTGGGGAGGATCACTCCGGCGCTCAAGTTCTGCCCCTAGTTATGTACGTTTCATCCTGCCCTGAGCTCCTGCACTAGGCAGCCGCCTAGGGCGCAGACCTCAGAGGGGCGCAGTGCTGACCTTTAAGGGTCCTTCGGCCCACGGGGACCCACTCGGCAAGTCCGCTTGGCAGGTGGGGAGCCTCCGCTGGAGCCGGGAGTGGTGTGCCGCAAGCTAGCTGGACAGGCAGAGAAGGTACTGCACTGGAACGCCCAAGCACCCCCCCCCCGGTGCCTCCCCCCACCCCCGTGGCTTAATACGTGCCGCTCTTGCCAAGGCGTCCTCCAGACTTCTGCCTCTCAACCGCCTCTTTTCCCCTCTTCTCCCCACGTCGGATTCTATGGAAGGATCCTGCGGACCTTTAAGGGCAATTTTTTTGGGTGTGTGTGTGCAAGTAGCTCACCTTGCCTAGGGCACCTTGCCTAGTCTGGCAGTGTTCTCCAGTGTTCGAGGCAGTAAGCCTGTGTACACTGGTTGCTGGGGAACATGGGCGGGAGGGTGCTGTTGCACCATGTCCTGCTTGTTCATCCCTGGCCGATGGCTGGTTGGCCCCTGTGTGAACAGAGTGCTGGACTAGATGGACCCTGGGTCTGATCCAGCCTCTGGGCTCTTCTGATGTTCTGTACGAAGGCTCGATTCCACCACCAGGGGGCGCTCTGGGACAGCTCAGAGCATCAGGCAGACAGAAGAACCGGAGCCGTCCCTGATGGGGAGGGGGGAGCCCCCCCCCCCACGCCACCCCACAGTTCCTTTGATGTATTTTTTTTCTATACATCCCGAATAGACAGAGCTTTCTGGAGGTCCGCAAAAATGACAACCCCAAAATACAACGTCATAAAAACGTAATATAAAATCTTTAACACACGAACTTTTAAAACTATTTTAAACAGTGAAAAAGCAGTTAAAATGGAATAAAACAGCAGGTGTTAAAAGCTCCCGTTGTATGCCGTCAAATACCTGAGAGCAGAAGCTCTCTTGCTAGTCTTTCACAGTTGCATGGAAAAGATGGGAATTTCAGCAGGTGTCATTTGTATATAGGGAGAACCTGGTGAAATTCCTCCTTCATCACAACAGTGAAAGGTGCAGGAGCTATACTAGAGTGACCAGATTTAAAAGAGGGCAGGGCTCCTGCAGCTTTAACTGCTGTGAGGAAGAGGAAATTTCACCAGGTTTCCCATATATACATGTCATATATATACATATATATATGACACCTGCTGAAATCCCCTTTTCAATACAACCCTAAGATAGTTTCCCTGGCCGGGAGTTTCCGGGTGTGTGTGTGGTGCCTTCCATTTCCCGAGGCCTTGAACTTACGAAAAGAGGGGGCGCTGGGGGGGGGGCTTGACTCTCTCACTGTTGCACCACAAGGCTTAAATCGTGGTTTTAAGTCGTGATTTTGCATTTCCTGCAACTAGAGATTGGATCTAGATCCCATATTGGTTAGTAACTGCATTTCAATTCGAAATCCGTACCCTTCCATTTCCCTTCCCTTGTGACCCATGCTTGGGCAACGACTGGTTTATGGGAAGAGCCACTTTGTGGGGAGGAAGGAGGACCCTGCCCAAAGAGGTGGCCAGCAAGCCCCATAGCCCCTGTTTCCTCCACACCATTCCCTCTTCTTTGGGTTGGAATGGGGCAACTCTGGTACCACTTGGGATGAGTGGATTTGGCCCATGTCCTGCCTTGTTGGTCCCTGGCCGATGGCTGGTTGGCCACTGCGTGAACAGATTTCTGGACTAGATGGACCCTCGGTCTGATCCAGCATGAAGGCTCTTCTGATGTTCTGAGGCCTGTTTATAATGAGAGGGTTCATGTCTCTTGTGAAGTGTGCATCAGCTGACACCTCCCTCTCTAGGAGCGTCATCAGATGAGTGTTTTATCGCACGCTTATTACTGACCACTCACAGATTTTCACGAGTCCTTTCCACAACGCCATTCGCCTCATTGTCTCTCTCACTCCTTCTGCTTGTTTTTCCATCACAAAAAAAAAAAGACACAGAAAATCCAATTCTTTTGGCTGTAACGAAACTTGCCGCCATTTCCTGTTGGGTGCGGGAGAAGCAGTGTGATAAAAATGGCCATTGAATGGGCCACGTGGTCATTGCTTGCTTCCTCTTTCTTCCCCGTGTGAAGAGAGAGGAAGCTGTTTGTCCGTATTGTGGGACAGAAGCCTGGAAGTGCGATTCCCCACCTCCACTCCGGGTCTGGTGACGCTCTAGATCTGTGGCCTTTGAGCATGCACAGAGGAATCCCAGCGAGTCCCACTGGATCTAGCTTTGGGGAGTGGGCTTTTTTGGTGGAGACGTGCAGATTCTGGGCAGAGGCGCTGTCCCTGGGGAACGGGGCGCCCCTAAAGGCACCAAGAGAGCGGCTTGGAGCAACACGGTATATATTTTAGTGACACTGACCAATGGCCACAGCAGTGCATGATTCAAGAAGTGCTGTTGGCCATGATGGAGGTCGTAGTCCAAAAGATCGGGAGAGCACCGAGTTGTGGGAGGCCGCTCTCTGGGTTATTCCTTTTGTTTTAAAGGGGGGGGCGGAGTCTGAGAGGCCCGCAAGTTCAGATACTTGCTGGCCATTAATTCAGGCTTCTGTTGTGTTCCTATGGCAACCCCTCTCCTGTACAATTCCTAACCTTAACATCACAGAATTACTGAGCTGGAAGGGGATCCTCGGAGGCCATCCAGTCCCACCCCCAGATAGCATAAGAGAACTGCTATGTTCAGTTGCAGTCTACCCTTGAATATTAAATGCTGTGGACAAATTGTGGGCTATTGTTTGGAAGCCCTGCTTGTGGCTTTCCTTGGGGCAAATGCTGACGGTATATACTGTATTCTTATGCTGAACTAGAGCATCTTTATATTAAGGAGAAATCATATTGCTTACCTGGGGCGCTTGTGCTTAATGCTTTTTGGTGCGATTGTTATGGGCTGCATTACATGGACGGAGAGGGACAACCCCATGATTTGAATTGAATACTTCCCCTCCATTCAGTTCTATTGAGACAGCGCCATCTAGTGGCAGAAAATCTCCATTTCCTTCAGATGTTACCACTTTAAAAGTGGTTCATTTCGTCAGGGGAATTTCCAACGGATGCCACAGGAGACGTCCTGGTCATTCACGACATCATTTAAAAGACCTGCAAACTTTCATGAGAGGCCAATCACAAACATGCAATAAATTGTTCATTTAGAGAAGCCCCTAACCTCCGGCGGGGCAGGGGCAGGCCAATTGAGCAGGGGGTTGGACTCAATGGCCTTATAGGCTCCTTCCAACTCTACTATTCTGTGATTCTATGAAATTGCCCCCTCTACCACCCGGATGACATCAGTATGTGTGGCTGCCGTACGTTTGCTTGAAGGCTTCGCTCTATCAACTGGTCTAGCTCCTTCCTATCTCTCCTCTCTCATCTCACACTATTGCCCCGCTCGTGCTCTTCGCTCCTCTGATGCCATGTATCTCGCCTGCCCTAGGGTCTCTACTTCCCTTGCTCGGCTTCGTCCATTTTCCTCTGCTGCCCCTTACGCCTGGAACGCTCTTCCGGAACATCTGAGATCCACAAGTTCAATCGCAGCTTTTAAAGCTCAGCTAAAAACTTTTATTTTTCCTAAAGCTTTTAAAACTTGATGTTGCTTGGACTTTATACTGTTAGTTCTACCCCCCTGTGCCTGTTTACCCTACCCAGTGCTTGTTTGCATTCTCTTCCCCTCCTTATTGCTTTACTATGATTTTATTAGATTGTAAGCCTATGCGGCAGGGTCTTGCGATTTTCTGTTTTACTCTGTACAGCACCATGTACACTGATGGTGCTATATAAATAAATAAATAAATAAATAATAATAATAATAATAATAACTGAAAGTTGGGTCGGTTGGCTATTTCTAAATAAAATAATAACCCAAGACCACCTTTCCTCATCCCTCTGCCCCCTTTCACCCTCTTCTCAGCTGTAGGGTTGCTCTCCCCCATCCCAACCCCATGAAGGTTGCCTGGAGTCCAGGTGGAGGCCCTATGGCTTCCTGCATGCAGCACAGCACAATCCTGGCTCCCCATGTTATTATTATTATTATTATTATTATTATTATTATTATTATTATTCATTTATATAGCACCATCAATGTACATGGTGCTGTACAGAGTAAAACAGTAAATAGCAAGACCCTGCCGCATAGGCTTACAATCTAATAAAATCATAGTAAAACAATAAGGAGGGGAAGAGAATGCAAACAAGCACTGGGTAGGGTAAACAGGCACAGGGGGGTAGAACTAACAGTATAACAGTATAAAGTCCAAGCAACATCAAGTTTTAAAAGCTTTAGGAAAAATAAAACAATAAGGAGGGGAAGAGAATGCAAACAGGTACAGGGTAGGGTAAGCAGGCACAGGGTAGGGAAAAACTAACAGTAGAAAGTAACAGTAGAAGTCTGCACATTATGTCCATGTCCACATTATTATTATTATTATTATTATTATTATTATTATTATTATTATTATTATTTCTCTCTTTCTTGCTTGTGGTGGTTTTTCTAGATCAGCCTTCCTCAACCTGGGGCATTCTGGGAGATGTAGTCCAACACATCTGGAGCGCCCCAAGTTGAGGAAGGCTGTTCTAGATGGATATGACAGGCATTGCCAAGTATGTTTTAAGTATGACTGCTTTCTGGACGTTAGTGTGGATGTATTTCGTTAGGCCCAGTTTCTGAAGGTTTTCTGTATAGTTTTTTTATGTGATGCTGGTGATTGATGTGACTAACGAAATAATTGTGACCTTTTCCTGTTGCCATAGTTCTTTGACTTCCATGGCCAGTGGTGTATATTTTTCTCTCTTTTCCTCTTCCTTTTCAACAACATTTTTGTCATTCGGTATTGCTATGTCGATGAGGTATGTGTGTTTTTCTTTTTTGTCTATGGCCGTTGTGTCTGTTTGGTTGCAAGGTATTGTTTTGTCGGTATGAGTTGTTATCATTATTTATTGCATTTGTATACTGCCCCATAGCTGAAACTCTCTGGGTCGTTTACATAAGATTAAGACACTTAAAAACAATAGGCAAAAATTAAAAACCACAAAAGCATACAATATACACATACATTTAAAACTGCTATAACAGTTAGGAGGTGATTCCGCTGACAGGATGGGGTTTTTTTTCTACCGGTTCTGGATGGGATTGCACTCACCCTGAAGGGGCAGGTTCGTAGCTTGGGGGTTCTTTTAGACCCATCATTGTCACTTGAGGCTCAGGTGACCTCGGTGGCACGGAGTGCCTTCTACAAACTCCGGTTGGTGGCCCAGCTATGCCCCTATCTGGATAGGGATAACCTGGCTTCAGTTGTCCATGCTCTGGTAACCTCCAAGTTAGATTACTGCAATGCACTCTACGTAGGACTGCCTTTGAAGACAGTTCAGAAGCTGCAGCTCGTGCAAAATGCAGCGGCCAGATTTATTTCGGGAACCAGAAGGTTCGACCGTATAACACCTGCTCTGGTCCGCTTGCACTGGCTGCCTGTATGTTTCCGAGCCCAATTCAAAGTGCTGGTTTTGACCTATAAAGCCTGCTGAATTTGGCCTATTTTGCGGTAAGGGCTGCAAAAATTAGGAAGGAACAGGTTGAGGTGTCACCGTAGATAAACAGAGTACAACGAGAAAGCAGAAGATGTGTCTTGATGGGAGTAATTGCAGTATAGTGCACAGCAAACTGTAATGTTTTATGTAATAATGTGTGATAACACGGCTTGGGACCACAATACCTGACGGAACGCCTCTCCCGACGTGAATATACCCGGTCACTACGTTCAACATCTAAGGTCCTCCTCCAGGTGCCTACTCCGAAAGAGGCTCGGAGGAGTGTGGCAACGACGGACAGGGCCTTTTTGGTGGTGGCTCCCAGACTGTGGAATGATCTCCCTGACGAGGCTTGCCTGGCGCCAACGCTGCTATCTTTCCGGCGCCAGGTTAAGACTTTCCTCTTTGCCCAGGCATATGGCGGCACATCTTAATCACCCACATGTTTAGTTTTTTAACGGTTTTAATGCTTTATGTGTGTATGTAATGTGTTTTAGAGTTTAAAATTTTGTATACTTGTTTTTATCTCAGTTTTAGAATTTCTGTTAACTGCCCAGAGAGCCCTGGCTATGGGAGCGGTATATAAGTGTAATAAATAAATAAAATAAATAAATAATAAACAACACTTGAGCTCAGTATCAGCCCAAATGCTACCAATTCCACCATTGCCCTGAGTTTCCTCTTGGGACACATCCGATGGATCAGAGTCAATGTTTGCTTGTGAACGCGGAGCACTGGGAAAGGGATGCAGAACCGCATGGGGAGGGGGTGCTTTGCAGCGGAGAGGGGAGTGTTTGACCCTTGTTCAACCCATTATTTCTCGCCTGTAAACCCTTCACTCCTGCCTCCCAGCGAGGAGGTTCCAGATAAGTCTGGTTGCAGGGCAAGGTCCAGCAGAGGCCTGGGAGGCAGGGAATGCAGTTGTCCTGCTAAGAGATTTATAGGGTTAGGGTAACCCTGGCTGGGGCATTCTGGGAGGTGTAGTCCAACACATCTGGAGCGCCCCAGATTGAGGAAGGCTGTTATAGTAGGGTGACCATATGAAAAGGAGGACAGGGCTCCTGTATCTTTAACAGTAATGTAGAAAAGGGAATTTCAGCAGGTGTCAATTGAAGAGGAGCCTCATGTGGCGCAGAGCGGTAAAGCAGCAGTTTCTGCAGCCGAAACTCTCCCCACGGCCTGAGTTCGATCCCAGCGGAAACTGGTTTCAGGCAGCCGGCTTGGGTCGACTCAGCCTTCCATCGTCCCAAGGTCAGTAAAATGAGTACCCAGTTAGTTGGGGGAAAGGGAATCACAGCCGGGGAAGGCAACGGCAAACCACCCCGCTATAAGGCCTGCCAAGAAAACGTCAGCGAAAGCTGGCGTCCCTCCAAGAGTCAGTAATGACTCAGTGCTTGCACGAGAGGTTCCTTTCCTTTCCTTTCAATTGAAGAGGGTGAAATTTCCTCTTCATCACAACAGTTAAAGCTGCAGAAGCCCTGCCCGCTTTTGTATCTGGCCACTCTACTATAGCTTGTGTTGCTTTAACTGTTGTGATGAAGAGGGAATTTCACCCTCTTCAATTGACACCTGCTGAAATTCCCTTTCCTACATTACTGTTAAAGATACAAGAGCCCTGTCCTCCTTTTCATATGGTCACCCTAGAGGAGGAATGGCAACTGGATAGAAAGGTGTGAAGCCAGGCTAAGGCAATTCGGAATAGATCCCAAAACAATATTAGAAGGAAATATAGACCACCAACGCATGGCGATTAGACAAACGCTGAGGAACTATTTCGGTAAGCTTGATATTGATGCAATTAAAGCTTCCAAGTTTTCCGACATTTATCCTTTCATAAAATTAAAGCATAGAGAGGGAAAATATCTCATTGAAATCACGAATCCAGTCTTACGTAAAGCCCTCGCGAGCCCGAGAATGCAGACCATGCAGACAAATTTTAGAGAAGGAAGATTTAACAATATTCCAAGAGATCAAAGAATTTGCTGTTGTGGAGTACAAGAGGTGGAGGACGCACGCGGCTCATTATATATTATATTGCAGATTATACAATAGCCCTAGGAATAAATATTTAGCTAGGTATTTGGCCCCTATGGTGCATCTAACGGACCAAGTGAAATTACGCTACCTACTAACTGCAGAGTAATCGAGCCTACTGAATTTGGCCTATTTTGCGGTAAGGGCTGCAAAAATTAGGAAGGAACAGGTTCAGGTGTCACCGTAGATAAACAGAGTACAACGAGAAAGCAGAAGATGTGTCTTGATGGGAGTAATTGCTGTATAGTGCACAGCAAACTGTAATGTTTTATATAATGTGTTATAACATGTGTTTGGCTAAAACCCATTTAGGGTAGCCATGAATAAAATTTGAATTTAAATTTGAATTTATAGGAGGAACGCTGGCAAGCGCTCGTAGATTCTGATGCGAAAAAAGAATAATCCACGTGGGGTTTTGACACGACTTGAAATTGTCAGTGAAACCTATGTTAACGTGGTTAGATGTTGACATGTGGTCATGTGGCTGCCTGGTCTGCCTCATTCCCATTCCTGATTGTGAGCTCCCCCGCCTTGCACCCCTCGTTCGAATAGGGAAAGTGTGCATTTTTAAAAAGTGCACACCCAAATGCGTTATCCCCATTGATAAAAGTGTGAAAATCTGCATTTTGGAGAAGAAAAACACGCACCGTACATTGTTGAAAGTGCACATTTTTCTAAAATGCAAATTTTGTGAATGAGTGTGACAGATTCATTGTGGGCTCTCCCACACTAGAGGCCTTCAAGAGGCAGCTGGACAACCCTCTGTCAGGGATGCTGTAGGGTGGATTCCTGCATTGAGCAGGGGGTTGGACTCGATGGCCTTGTAAGCCCCTTCCAACTCTGCTATTCTATGATTCTATGACTCGGGAATGTGTGAGATTTGCACACAAAATGGCCTCATGTTCAACTCCAGCTATGTGAAGAGGGCGAGTTTTGGTCTTAAATATGCAGGAGAAATTCTTGTACATCCCTAAGTATGATTGTTTGGCTGCAGTAGACAAAGACAAGCTATGAGCGTCATCAGACGGATGGATTTTCGCATTTCCCTACTGTTTCTCTGGCCTTCTGCTGCTGTTTCACAATAGCGATGATCTCTTTATATGGGGAGAGAAAGAGGAAGCAGCAACGACCACATGGCCCATGAAGGGGCCGTTTTTATTGCGCTGCTTTTCCTGCATCCAGCGGGAAATGGCGGCATTCCGTTTTTTTTAAAAAAAGACAGATTAAAAGGACTCTATCTTGCTACGGAAAAACGAGCAGGAGGCACACGTGGCCGGCCTTGTCTAAAGGACGCGCGAACATCCGTAAGTGGGCAGTAGCGAGTGTGCGATAAAATACTCGTCTGATGACGTTCTATATTTCAAATCTAGTTGTTGAGAGTAAACCAGAGTCAGAAACCATGGTTTGACCTTACGTTTTATTCTCTCTAACTAGAGTTTAAACAAACCACAGTTTGCCAAGTTTGGATATAATGGGGAACTGTGGTTTGTTTAAAACTGGAATCAAAAGGTTCCGATCCCCTCCTCTGGCACGTAAACGGAGGAGAGGGGTTGATGATACACGGGCCCAAAGCGTGCTTCATTCACAAAGAATGAGTGTAGCAATGAAGTCTGTCTCCTCTCTCTCTCTCTCTCTCTCTCTCTCTCTCTCTCTCTCTCTCTCTCTCTCTCTCTCTCTCCCTGGATAGCTAAGGTTTGGGAAACATGTAATTTAGAGCTTTTATTAACCTTGGTTAGGGTAGAGATTGCTTGCTCAACTTTCAGACTTGGACTGAATTATTAAAGAAAATGCGGAACCTTGCTCAGGCGATAGAATTGACAAATTGATTCGAATTTGCCAGGAACGAGAACTCTGACTAATAACTTCAAAGGCTCGCTCTGCAAAAAACCCCAGAAGACTTCGAAAAATTTGTTTGCTGTGTAGGAAAGCAAAGCAAACTGGTTTTGTTCTCTTTTATAGAGTGTAGTCTGGGTTAAGTTGTGCACTCAAGATGATTCATTTCATAGCGTCGTGAGTTGTAGAATTAAAACAGAAAAACGGGAGAGGGGGAGGCCCGTACCAAACCCAGCGTCATTTGAACCCAAGATGAGTCTCTGGGACCTCACCTTGGGTTCAAGTGTTTTCAAAGAATTCTGCCGCTTCAGCTTCATGTATTGATGGGCTGTTTCCTATCCTTCGGCCCAAGGGGTGGAAGCGTTTCCCCGGGACATGACTTGTGTTACGAAAACATTTCCATCCTTTGAACGGTGCTCCCGGCGGGGGCAGCTGTCACCTTGTCATGGAGAGACGAAGATGATTCTTCTGGCTCATTTCAGAAACTGCGGAATCTCGGCTCCACGTTTGAAAAGGAATTTTTTATTTACAATTCCCCTGTCCCGTCCCACCCACCCCAATCATTTAAACATGAGGTGACAGGTGAAGATCAGATTTTATCCTTGGCGTGTAATCTTAAGTGAGTGAAATGTTGGAACCAGAGTCCCTCTGCGGTGCGCAGGGCTTCCGAAGGCAACAGAGCCCTGCATAAACAGTTCCTGGAGGCTGGGATTGTGAGTCCCACCGGACAAGGCCGGCTACTGGACTGACTCGGCCCCGGCTTTAGGATGAAATGGCTTTGTCTTCTTCTTCTTCTTCTTCTTCTTCTTCTTCTTCTTCTTCTTCTTCTTCTTCTTCTTCTTCTGGGCAGGTGCAAGATGGGCCCGGCCAGAGGGTCCGGTCATCCCATGAAACTGATTGGTGGGAGATCCAGGACAAATTAAAGGAAGGACTTCTTCACACAGCGCATAGTTAAATTATGGAACGCACTACCACAAGATGTAGTGATGGCCACCAATCTGGATGGCTTTAAAAGGGGGTTGGATAAATCCTTGGAGGAGAAGGCTATCCATGGCTATATCAATTAGCCAAGAAAGGCAAATGCTATTTTGGGCTGCATTAATAGAAGTATAGCTTCCAAATCGTGTGAGGTGCTGGTTCCCCTCTATTTGGCCCTGGTTTGGCCTCATCCAGAGTACTGTGTCCAGTTCTGGGCTCCACAATTCAAGAAGGACGCAGACAAGCTGGAGCGTGTTCAGAGGAGGGCAACCAGGATGATCAGGGGTCTGGAAACAAAGTCCTATGAAGAGGGACTGAAAGAACTGGGCCTGTTTAGCCTGGAGAAGAGAAGACTGAGGGGAGACATAAGAGCACTCTTCAAATACTTAAAAGGTTGTCACACAGAGGAGGGCCAGGATCTCTTCTCGATCCTCCCAGAGTGCAGGATACGGAATAACAGGCTCAAGTGACAGGAAGCCAGATTCCAGCTGGACAGCAGGAAAAACTTCCTGATTGTTAGAGCAGTGTGACAATGGAACCAGTGACCTAGGGAGGTGGTGGGCTCTCCCACCCTAGAGGCATTCAAGAGGCAGCTGGACAACCCTCTGTCAGGGATGCTTTAGGGTGGATTCCTGCGTTGAGCAAGGGGTTGGACTCGATGGCCTTGTAGGGCCCTTCCAACTCTGCTATTCTATGATTCTACGATGGCTGAGTTCCACATCCAGTATCAGAGGCAGTAAGGCTGTATGCACCAGTTGCTGGGGAACATGGGTGGGAGGGTGCTGTTGCACCATGTCCTGCTTGTTCTTCCCTGGCCGATGGCTGGTTAGCCACTGTGAGTGAACAGAGTGCTGGACTAGATGGACCCTTGGTCTGATCCAGCCTCTGGGCTCTTCTTATGTTCTTACGTTCTTTTTCCCTGGAAAGCGGGCAGGGGATAAATAAGAAGGGCCTTACCTGCAACAGGACGGTGGGTCCTCTGCTCTTGTTCAGGCCAGTCCTGTGGGGAGGAAAGTTTTCCAAAAAGAAAATATTCCAGTGCCTTTTTTCCACCCCCAGGGAATTTTTCCTTTTCATTAGTTCATTAGTAACAAAGCCTAGGTGCCAGTTGCAGATACAATATTAGACAAGCAGAGCAGTTTCAAGATAGTAATTAATGTTTTTCAGGTGACGTAACAAGCAAGCGGCTGAATCTGGATTTGTCACTGGAATATATCTGTGTCAGTGTGGAATGGAACTAATGAATAGAGACAGCGAAACTGAAGGTGCCCCAACAACCTCAGCAGAAGAGAGTTGAACGCTGGTGAAATTAATGAGTGCAGCCCTCGCCAGCCTGACTCTTCCCAGATCTGTTGGACTACAGCTCCCATGTGCCCAACGAGCCATGCTGATCGAAGGATGCTGGGAACTGTAGTCTAAAATATGTGAAGGGCACCAATTGGGGAAGGATGAACGAGCATGTCCATAGTTTTAAAGCACCCTTTCCTTTCCGCCTAACATTTAAACAATGCCACTGAAGCACATGCTATTGCCCCTAAATTTTTACAAGTATTCCAGTAAATATGTCTTACATAAAATGACATTTAAACCACATGATGTGTGCTTTAATTTCCCCCCTGAAATATTTCAGGTCAAATACCTGTAACAAAGCAGGTAACAAAAATTAACATGCAGTACTTTTTTTTAGTTTTGTTGTTCGTTTTGAGCCTTGTGTGGCGCAGAGTGGTAAAGCAGCAGTTTCTGCAGCTGAAACTCTCCCCACGGCCTGAGTTCGATCCCAGCGGAAGCTGGTTCTCAGGCAGCCGGCTCAGGTCGACTCAGCCTTCCATCCTCCCGAGGTCGGTAAAATGAGTACCCAGTTAGCTGGGGGAAAGGTAATCACGGCCGGGGAAGGCAACGGCAAACCACCCCACTATAAGGCCTGCCAAGAAAACATCAGCGAAAGCTGGCGTCCCTCCAAGAGTCAGCAATGACTCAGTGCTTGCACGAGAGGTTCCTTTCCTTTCCTTCCTGTTCATTTTACTTGTATTTGGTAAACATGCTAAATTGGATCACTCTCTAGTGATCTTCTGAAGCGAAAGGAAAATTTCCTGCTGCAGATGACCATGTGCAAAGTAGCCTAATTAGCCTAGAAAATTTTCCCTTGCAAATAAGGCTCATTTGCATAGGAAAATTTTCCAGTTCAAAATTTGATGTAAAACTCACTTGCTTGAGCGCCATCTTACTTGAGGCAAAGTATCACTCACACACCAAGAGGCCCCTGATAAGCCTGCTTGCTGGGTTCACACAATGTGACAAACCATACTCAAGGCTGAGTGTGGGTTGTTGCTGAACTGTACGTTGTTGTGTTGTATGAACTCATCTCAGTCGCAAACCATGGTTTGTTGACCACGGACAACCCACAATTCGCAGCTCCAAAACAAACCATGGGTTATCTTCATGGTTGTTAGTGCAGCTAGATTCACACAACACAACTGCCCACGATTCAGTGACAACCCACACTCAACCCGTACTCAGCCTTGAGTGTGGGTTGTCGTGTTATGTGAACTCAACCATTGTCTTTCCAACCAGGCAAGTAGCAAAACATTAGGCTGATGACAGAGCAGCCCAACCCAAACGCATGTTGAGCAGGGCTTTGTCAAGTGGGTCTCCTGCAAAGACTCACAGCCAACAGGGGGCCGGTGCTACCATAGAGGCCACTCAGGCGGCCGCCTAGAGCGCCAAGCTAAGAGGGGTGCCGGGCACAGCGCAGCACTCACATGCGTTGGCTGTGAGCTGGGCCGGCCCGAGGATTCAGCTGGGCCTGGGCAGGCGAGATGGCGCCCAGCGCCCGCCCAGCCAAAGCGAAGCCAGGGACGCTGGGGTAGGGGTGGGGTGGCTCCATGTTCAGACTTCTGGAACATGCCTGGAAGAGAGAGAGAGAGAATGTCTGGGTGAATGGGGTGCATGGGGCCTTTGAGTGAATGCATGTGTTCATGCGTGTGTTTGCTTGGAGTGAGTGATGCTGAGTGTATGTGTGTGAGTTGGGGGGATGATTTGGGGGTGATATTCCTATTAAATAATGCATTTTAGACCCATAGACGTTCCTTTCCAATTTGTTTGCTATAATCGACATGACGTATTTCTTGCACTTTAAAATAAATTTAGCAGTTTCAAGTTTTGTGCTTCTTATTTTTTCCAGGAAACATCTGTTCTTAAAAATCAAAGTTGGCATTTTTTTGGGGTGTGTGTGTGTGTGTGTGCGTGCGCGTGTGTGAAAGTAGTCTGGCACCAGCCCTGACAGGGGGTAGTGGCAGCAGCAGGTAACCTGGTGCCCTCCAGGTGTTTGGACTACAACTTTCATTAGCCCCAGCCACCATGGCCAATGATTGGGAATGATGGGGGGTGGAGTCCAAAACATTTGTAGGGCACCGGATTGCATACCTCTTGCTGCTCGTGTGTAGCCCTTGGACTGGGAAGATCCAGGTTCAAATCCCCCCTGGGTTAACTCTGGGCATTCACTTTCCCCTGGGCCTAATGTACTTCACAGGGTGTTGTGACAGTGACCTGAGCTCTTTGGAGAAAAATAATTATAAGGCTGGAACAAAATGGCTTAGGGGTGCTCACTTTATTGCTGACCCCTGTGCATGTGTGCCTTAACAGAAATGTCGAGGACAAAGGTGGATCCTCCAAACAGATATATTGTTTGTCAATAACCACTCTGTGAGTGGTTCAAAACAATTAAAAACCCCAAATACATCATAAAAAATACATCAGCAGGTGAACGTGCTTGTTTCCATGGGGTGCAAACAGGCACGCAACGCTCATAGATGTGTTTGGCTGTGCTGTCCAGAATAGGTACACCATATAGAACCCCCCCAAACGTGCCTCCCCCAGTTATTAGATCTCTGACTTTCCCTCACTAACTCTCATTAAATTTCTCACTTTGACTAGGTTAGGCTTTATGCTGGGTTTCCAATTACCAGACATCAATTGCTCGAGATTTCTCATTTAGCTGCTAATCCCAGCATATTTGACAATAATTCTACGTAAGATTTAGATTTATAGGTTTAAATGGGGGTGGGGGGTGGGGGGGAACACAGCTCCGTCACAAAGCTTCTGCTTTGCATGCAGAAGGGTGCAGGTCCAATCCTCAGTATTTTCAGGCAAGGCTAAGAAGAATTCTGACCTGAGAACCTGGAGAGCCACGGCTGCCAGTCAGTGTCAAACATACTGGGCTTGATGGACTGATCGTCTGATTCATGACAAGGGAACTGCCTATATCATAGAATCATAGAATCATAGAATAGCAGAGTTGAAAGGGGCCTACAAGGCCATCGAGTCCAACCCCCTGCTCAATGCAGGAATCCACCCTAAAGCATCCCTGACAGATGCTTGTCTAGCTGCCTCTTGAAGGCCTCTAGTGTGGGAGAGCCCACAATTTCCCTAGGTAACTGGTTCCATTGTCGTACTGCTCTAACAGGCAGGAAGTTTTTCCTGAAGTCCAGCTGGAATCTGGCTTCCTTTAACTTGAGCCCGTTATTCCGTGTCCTGCACTCTGGAAGGATTGAGAAGAGATCCTGGCCCTCCTCTGTGTGACAACCTTTCAAGTATTTGAAGAGTGCTCTCATGTCTCCCCTCAGTCTCCTCTTCTCCCGGCTAAACAGGCCCAGTTCTTTCAGTCTCTCTTCATAGGGCTTTGTTTCCAGACCCCTGATCATCCTGGTTGCCCTCCTCTGAACACGCTCCAGCTTGTCTGCGTCCTTCTTGAATTGTGGAGCCCAGAACTGGACGCAATATGTTCAGTGCAGCGTTATTAAGACTGAAGTCTTGAAACTGGGATCTTACTGTTGATGGAATTTTAATGTGATGAATGAAATAGAATCTTTATCAAAATAAAATTCATTTATTATACTTATATCCCACCTTCCCTCCAATGAACCAAAGGTGCCATACAGGATCCTCCGCCTCTCCTTTTTACCCTCACAACAATCCTGTGAGGTAGGTTAGGCCCAAAGTCACTCACTGAACTTCATGGCTGAGTGGGAACTAGAACCCAGATCTCCCAAGTCCCCGTCCAACATAAGAACACTATGTCAGATCAAACTAAGGGTCCATCTAGTACGACATTCTGTGCACACAGTGCCCAACCCATGGAAGACTCACAAGCAAGACATGAGTGCAACAGCACCCACCTGCCCATGACCCCCAGCAACTGGCGTACATAGGCATACCGTCTCTGATTCCTGGAGCAGTAGCCATGGATGGCCTTCTCCTCCAGGAATTTAGCCAACCCCCTTTTAAACCATCCAAATTGGTGGCCATCACTACATCTCGTGGTAGCAAATTCCATACTTAATGCACTGTGTGAAGAAGGGTTTCCTTTTATCTGTCCTGAAGCTGTAGTACCTGATGGACTGGTTTTTTCCGGCTGTTTTGAAGTTAATGCATTCTCAGCTGGGTCTAAAAAAAGAATTTCCCTCAAAGGGCTCTGTCTTTAAACTAGAAGTAAGTTTGGACTTACTATCTTCTGTCTACACCCCCACGGCTTTTGCTCATATGCGGCGGCTTTAAAGACTGTACATCTGAGGAAGTCTGAAATAAGACGAAACGGGATGCATAACCGGATTCCTGTTATAACTAAATAACCCAGTACAATAAAAATATTTCAGTCTGTTGTAACGACTTTAATGTTAAGATATCAAAAAAAGCAACATTTGACTTATGTTTTTGTCATCCATGTAGTGGCTTAGAAGTCATTAGTTTGACTCTTGATACAATTGTTTTATTATTTATTTATTTATTTATTTATTTAGAATATTTATATACCACTCCCCACTGAAAAATTTCGGAGCGGTGCACAAGGTAAAATGGAAATAAAAACAGAATAAAACAGTTAAAACAAAATTTAAAAGAAGTAAAAACAGAAACCCAAGGCTGCATGTTAAAGAAAGGCTTCTTGGAATAATGAATAAATTGTTGCTTGATTTAACTGTTTAAAATTATTATTATTATTATTATTATTATTATTATTATTATTATTATTATTATTATTTTATGTAGCACCAACAATGTACTTTTGATGTAAATTTGATGAATTATAAAAAATATTAATGTTGTTTTCTGCTCAATTGAAAACTTTAATTAGTTATATAACAAAATAACCCAGTACAATAAAAAATAACTTAGGCCATAGCTAAACCTAAGGTTTATCCCTGGATCGTCCAGGGATCAAACCTGTTATTATTATTATTATTATTATTTATTTATTTATTTATTTATATAGCACCATCAATGTACATGGTGCTGTACAGAGTAAAACAGTAAATAGCAAGACTCTGCCGCATAGGCTTACAATCTAATAAAATCATAGTAAAACAATAAGGAGGGGAAGAGAAGGCAAACAGGCACAGGGTAGGGTAGGTGACACACAGGGGATCCAGTGCTCAGGCAGGGGCGAACCCTGGATGATCCCAGGATAAACCGTAGGTCTAGCTGTGGCCGTAGTCTTTAACTGTTAAAATTGATAAGCAGATATGTGCCTGCTGGCATTCTTTATCATTAGTTAGTATCAACTGCAGCCTTCGTGTGTATTAGCTGAAGCTGTGGTAGCCATGGATAGCCTTCTTCTCCAGAAGTTTGTCCAACCCCCCCTTTAAAGGTGTCGAGATTGGTGGCCATCACCACATCTTGTGGTAGTGAGTTCCATAGTTTCTTTATGCCCCATGTGAAGAAGTCCTACCATTTATTTATTTATTTACAATTATTTTTAGGTTTCCTTTAAGGGTAAAACCATCGCAAGGCAGCAAACTAGGAAAAATCATGCAAAAATATACCAATAGGCAAATAAACACTCAATAAAACACCCTAAAACACTTTCTGTTCTGAACCTCTCATCAATGAGCTTCATTAGGTTATGAAAGGGAAACTCCTCCGTGTCCGCTTCCTCCACATTTTGCCTTCTTTTGTACACCTCTGTCATGGCTCCCCTAACTCACCTTCCCCATAGGCTCCAGTGTGTCCGTAGACACTTCTTCTGACACCCACCGGGCTCCTTGTCCCTCCTGTTTTTTTTTTAGTTCTTAACATTTTCTTTCTAATTTAAAAAAAAAAATTAACTGAGATTCTGGCATACTCCAAACCCAGTGCTGCTCTGGTGCGCCATCCATGAGCTCCATCAGAAGAGGGAAATCACGCTTCCCTACCGTCGCTTCTCTGCCACAACTTCCGTTTCTTGTTACTTCCTCTTTTGAAAGAGGAAGTAAACCACGTGCCCGTGGCCCGTTCAGTGGGCCGTTCTGATCCCGCTGCTTCTCCTGCACACAGCAGGAGAGAGCGGCAACTTCCGTCTTTAAAAATAAGTCGAACTTACTGGAGTGTGGTGTTTTTTTTACGCAAAGAAGGCTAGAAGGGGCGGGAAGCAGACGATGTCCTGAGAGGGACCAGCGGAAATCCGTGAGTGCCCAGGAACGAGCGTGCAATGAAACGTTCGTCTGATGGAGCTCTTTATTTGGGTTCAAAAGGGTGGTTTTTGCATTTTGGAGGTCCGATCCCACCTCTGCCTTGTTTTTAGGTTCTGGGGCCACCACCACCATTTTGCATTCTGGGAAATTAGTGTTTTGTGACTGTCCATGTCCGCCATGGTAGCCATGTGGTCAAAGGACAACCATCTGTCAGGGATGCTTTAGGGTGGATTCCTGCATTGAGCAGGGGGTTGGACTGGATGGCCTTGTAGGACCCTTCCAACTCTCCTATTCTATGATTCTATGAATGGGCAAGCTGCCCCTCCCAGGGGAGACATCTTGTGAGAGCACCCACGAATGCCCTCTCAAAATTCCAAATGTTCCACCAGCCCCCAAAGCTTGGGGAACGCTGCTCTATTCATTCCCCCTGACACACACACACATCTCTTTATTGAATATTTATTTATTTATTTATTTATTCCACTTATATACCGCCCCCGTAGCCAGGACTCTCTGAGCGGTTTACAGAATTTCTAAAATTAAGATAAAAACGAGTATACAAAATGTAAAATTCTAAAACACAGAACATACACACATAAAGCATTAAAAACCGTTAAAAAACTAAACATGTGGGTGATTAAGATGTGCCGCCATATGCCTGGGCAAAGAGGAAAGTCTTAACCTGGCGCTGGAAAGAGAGCAGCGTTGGCGCCAGGCGAGCCTCGTCAGGGAGATCATTGGCCCTGTCCCTCGTTGCCACACTCCAAGCCTCTCTTGGAGTAGGCACCTGGAGGAGGACCTTAGATGTTGAACGTAGTGACCGGGTATATTCACATCGGGATTGAAACTGGATGCTGGCCTTGATGGTCCTTTGGTCTGATACCGGAGGGCTCTTCTTACGTCTTTCTAAAACTAAAAAGCTCCAGTACCTTTAGGCTTTTGTTTTTCTCACTTAGAAGATGCTTCCCCCCCCCGCCCCGTTTCTGCAAATAAATCCATGAAGGAAGCAAAGGCAGGAATTGCCTCCCAAGGCCTTTGGATGGGCAGGGCTAGGAATCCCCCTTTCTGAAGCATCTCGGAAGTGTCATGCTGTCGGGGGATGATGGGAGTTGCAGTTCAACATACCTGGGAAGGCTGTGCCAGATGTACGCTGCCTTCTGCCAGAAGAGAATTGGTTTCCCGTATGGGAATTATTCTGCCGTGTGTGCTCCTGAGTTCGAGGAGCGGCTCCTACATCTCTGAGGACACAATCCTATGCATGTTGAGACAGAAAGAAGTCCTGCACCTCCCATCATGCCCAGGGAGTTGTAGGACTTCTTTCTGTCTCAACATGCATAGGGTTGTGTCCTCACCAGCTCAAAAACTCCTCTGTCTTTTCGATACTAAATGTGTCGGGGACCCAGGATGTTGGCTCCAGTGTAGGGCTGCAGCCTTCCTCTTTCCAGGCACTTAGGTCCCCGGGAAGCCCCTCTGCTGGCTTGCAGCAACTGCACGCAGCCCTCCTCTCTTTCCCCTCTCTCTCGGTAGCAGGTGCGCCTGACAAGCGAACTGTGCCTGACAGCGGCGTTGGCTGGGAGAGAGAGGCAGGGCGGCGAGGACAGTGTGCCTGCCGGCTGCTTGCGGAAATCTCCCGGCTCCAATAGCAGCAGCAGCAGCAGCAGCAGGGCGAGAGGACCAGAAGGGTTGCTCCATGTAGCCAGCGGAGAGGCGGGCGAGGAAGCATGGTCTTGATCCTGCACCACATATTCATTGCTGCTGTTCAATTTTTCAGACGGGGCCAGCAAGTGTTCCTGAAGGCCGGGGATGCCGCCCCTTCCGTGGAGACGCTACAGGTAGGTCGCTCTTTTTGTCTTTCGGATTTATTTGTATTCTCTCTTTGCTCTGTATATATTTCAGTCCAGTCTAGTTTTACTTTGTCAGATGCCAATAATCTTCCTTCCTTCCTTCCTTCCTTCCTTCCTTCCTTCCTTCCTTCCTTCCTTCCTTCCTTCCTTCCTTCCTTCCTTCCTTCCTTCCTCTCTCTGTCTCTTCCTTCCTTCCTTCCTTCCTTCCTTCCTTCCTTCCTTCCTTCCTTCCTTCCTTCCTTTCCAGTTTCTCTAAGTGAAATGCCTTTTGACCAGACTTTTCTTTCTCTGTGCAACGCATGACCCTCTGTCTCCCACCCTCTCCTGTTCTCCCTTTCCTTTCTTCCTCTTTCATTCTTTTTCTAACTCTCTCTCTCTCTCTCTTTTTCCTGTCCTCTTGTGGGACAGGGGAGGGGATACGTTTCATGCCGATCAAAAAGAGTGCCCCTTCCAGCTGTCAGGTGCTTTATCGTGCGCTTTTAAAAGATTGCTGGCGATTTGAGCCCACAGTGGCACGATGCGTGGTTAACTTTATCCACGCCCCCTCCCCATTCCTTTGCGTTCGAGTGCATTTGCCGTGGATCTTGAGGCCACCTTCCTCGAATAATCCCACGCTCAGGATGGTTCGGAAGTGCCAGCCCGTGTGTCGTCCTAGCCGCAGGCAGAGCGGCTGGCAGCTCGCTGCAATGCAGGCTTCTCCTGTTCACTGAGAACACCGAAAAGGCCCTGGAAGACGCTGAAAGTTCCTGGCTTCCACGAACCAGGCAACAGCTTCTGTCCAATTTATGTGCTCTTTCTCTGGCCGGAGACTGAGTTTAGAAAGTGGATTCTTCATTTGGGAAATTAAAATAGAGTCCACCTGCCCTCATCCACCCTATCTTTCCCTCCCTCCCCTGGTTGTGAATTGTACATAGGTGTCTGCCCCAGAGGTTTCTCCTTGTGACAGCCAAGCTGTGGGGGCAGCTCCGGTCCTTCTGAAGCCAGGAGCAGTGTTTGCTCGGCGAGATAGGCAAATTGTGACAAGGTGTGGAGCACCCCCCTGCCCTTGCCAGCTGTGCTGTGGGTTAACTGTTTGCTTATGAAAAGCAAGCTACACCGTGGAGGAAGGGATAGAGCTGCGGCTGAGCACGGAGTAGGCGTGCAAGCGTATGAATTTCACAGGGCTCTTCACGGGGCAGGACGCAGGAATCTCGGGTCTTCCTCCTTCTGCCTGAAGAGAGACTTGTGAAACCAAAAGGCTTGCACGCACGCACATACACACACGCACACACACTTGTTTTTACTGCTTTATTCCTCTTGTTGTTCAGGACATCTGCCCCTCTGGTCTACTAGTGGTCAGCTTTCATTTGGAGGTCAATGATTCCTTGCTGGTCAACTTCCCCCCTTTAGGTTATCTGGACAGGGATAACCTAGCTTCAGTTGTCCATACTCTGGTAACTTCCAAATTAGATTACTGCAACGCCCTCTACATGGGGCAGCCTTTGAAGACGGTCCGGAAGCTGCAGTTTGTGCAGAATGCGTCGGCCAGATTGATAGCTGGAACAGGGAGGTTGGAACATAGAACACCAATTCTGGCCCGCTTGCATTGGCTGCCTATATGTTTCCGAGCCCAATTCAAGGTGCTGGTTTTAACCTATAAAGCCCTACATGGCTTGGGACCGTAATACCTGATGGAACGCCTCTCCCGACATGAACCTACCCGTACACTGTGCTCAACATCTAAGGTCCTCCTCCGAGTGCCTACTCCGAGGGAAGCTCGGAGGATGGCAACAAGGGAGAGGGCCTTCTCGGTGGTGGCCCCCCGACTGTGGAATGATCTTCCCGATGAGGCTTGCCTGGCGCCAACGTTGTTATCTTTTCGGCGCCAGGTCAAGACTTTTCTCTTCTTCCAGGCATTTTAACAGCATTTAACAACGTTAAGTTTGTTTTTAACAGACCCCAGAATTGTTGTTTTAAATGGATACTGTTGTTGTTTTTATTGATGGTTTTTAAATTTTGTATACTTTTTAATGTTTACCATTTTTAACTGTTGTAAACCACCCAGAGAGCTTCGGCTGTGGGGCGGTATATAAATGTAATAAATAAATAAATAAATAATTTTTTGACCCCGAGCTGTGCACTTCCCAGCTCTTTTGGGAAACGGGTCCTTTCATGAAATGCCTGCTCTCTCGGGGAGAGTGACGGCACCGAGGCGGACGCGGTGCCCTTCTCGCCTTTGGCGGGGCCTCTGATTCGGCGTCTTTGAGGCCCTCTCAGGCCAAACCTCTGATCTCATCTTAAATATTGCAAGGCAGCAGTTTGGCTCCGGAGTTTGAGACCTTGTGCATTAATCTTAAATTCAGGCGTCGCCTGCCCTCCACGGTGTTATCGTTTACTCCGAGGAGGAGATAACAGAGTCCAGGTGCCTCTGAAGGCAAATCGCTCCGTTCCACCAGGCAGGCAGTTATTTTCCAGTGGAATCGAAGAGCGCTGTTTGCAGCAAGGCGTCGGTTGGCGTGAAATCTCTGGAAGGAGTGACATTCAGCCATGGTTGTCAGTTAGCCTCCCGTGATTCAGAAGGGTCACGCCTCGTAATGCCATTCTGTGGCTCTTCTGAACCTTGATCGCGTGATAGCAGAAGCCAACTGTGGTTCAGCAGAGCGTCCGTCCGTTTATATTCACCCCCCACCTCTGGCCGGCCTTTGCCTTAAGTCAGGGCAGGGTGTCGAAGCCCTTTCAGCGGAGGGCAGAATTCAGCTGCTGAGAAGCTCTCCGGGGCCACGCTCCGGCGGCAGGTGGTGGGCAAGGGCAAAAGGTACAGGCCAAAGACACCGCCCGGTGTTAGCTTACTTTATTTTATTTATTTATTGCATTTGTACGTCACCCCATAGCCGAAGCTCGCTGGGCGGTTCACCTAAGATAAAAACACTTAAAAACAATATGCAAAAATTAAAAGCCACAAAAACATGCAATATACACATACATTTAAAACCACTATAACAACTTTAAAAACGATGAGCCAAAAGACAGACCCAGGCTCACTACATATTGCTAAATGCCTGGGAAAAGAGAAAAGTCTAGACCCGGCGCCGAAAGGGTGACAATGTCGGCGCCAGGCGGGCCTCGTCGGGGAGATTGTTCCACAGTTGGGGGACCACCACAGAGAAGGCCCTCTCTCTTGTTGCCATCCTCCAAGCTTCCCCCGGAGTAGGCACCTGGAGGAGGACCTTAGATGTTGAACGTAGTGTTCGGATAGGTTCATGCTGGGAGAAGCGTTCCATCAGGTATTGTGGTCCCAAGCCATGTAAGGCTTTATAGGTTTAATGGCCTTCCTGCCAGCAACTGAGCTTTTGGGTAGGCATTTCAGCCTTTTAGAATGGGGAAGGGGGTGGGGTGGGGTGGGTGGGGGTGGACAGCACAAAACCACTGAGCAATCAGTGTTTGAGGGGAATGCAGTGGGGCTGGAGGGTCAGATTGGAAGCCCAAGCAGACCTGAGGCTCAACTGCCTGAATGATTTGCCATCTAAGAGACAAGCAATAGAACAGCCAGTAAGAGAAATAAACTACATGCAACCTTTGGGGTGATACTATGGGCTCCATCACACCTCCTTTTCCCTCCTGGTTTGTCTCCGCGATTTCTAGCTCTATTTCCTTAGCGCGTCAAGCTAATGGCCCCTTTCTCGTGGGTTCGTGGTATTGCGCTATGCTGGTGAAACCTCTCTTTTGCTTGTTCTCTCTTCCACCCCGCCCCGCCCCTTCTCCTTCCGCCTCCAGTTCATTGGTTGAAACAGTGTGATGGGCATGGGCTTCTTCCACCCCCCACCCCCCGGTCGCTCTGGCTTTCTTGTCTAGCGATTTACCGATTTAACGTTTCCTCGGCTGGGCTCCGTTTCTGCAGGCAATGAGAAATGGGGTTGGAGCAGTAAAAGTCCATCCAACTGACTCAGCAGAAATCCGTTGGTTCGGCACGGTGCTGGAGGAGGAGAACCGCCCCGCCCTCCCCTTTCGTCAGCAAGCCCTCCCTTCAAAGCACCCCCCCCCCAACAAAGGAAATAGCGGGAGGACGGCACTACACGGGGGCTGAAGGCGCTTTAATTCCGTTTGGGGGAAATAATCCAGACTTTCCCCACTCTAGGAAAACACAAAAAAGGGAGGGGAAGAGGCAGGGACATTTATAGGGAGAAAACGGGCAGTGGGGAGGTGCTTAACCCTTTCCCCACCTCCTGACTCTGCCCAGAAAATCCCCCTGCGTTCCAGTGTTTCTAAGTGAATACAGCTTGTGGGGAGGGAATGGCCCGAGGGGGGCATTTGCAGGGCTTTGCATCCCTTCTCCTTTGCTGAGATGCTGTGCTCTTCTGACCCCCCCTTCCTTTGATATTGGCTGATCCCTAAAGGCTCTAAGGCAGCCCAAACCAAGTGTTTTTCTAATGCTTCCAATAAACACAGGAGCTTCAGCGTTAGCAAGTCAGCAGCAGCAGGGAGTTACACAGTTAAGTGGCAGCCACGAAAACGGAACCCCGTTGGACCAGCATTAGATCTAGCTTATGCAAGTGCAAAATGATTGAAGTTAGTGCAAGTGTTGACTTGGAAACTCAATTTGGTGCATGGTTGCAGTGGCGTTCGTGCTTCTGCAAGGGAATCAGAGTGGGGTCCTTGGGGATGTAGTTTAGTTAAGTCCCCCACCCCACCCCCAGACTGTGCCTAGGGAGATCTCTCCATGGATCATGGCCCTTACATGCTCAGGCAAGCCTTTCAGAGACATGGAAATGATTTCTTGGTGATCTCGAATTCTCCCTGTATGAACGGTCTGGACAGGAAAAGGAGGTTATGGGAGCTCATTTGGATTGGGTTTGGTTCCCTGTAGCTATGACAGCTGAAGTTCAAAGTCCTCATGAAAGTTCTCTGTCCATCGCACTTTTGTGGCGGACATTTTGGGTTGCATCTAGGCCAAATTAGTTGAAATCAATGGAAACGGAATAAAGTCATGACTCACTACTTCATCAGCAGCAGCAAATTGTTGTGGTTGTTGTAGTTGTTGTGGTTATTATCTGCTTAGTATTTAAAATCTCCAAACAGTTCACACACCAATAGTTAAAATCACATTTAAATACAATATTAAAACGCTGTTAAAATGATTAAAACTGCAACAGCCAAATATATTTAAAATAAACGACTCCAAACAATTTTAAAAAATGACAATCACAATACAAAAAGCACTAAGATGGAGCAGCATGTGATCAGTTGCAGTTATTCACAAGATGGTGAACAGGAGGCGTTCGAAAGACGCCACGTTTCCTGCTTCCGGAACTGCACGACGGAGGGTTTTCCAAAGGGTGGGTGCCACTACTGAGAAGGCCCCTCCCTTGAGGAATTGCATGGCGACGTTCCGTTCGCTTCGGAATGACCAGCAAGGCCTCCTAAATTTAATTTTTAATTTTTGTGAACCGCCCAGAGAGCTTCGGCTATTGGGCGGTATAAAAATGTAATAAATAAATAAATAAATAATCTTAAAGGTTGGCTGAGAAAGGTGGTCTGCTAGATATCCTGATTCTAAGTTGTTTAGGGCTTTGGATGACAAGAACGTAACCTTGTATGTGGTTCAGTAGCTAACAGGCTGCCAGTGCAGTTCTTCTATTTATTTATTTACTTATTACATTTTTATACAGGCCATCAGTCGAAGCTCTCTGGGCAGTGCACAGTTAAAAACCATAAAATACAAGTATAAACTTAAAAGGAAGTGAGGCAGGTGGCTACCTGGAGCAGGGCCTTCTCTGCTGTGGCACCCCGGCTGTGGAATGAGCTCCCTAAGGAGGTTCGCCTGGTACCTACACTATATGCTTTCAGACCTTTTTATTCTCCCAGCATTTTAACAGTCTATAAATAAATTTTAACTTGGTGTTTTAAATCTGTAATTTTGCATTGCTTCTGTTTTTATCTGGTTGAACTTTTATATGATGTTTTATAGCATGGTTTTATACTGTTGTTTTATACTTTGAATGTTTTTAATTTTTGTGAACCGCCCAGAGAGCTCCTAATAAAATAAATAAAATAAATAAAAACATTAAAAGTTGAAAAGGCAATATAAAACCAGCTGCATTAAAGACCAGGGAAAGCCTGTGTAAAAAGGTATGTCTTCAGGAGACATTTAAAAGATATTACATTTCCCACCTCCTGAACCGCATGAGGGAGGGTCCTCCAGAGGCTGGGGGCCGCCACAGAGAAGGCCCTGCCGCTGAGGTTCTTCATGGCGACATTCCGTTCATCTCGGAATGGCCAGCAGGGCCTCCTCTGAGGGTCGTGGTTGTCATCCGGGTGTATATAAGGGAAGGCGGATGTGATGAGGGTATAGCTGGGTATTCTAGTTCACGTCTAGTTGCATTCTGCACCAGCTCTAAGCTTCCGAACCGTGCACAAGGGTTGCCCCACATAGAACTCGTTACAGTAGTCTAACCGTGAGTTTACCAGTGCATGGATCACCATGGCTAGGCTTTTCCTATCTAGGAATGGGCGAAGTTGACGCACCAACCAAAATTGGTAAATTGCTCCATGGTTTTCAGTGGGGCCTTAGCTCTGCTAATGTATTCTGGATCGAACTCATTTTGTGCTGCTTGCATGTTCGTGAACACCGTCGATATCTGAATGAGTCTGAGAGCTTTCTGATCTCTGAACCCTCATGGTGGGTATATCTCCATCACAGGCTTGAATGGATTCAAATTGGGATTCCCTCTCCCTAGGGAATTTGGGGACTTGAGGTTCCACGGGTGCAGGAAGTGGGAAATGTCAGGAACCTCTTAGCATTGAATCCTCGCTGAACTACAGCTGCCAGGCTTCCTCGGGGGAAGCCATCACTGTAACACTGCCACAACGGGGATATGAACTTGTAATAAATATATGGCTTCGTTTAGCATTCTGGCTTTGCTAAGCTTATTTATCCCATCCACTGCACCATTTCCCCTAATTTTTTGCTTTCAGGTTTTTAGTCCTGTGCTGGTGTCCTGCCTGCACGACTGAGGTGGTAAAATCTGGGCGGCTTAACGCAGCATTATTATTTTTTTAAAAAAAAGGGACGTCTATCTGTGCATAGCAGCCAGTGTGGTGTAGTGGTTCGAGGGTTGGGAAGTTCCAGGTTCTAGTCATAGAATCATAGAATAGCAGAGTTGGAAGGGGCCTACAAGGCCATCGAGTCCAACCCCCTGCTCAATGCAGGAATCCACCCTAAAGCATCCCTGACAGATGGTTGTCCAGCCGCCTCTTGAAGGCCTCTAGGGTGGGAGAGCCCACAACCTCCCTAGGTAACTGGTTCCATTGTCGTACTGCTCTAACAGTCAGGAAGTTTTTCCTGATGTCCAGCTGGAATCTGGCTTCCTTTAACTTGAGCCCGTTATTCCATGTCCTGCACTCTGGGAGGATCGAGGATCCTTGACCATGAAGCTCACTGGGTGACTTTGGGGGCCAGTCACAGACTCTCAGACTAACTTACCTTGCAGGGTTGTTGTATGGATAAAATGAAGAGGAGTTTGAGGAGGATAAAACGGAGAGGAGGAAGGTTCCTTGCAAGAGGAGGAAAAGGTGTCATATAAATGTAATTATAAAAATAAATAAATAAATAAAATAGTTCACCTTCCTGCAACCTAGCACCAACAGAGAATGTTAGGAGTTGCAGTCCAACCGCTCTGGAGGGCACCAGGTTGCAGAAGGCTGTTGCTGATGTACCTCTTGTGTCCTTTCTCCAATTCTCCCCTGCCCCCCCTCCAAACAACTCACATTGAACCAACCCGTTTGGATTGGGCTGTGCAGACGGAGTGAACCGCGGAGTGAACCCCTCCATGGCTTAGAGTAGCCAGAATGATGCAGCAGCAGCAGCAGCAGCGGTGCGCTGCTGAATAAAAAAATAAAATGTCCCACGAAGGCTGTTTATAGCCAAGGTGCGCGTAGACGCAGCCCTTCCAGAGTGTCTTGCTGATGGGTGTCACTTTCGCAGAAGAGTGTCCGTTTCGCAGAAGGGTGCCAGTTCTTCACACCCTTGGAGGAGCGTTGGATGGGGATGTGGTTACAGCGAAAGCTCTGTTTTCAGGAGCTCTCCTGTCCAGGACCTCGAGTGGTCATGCCTGTGGAACGCCACCGCTCTCCTGGCATCTCTCTCCCTCCCCTCTTGCTGATTTCTTTTTTAAAATTTGACAAGGGGGTATTTGGCAAGAGGCAGGGAAACAGAGGGCGCCGTGTGGGTTGGCTTCTGCCCTGAATCCTATAGCCCTGTGGTCAGTTGGAAGGAGCCTGGGTCCTTTTCAAAAAAGGCAACAAAACTCTCTCTGTGTGCGATTAAACAGCAACTCTATCGGGGTGGGGAACGTCTGGCCCGCGAGCCTGATACGGACCTCAGAGTTTCCCTATCTGGCCTGCAGCGGCTTGAGCTCCCTCCTTTGTCTAGGATGAAAGATTTCACCAGACACAACTTCTCCTATTACATCTGCACTAAGATGGGAAAAGGAGCACCTACCAAAATTCACCCATCTGTACAATTACCTCTCAGGATTTAGACCTACGTAGATGTTCTTCACAGAGCGTGTGTGTGTGTGTGTGTGTGTGTGTGTGTGTGTGTGTTATCTGTTACATGTTTAGATGGCAAACTCTTCAGGGAAGGGCCCTATCCTCTCATGCTCTGGAAAGTGCCAGGCGCGTCGACGGCACGGACTCTGTCAATAACCGTCAAGTGCGCTTACCCATCCAAGAGAAAGAACTGGCACCAACCTCTTCACAGGGTGGCTGAAGACTGCAAAGCGTTTTTACACAGAATCATAGAATCACAGAATAGCAGAGTTGGAAGGGGCCCACAAGGCCATCCAGTCCAACCCCCCGCTCCATGCAGGAATCCACCCTAAAGCATCCCTGACAGAGGGTTGTCCAGCTGCCTCTTGAAGGCCTCTAGTGTGGGAGAGCCCACAACCGCTCTAGGGAACTGGTTCTCTTGTCGTACTGCTCTAACAGTCAGGAAGTTTTTCCTGATGTCCAGCCGGAATCTGGCTTCCTTTAACTTGAGCCCGTTATTCCATGTCCTGCACTCTGGGAGGAATGAGAAGAGATCCTGGCCCTCCTCTGTGTGACAACCTTTTAAGTGTTTGAAGAGCGCTATCATGTCTCCCCTCAGTCTTCTCTTCTCCAGGCTAAACAGGCCCAGTTCTTTCAGACAAATGCTCTCTTCCACAAAAGGAGTGCGGCAGGAGAGAATCTTGTGCCAGTCACGGAGAAGGTCATCTCCTGTGCCTTGTCAGCCTGACGGACCCCTCCTCAGCAAATCCATTCTTTACCCTACCCCCACCCCCACCCCACCCACAATTCCCCCTCCTCCCTGCCTTTCTGATGACATCCCCACTGTTTGCTCACGGCCTGGCCCGGCTGCTCTGGGAGTCCAGCCGCCCCTGCGGTTGCTTGCCAGGGATTCCGTTCTATTCTGGCAACCGCCGTGCGCTCCAGCCGTGCCGGGCAAAGGAGCTGGAACCTCAGGAAGAGGACAGGGTCAGGATGCCAACAATGGCAGCGGGGTGGGGTGGGTGGGAGGCGCTTTGTTTATTTTAATGGGCCGTGCGGCTGTTTTACTGCCCTGGGAGCGCGGCTCGACTGATACAGCTGTGGGCCGAGGGAGCCCGGCAAGCTGCGTCGCAGCAAACCCAGGCCAAACAGACTCCGGAGATGCCGGTTCATGCGGCACCTGGTTACCGCATGTGGTGGTGGTCCTGCTGATTGCCTGAGCGTTTCCTGGCGAACAGACCTGGCTTCGCACGAGGTGGGACAGCCCTCAGTTTGACACAGCGAAGACTTCCAGCTTGCACAGGTGCCTAAGCTGGGTGTTTTGTGGCCAGCCTGTGTGGGTGCAGCCATGCCGTGGGCTGCACCTTTAGCCGCGGCCCCTGCCAAGGTGCAGGCTGTTGAGGGTCTTTATTTATTGACTGCATTTACTGCATATCCTGCCTTTTTTTCCTCCAAGGAACCCAAGGCGGCATACATAATCCCCCTCTTCCTCTCCATTTTATCCTCACAACAACAACAACCCTGTGAGGTGGGTTGGGCTGAGAGTGTGTGACGGGCCCAAAGTCACCCGGTGGGTTTCCACAGCCGAGTGGGGACTAGAACCCAGTTCTCCCAAATTCCAGTCCCACACTCTATTTACTTATTACAATATTTGTATACCGCTCCCCATTGAAAATTTCGGAGCAGTGTACAAGATAAAATAAAATGAAACCAGAATAAAACACTTTAAAATAGATTTTAAATGAAGCAAAATGTACGGTGAACCGTTGCTGGTCACTAAGGGAAGGCTTTCTGGAACAACGACGTTTTCAGGAGGCGCCAAAAGGAATACAAAGTTGGAGCCTGCCTGACCTCCAGAGGCAGGGAGTTCCACAGGAGGGGGGCCACCACACTGAAGGCTCTTCCCCTGGTGGGCTCCAATCGGAGGATGGGTCTAGGTGGAACCACCAGAAGCAGGCCCTTGGATGACCTCAGTGACCGGGCAGGTTGGTAAGAGAGAAGGCACTCTCTTAGATATCCTGGCCCCAAGTTGTTTAGGGCTTTGGACACAAGTACAAGAACCTTCAACCTGGCCCGGTAGCGAATAGGCAGCCAGTGCAGTTCCTCGGGTCGCTACACCACACTCCACCCTGCTAGCCCTAGCTCTGCCTCCTATTTGCCTTACGGGGTAGTGGCCCAAAGCAGGGGGGCAGGTGTACAATAGAATCATAGAGTAGCAGAGTTGGAAGGGGCCTACAAGGCCATCGAGTCCAACCCCTTGCTCAATGCAGGAATCCACCCTAAAGCATCCCTGACAGATGGTTCTCCAGCTGCCTCTTGAAGGCCTTTAGGGTGGGAGAGCCCACCACCTCCCTAGGAAACTGGCTCCATTGTCGTACTGCTCTAACAGTCAGGAAGTTTTCCTGATGTCCAGCCGGAATCTGGCTTCCTTTAACTTCAGCCCGTTATTCCGTGTCCTGCACTCTGGGAGGATCGAGAAGAGATCCTCGCCCTCCTCTGTGTGACAACCTTTCAAGTCTCTGAAGAGTGCTGTCATGTCTCCCCTCACTCTGGCTCTTTGGTCACGGCCACCACGTGACGCATGCGTCTTGTGAAGCAGTGTTGGACGACGGACGTCTCGAAGACATCGACTGATCTCTCTGTGTCCCAGTTCTTGCTCAAGCAAATCTACCTTTTGGATAATCTGTTCAGAAAAGCCCACTACTTCCTTGTTAAGTGGCCTGCTTTTAAAGCAAAATAAAATTGCAGTTAAAGCTTTTCTTGATTGAACTGTTTAAAAGTGTAGAGTCCTAAAAACATGATTAAACTTCCCACATTAAACTTCTGTATTCCCCTCCTTTTCGTTTTCTTTTTATTTAAACATGTGTTTGGCCTCCTGGGTGGACGTTTTTTGCATTCGTTCTGCTGCTGCTGCTGTGTTTTAAGTTGTATTTCTAATTTAATTATGTTTTTAACTGACTGCCATTTTTATCTGCTCTCATCCGGTTTCACTGTGAGATTGCTTATTTCTTTCATTGTGGATTTTCACAAATCAAGCTTTGGAGTTCGGACTGGTTTGGCCTGAAACCTGGGGCAGATTCCCCGCCCCACTGACACCAGAGCCACCAGCCTCCGCTGCCTCAGTCCTGCCGGAATGGTGCCTTGCTGACCTGTTCCACCATTTGGCCTCCCGATACATTTGGAAGCGTCTTTAGGAGCAGGGTCCGGCTGCTGTGTTCTCCCTAAAGGCACTCGGCAGGTGACAAAGGCACAGCTGCAAAGACCCCTTCAGCTACTGGGGCTGGACAACGGGTGTCCAGCTGATCACTTCAATTAAATAGCCCCGTTGCTTGCATCTGTCAGTCGCTGTACCCCACTTTGGGGGAAATCCATAGCCCCCCTGCGTTGCTGCAAGAGATCCCAGGACAATTCCGGGCTGGATGGACCGACAGTCTGACTATATGGCAGCTTCCTAGAATCATAGAACAATAGAATAGCAGAGTTGGAAGGGGCCTACAAGGCCACTGAGTCCAACCCCCTGCTCAATGCGGGAATCCACCCTAAAGCATCCCTGACAGAGGGTTGTCCAGCTGCCTCTTGAAGGCCTCTAGTGTGGGAGAGCCCACAACCTCCCTAGGTAACTGATTCCATTGTTGTGCTGCTCTAACAGTCAGGAAGTTTTTCCTGATGTCCAACTGGAATCTGGCTTCCTGTAACTTGAACCCATTATTCTGTGTCCTCCATTCTGGGAGGATCGAGAAGAGATCCTGGCCCTCCTCTGTGTGACAACCTTTCAAGTATTTGAAGAGTGTTATCTTGTCTCCCCTCCGTCTTCTCTTCTCCAGGCTCAACCTGCCCAGTTCTTTCAGTCTCTCCTCACAGGGCTTTGTTTCCAGTCAAAGGGGTGTGTGCGTGTGCGTGCATGTGTCTAGTGTGGGGATCAGTGCCTGGCACTTCTCTGTGGCTCTCAGAACATCCCAGTTGGCCAAGTTTTGACCTGGCAGCATTGTCAACAGGGTGGTTGATGTCAACGTAGTTTTCTCCACCATTATTATTATTATCTCGCTCAGAGAGGGAGGTTTAAAGAGCAAGGATCAGCGGCACACTACGTATTTAATGTGGTGTGTAGTTTAGTCCCGATGAATTTGGCACTTGCAGAAGCTGGCCGGGAATAATGGGACTTGCAGTCCAACATATCTGGAGGGCATCAGGTTGCGGGGGACTGAGCCACTGAGCCAGAACATTCACTTGATGGTTTTGGAAATCACGGCTGTCTTCTTTTGGAAGACACATCTGGCACAGCCAGGGGCGTAGATGTAAGTGGCTTTTAAGAACATATACCTTGCCAGGCTGGGCCAGAGCTAAAGTCCATCTCCTACCCAACACTCAGCTCCTGACAGGGGTCAGCCAAATGTGCCTGGAAGTTAACAGGTAGAGTATGAAAGCAATAACCCTCTCCTGTTGTTGGCCCTGCTCCTGCCTCTACATTCCCGATCCGTTAGAGTAATAAAAACAAAACTGTTTGCCAACCCTGATTTTTAAAATGCTAGAAAATTCCTGAGCATGTGCAGGGTTGCATTTTAAACTCTCTTAAATCATAGCACTGCCACGAGTACAGGAATAAAAAGGAGTTTGCTTCCACTGCCCTCATCGCCTGCCACTCTTGGGGTGGCTATTTGTGGGGGACGACCCCTGGTTTGCGAGGCCCAAGAATTTGGCTCCGGGGGTCAGCCCTCGTTTCACCGCTCAGCCAATCTGTTTCACAGGCTGATCTTGGGGAGAGGCAGGGAGGGAAGAGATATTTCTCCCTATCCACCTTCTCTGAGCCTTGCGTAAGTTTATGGAGTGTGTGTGTGGGTGGGTGTTATCTTTATTTCTTGTGACTGATAGGGCCTTAGCTCCATCTTTCTGTTGCAAAGCCATCAACGCTAGTGCCCATCGCAAACTCCAGTGTCAGTGAGTTCCATAGGTTGATCGTGTGAAGAAGTAATTCAAAGAACTACTTGGAGGTGGATGCAGGAAGTGGATGATGAATTGACTTCCAGGTGGCCAAGCCAGAACCCACCTACCCACCCCACACACGCACACACACTTGTGTGCCTCAAATGCATAGCAGAGCAACATACAGGCGAGGAGAAAAAAAGGTAGCATTATTTCCAAGGTGGCACCATGAGGTTATACGATTCCCTGCCCAACAGATGCCCAGATATTAGCGTGCCAAGCCCGTAACTCTGTGTGCCTCAGTCAGAAGGGCTACCTGCGCATGATGCGCTAATCCGTGTGAGAGAGAGCGTCCTCCCTGCTGCCAGGTGGCCCCAGAAATGCATGTTTTGTGCTGGAAAGGGGGCAGAAGCGGTTCTTGTGCATGTCGACGGGGCTTGAACAGGGGAACGAGTGTGAATTCTGTCCCAGCTGTGGAAGAGATGCTCCCCGGCTGAAAAACCAGAGGGACGCTAAGGGATGCTGACACTTTTGTGTGCAGGTAGATGTGTGAGGGGGCTCCCCCTCGGCTGTGGCTCCTGCCCCCGGCCTCCCTCGCCCCGTGCCACGCGCGCATGCATGCATGCATCATCGCAAGCCGAGGCAGCCGCGCGCTGAGTGGGAACTGCCTCGCAGACAACCGAGAGAGATTCCGGCTAGGCTTGGAGGAAGTGGGCAGGACGCACCCTCTGCTCAGGCAGCCAGGCTGAGCCTGCCTCTGCCTCTGCTGCTGCTGCTTCGCCGCCTCAGCACTTTCGGGGAACCCACCAGGCTGGCCGGCTTGCTGGGGATGGGCTCCGGCCATGGACACCTTCTCGGAGAGTGTAAGGCTTTTTCTTTTGTCAATGCACTGGAGCAGTTGGGAGGACTGCTCAGAACTGCAGGCGCCGCGCTGCTCTGAAATTCCTCTGAACTTGCTCTCGGTTCCTGCTGTTTGCCTGGGTCTTGTGTGTGTGTGTCTCTCTGTGTGTGTGCTTGCTTTTATTTTCACGAATACATCTCCTTTCAAAAATGCTCCCTTTCTTTCCCGCTTGCTGTCCCTCTTTTACAGATGTGCCCTAATTCAAATATTGCTTCTTGTATTTTTATATAGATATATTTATTTTAAGGGGAGTGTGTATTCGTGTGCATGTGTGTGTAAGACCACACACACTTAGTTGTGACACCTGTGCTTTGTTAGCCCTTGTTTTATCCTGTTGGGAAGGCACGGATCCGCTCCCCACGTAGCCTGGTGCCCTCCAGCTGTTCCAGACTCGGACTCCCATCATCTCCTGCCAGGGGACTTGTAGCCCCAAACATCTGGAGGGTAGCAGGTTGGGAGGGGCTGGTATAGATGAATCCGTCCTGCTAAGCAGTTCGGAGAGAGGCAAGGGAGCATTGATTTGTTGTGAGCTGAGCTGTTCTCCCAGGACCACTGGGGCAGCATTCCCTTATGGCTCTCATGAGCCAGAAATAATGTTCATTAGTGCTTGATCATCTACGCGTCCCCCCAGAATTACGTCTCTCTCTCTCTCTCTCTCTCTCTCTCTCTCTCTCTCCTGGATCCAAGGAGCCAGGTTTGCTTTATGCTCCACTGACCCACCGCTGCCTAAAATTGGATGATCGCGGTTATTGTTCCAGCTGAGTTTCTATGTTTCTGATAATTAGAATGTAAGCCTCTGCGGCAGGGTCTTGCTATTTACTGTTTTACTCTGTACAGCACCATGTACATTGATGGTGCTATATAAATAAATAAATAAATAATAATAATAATAATAATAATAATAATAATAATAATAATAATTAACGGGTGTTTTTCTTGGATGAATGGATTTTGCTTCATGGTTAGGGCCGTATTTAGAGTTAGGGGTCCCGTTTCTCTTGCTGTGCCGACTTTACGAAGATTAGCCAGTGACGAGAGAGAGAGAGAGAGAAAGGCAGTTGACCTATAGTGTATCATGTAGCTTGGCTTTCTTGTTTAAGCTGTCTGGCTCACAGGATCCGTTGGCATGGTGCTTCTTGTTAACTTCTGCTCTCTGCTTGCAACAGGCTGTGAATTATGTCAGTTTGACTGGAGGCAGAGCAAAACCGGGGCACGGGGGAATCTCTCCCACCTCTAGGATTCTGTGTGAGTTTTCACACCAAGCTCCTTCTCAAACCCGAATCCTGTGATTCCAGCAGAGATGTTCATTTAACTGCGTGCTTTTGATCAGTGATGCGTACTAGATGCCATGGGACCGCCCCGTGGCAGTGGTCACCTGCTAAGCCTTACCTGGTGATTACTTCAGATGTTTTGGATTACGAGTTCCATGAGCCCCCAGCCAGCATGGACCATGTTGTTCAGGGATTATGGCAGTTGCAGTACGGGGCGTCAGGCCGCTTACCTCCAGTTTAGATGGACAGTCACATCATTATGTCAAGGATCTTGCTGAAAGGGGACGTGATAAAAGGCACACTTCAATGCAGGATGGATGTTTATTGGTTGCCTGTCACCTCCAACTTTTTGGGAGACTTGGCTAACAAAAGAGAGAAATTATCTTTTTTGGTCTTTACCTGCAGTGCTGATGGAAAATGGGCATGGAGTACGCGATTCGGAGTGGGAAATGGTGGCCAGGGAAACGATTTTAGCACCCACGTTTCGCCCCGCCCCATCTCTCGTCACACCTGTGCTCAGTCTTTTTTTTAAAAGCATCTGGACTTTGCTTGCATATAATATGTAGTAACCGATGATATTACACCGTGATTTCTATCGAGGCATTTCACGCGTTATGAAGCCATGTATAATTTACCAAACGGTAAACATATTCGGAAAATCAAATCCTGGCTCAGTTGTTTGCCATTGTTTCCCGTTGGGTCCAAACTGGGGACAATAGCGAATAGCCTCCCAACAAGGTGTAATTTAATTTAAACAGGCTTCCAAATCCTGGCTTGTTTGGAAGCATGTTCCCAGTTCAGAAGTAATGGGAAGCTGTGGTTAACTGCAGATTTCTGGGTTGCTCAGTTGCCTGTGCAAAGGCGGCATGAGAGGAAAGGAGACACACATCCGAGTGCACGGAATTTGTGCGCATGTTTAAAGCTAGGACTGACCGTCCAAACATGGCCGCTGTGTGAAGGGGAGACAGGCGTCCCCAAACAATCGATGCCGAGGAGACAGGATTGGCTGCAGCTCCCTGACACCCGTGCCACCTTTTCTTCACATTTTCTCCCATTTACTGAGGTGAACACCAGTGTATCTGGGATGCTTTGTGAAGTACGAATGAAGTCCCAGTGTGTGTCCCTCAGTAAACATCTCAGGGATCAGCTCTCTCCAACTGCAGCTGAAAAGGCTCACAAGATGGCATACTGCCCTGATGAAAAATACTCCCTGCACATGGAGCTAGCTTAGCAGGAAGATAGCTAGGCCTAGAGGGTGACCTTTTCTTCCTGAGGTGCTAGTTTTCTATGGGCAGAGAGTTCAGTCACACAGCGTGTTGCTGCCCCTGGGACAGGTTTACCACCTCAGTCAGTGGGAACTATTCATGTGTTCTCGCCAGTGTGGTGTAGTGGCTAAGGTGTCAGTCGGGAAATCCAGGTTTTAGTCCCCACATGGCCATGGAAACCCACTGGGGCCGTAGCTAGACTTAAGGTTTATCCCAGGATTGTCTTGGGGTCAAACCTGTTCATCTAAATGCCACAAAGGGCATCCAGTGCTCAGGCAGGGATGAACCTGGGATAAACCTTAGGTCTACCTACTGCCTGGGTGACTTTGGGCCAGTCACAGACTCTCAGCCCAACCTACCTCACAGGGTTGTTGTTGTGAAGATAAAAGGGAGAGGATTAGGATTAGGTATGGCACCATGGGTTCCATGGAGGAACAAAGGATGATCAGGGGTCTGGAAACAAAGCCCTATGAAGAGAGACTGAAAGAACTGGGCATGTTTAGCCTGGAGAAGAGAAGATTGAGGGGAGACATGAGAGCACTCTTCAAATACTTGAAAGGTTGTCACACAGAGGAGGGCCAGGATCTCTTCTCGATCCTCCCAGAGTGTAGGTCAAAGAATAATGGGCTCAAGTTAAAGGAAGCCAGATTCCAGCTGGACATCTCCCACACTAGAGGCCTTCAAGAGGCAGCTGGACAACCATCTGTCAGGGATGCCTTAGGGTGGATTCCTGCATTGAGCAGAGGGTTGGACTGGATGGCCTTAGAGGCACCTTCCAACTCTGCTATTCTATGATTCTATGATTCTATGAAAGGTGGGATATAAATGAAACAAACAAATAAATAAATAGTTTAAATCATTTTTAAGGCCAGCCAAACTCTCAGGGGGGCATGCAACAAGGATGATAAAACACCAGTGAGAAAATAAAAATAGGCCTGACGCGAAGGTGCAGAAACTCATTCAGGAGAAACTCTCAGGGGCAGCATTTCACAGTGGGTGGAGCCTAATGCAAAGGTGTGGGGCCAAAATACACCAAACATCAGTCCCACTTTCGCTTAAAGCTCTTATTGCCAGGAGCTAATCCTTAGGAGAGGCATCTCAAGCTTTTAGAGTGTGTGTGTGTGGGGGGGGGAAGGAACTGTGTCAAAGCCAGGAAACCACCAAACGGTCAGTGGTCAGGGAAAAGGGGGAGGGGCAAAGGAAGGGGCGTGGCCTTCTGGAGAACTCCAGAGAGGTGGAATTGGTTCCTGGGCCAGAGGTCCCTCACCCTCTGCCTTAGGGGTGAGGGACCCCTAAGGCAGACAGAGATTTTATTTCCCCCCCTAGGCAAGCCAACGTATAGCTAGTGAAACACACAGCCCGGTGAGGATGGACCCATCAAAGCAGACCACTGACCAGTCCGTGCTGGCCTCTCCGCTGTGAGCGCTTCTAAGGGGATGGAGAGGGAGTCCCGCCCGCTGAGACGATAAACTACCAGGACCGGATGAAAAAACGGGCATAGAAAGCCCCGTTACCTGCTGCCAAATGCCTGGCGGTGGAGGGCAGGCTTCAACTGGTGCGGAAAAGGTGGCAACCTTGGCACAGGCTGGACCGCGTGCCAGTGAGATGCCCGACCGCAGGCAAAGATGCGAGGGGCGGCGGCACCAGCCCCAAAGGACGGTGACGCATAAATGAATTCGAGGATGGCTTTTGGCATTCAGGTGCAGGAGAACACAGGAAATGCACGAATCTTAGGCTTCCTGTTTCCTCATAGCGCTCATAATGAAATTCTGCATTTCCCCTTTCAGTGGGGAGATGCCAGTTGTACCCGGGCCTTGGGAACTTCCGTGCTCTCTTAACCACAGCAGGAGAAGCAGGCGCTCAGTATTAAAACTTGAAGAGAAGCCAAGAGGAGGAGGCTGCCCATGGCTACTAGCCCTGATGGCTGTGTGCTACCTCCAGTATCCGAGGCAGTAAGCCTGGGTGCACCATAGAATCATAGAATAGCAGAGTTGGAAGGGGCCTACAAGGCCATCGAGTCCAACCCCCTGCTCAATGCTGGGGGACATGGGTTGCTGGGGAACATGGGTGGGAGGGTGCTGTTGCACCATGTCCTGCCTTGTTGGTCCCTAGCCGATGGCTGGTTGGCCCCTGTGTGAACAGAGTGCTGGACTAGATGGACCCTTGGTCTGATCCAGCATCAGGGCTCTTCTAGATGCTGCTCATTCCTGCCCTGGAAAGTACACCAGCAGCTTGGGATCTTCTGTGTCTGATGGTGAATGTCACGCGATTAAATTGCCTGGGCCATCCTACACCCCAGCCCTAAGTACATTTAACAAAGCTTTTGATGGTTAAACTCGCTGGCACATTGTTTTAACTGCTTTTACTGTTTTTAAATTATATATTGTTTTAACTTGGATCATGGTTTAATTTGTTTTTAACTGTGCATATTTATTGTTTTATATTGTATGTTTTTAATTGTACACCGCTCTGAGATCTTAATGATATAGGGTGGGATAGAAATGTTTTAAATAAATAAATAAATAAATAAATAAATAAATAAATAAATGTATGGTCCAGTTCTAAACATGAATCACACTGTGAAGGTTTAGCTATAATCTCTGATTCAGGATCCAACCGTTCTTATTGAATCCTGTGCTCTTTTTTTTTTAAATCAAGTTTCTAGTCCTCATTGATGTGGAAGAAAAGCTGGTATTGCTTTTATTATCCGCATGAGGGAGTCAAGGTTCTCAGAAGGGAGGTCATTATTATTAGCCCCGTATTGCAGTTGGGGTGGAGGAAAGGTGAGGTTAAGAGAGAGGGGCTTGTACAAGACTACCTCGTGAGTCTGTGGCAGAGGTGAGGTTCTCCCTGGACATTTGTAGCTCAGCCTCTTTGTCACTGGCTCCATCCCTTTGCAGATCTCCTGAACAACCTCTTTACTGCAAAAGGAACCGAAGTGTTAACGCCAGCGTGGTGTAATGGTTAGAGAGTTGGACTGGGAGTCGGGAGATCCGGGTTCTAGTCCCCACTCGGCCATGGAAACCCACTGACAGCTCAGAATGTCACAGACTGTCAGCTCAGCCTACCTCACAGGGTTGTTGTTGTGAAGATAAAATGGAGAGGAGGAGGAGGATTACGTACACCGCCTTGCGTTCCCTGGAGGAAAAAGGTGCTGGTTTTGACCTATATAGGCTTACATGGCTTGGGACCACAATACCTGACAGAACGCCTCTCCCGACGTGAATATACCCGGTCACTACATTCAACATCTAAGGTCCTCCTCCGGGTGCCTACTCCGAGAGAGGCTCAGAGTGTGGCAATGAGGGACGGGGCCTTTTCGGTGGTGGCCCCCAGACTATGGAACGATCTCCCTGACGAGGCTCGCCTGGCGCCAACGCTGCTGTCTTTCCGGCGCCAGGTTAAGACTTTCCTCTTTGCCCAGGCATATAGCAGCACATCTTAATAACCCACATGTTTAGTTTTTAACAGCTTTTAATGCTTTATGTGTGTATGTTCTGTGTTTTAGAATTTTAAATTTTGTATGCTCATTTTTATCTTAATTCTTTAGAATTTCTGTGAACTGCCCAGAGAACCCTGGCTATGGGGGCGGTATATAAGTGTAATAAATAAATAAATAAATAAATAAATAAATAAATAAATAAATAAATATAATAATAATAATAATAATAATAATCAGGATATAAATGGAATAACAACAACAACAACAACTCTCCCCAGTGTTCAGGGAAGGAAGAGCAGACCAATACCCCTCCCCAGATCTTGGCAAGATCTCTGCATCAGGGCAGTGGAAAGGACGGAGCGGATCTGTCCTCTCCCACCCCAGCGCCTTCCTTTGAGAAGGGGGGGGGGGCTCCCGTCGAACACTCAGCCGGCCACCGTGTTCAGGGGAAGAATTCCTTTCCTCCCGTCCTTTGCTCTCTGAGCAGCGTGCCAGTTCCGTCCCCTCGGCTGTTGGCCAGATCTCTCTGCTTGCAGCTCAACGTAATTATCTACTGACACTCCTATAAATCACGGCCTAATTGATACATGTTAGCAGCCGGGCTAAATGGGAACTAATCTTATTGGATGGCTGGGCTGCTGTTGCCGCTGCCGCTGCTGCTGCCCTTGCCGTTTTCGTTATTTCGTTTTGCCAGGGGAGCCTCATGCCCAAGGCAAGAGGAGTGAGAGCATGTTGAAAGGGCGCGAGGAGTGGGCGTCACCTGGCTCCCTTTCCCCCAGGCTCGCCACAAGCTCACCCACCTGGCAGAAGCAGGCGCCTCTTGGGCGCTGCCTGGCGTCCCGTGCCTGATGGCGACTGGTGCCAAAACGGCCAGTGGAAGCCAAAGGGCTGCGGCGTCCTTCCGGAAATGCAGCCGGATCCTAACCCTTGATTTCCTGGCTCATTGTATCAGCAGCCCCAGCCTTGTGCCAAGGGAGGGTCACGCTGAATGCTGGAAGCGGCCGTCAGGCCAGTGGCTTGGTGGCATAGGGAATGACGGGCTCAAGTTAAAGGAAGCCAGATTCCAGCTGGACGTCAGGAAAAACTTCCTGACTGTTAGAGCAGTACGACAATGGAATCAGTGACCTAGGGAGGTGGTGGGCTCTCTCACCTTAGAGGCCTTCAAGAGGCAGCTGGACCACCCTCTGCCAGGGATGCTTTAGGGTGGATTCCTGCACTGAGCAGGGGGTTGGGCTCGATGGCCTTGTAGGCCCCTTCCAACTCTGCTATTCTATGATTCTATGATTCTATGAGGACTCAGTAGTGGCCTTCATTGGCTAACTGCCCAGATTGGAGGCACACAGATTTATACACACCAGTGGCACCGGATTGGCCCTCTGGTGTCACCTGACTTTCCAGGCCAGGAGGGTTGTGGGCTGTGCTGCGAACGTCTCGCTGGGCCTTCTTGGTGGTAGTGCCCGATTGTGGAAAGCTCTCCCCACTGAGGTCCAGCCTGTGCCAATGTTGTCATCTTTTCTGCGCCAGCATCAGCCGGCCCTCCCAGGCATTTGATGGGCTTTTAATGTCAGTGGTTTTATCAGGTCCCGGTAGTTAATTGTTTGTTTGTTTTTTTAAAAAAGTTGTTCTTAAATTTTGTATATTGAGGATTTTATATTATGTTCGTATTGTGTTGCGTTTTGGGGGGGTGATTTTTGCGAACCTCCTAGAGACCTTTGGTATAGAAATTATTTATTTATTTATTACATTTTTATACCGCCCAATAGCCGATGCTTTTTGAGCGGTTCACAAAAATTAAAACCATAATAAAACAACCAACAGGTTAAAAGCACAAATACAAAATACAGTAGAAAAAGCACAACCAGGATAAAACCACGCAGCAAAATTGATATAAGTTTAAAATACAGAGTTAGAACAGTAAAATTTAAATTTAAGTTTAAAATAAGTGTTAAAATACTCAGAGAATTAAAAGGTCTTCAGCTGGCGACGAAAGGAGTACAGTGTAGGCGCCAGGCGGACCTCTCTGGGGAGCTCATTCCACAGCCGGGGTGCCACAGCGGAGAAAGCCCTCCTCCTAGTAGCCACCTGCCTCACTTCCTTCGGCAGGGGCTCACGGAGAAGGGCCCCTGTAGATGATCTTAAGGTCTGGGCAAGTACATATGGGAGGAGACGTTCCTTCAGATAACCTGGCCCCAAACCATTTAGGGCTTTAAATGTCAATACCAGCACTTTGATTCGGGCCCGGACCTGGACTGGCAGTGAAGTGAATAAATGAATGAATGAATGATACACAGGGCTCCTAGGTTCAGCCAAGTGAACGGCTGACATTTCCATCCAAGGAGCGATCCCATAGTTGGAGGTGATCCCATTTTACCCTCGAAACAACCCTGCAAGGTAGATTAGCCTAAGAGCATCGCGGTCCTCAGTGTCAGGGCTGAGCAGGGATTTTGAACCCGTGGGAACACAAGAAGCAGGCTTCTTCCAGGTCAGACCGTTTATTCATCTAGCCTGGTTCTGGCTACTCCAAGGCCATAGCTAGACCTAAGGTTTATCCCTGGATTGTCCAGGGGTCAAACCTGTTCATCTAGGTGACACACAGAGGATCCAGTGCTCAGGCAGGGGCGAGCCCTGGATGATCCCAGGATAAACCTTAGGTCTAGCTGTGGCCCAAGTCTGCAGGTCAGGGTCTTTCCTGTTTCTTGCTCCCAGGTGCTCTTCATGGAAGATGTCGGGGATGGATCCCGTCTCCTTATGCGTGCAAATCACTGAAATAGCCAGCCCAAGTAAAACGCTCTTAGCTCCATCCGACGAGTGTTTTATTGCACACTTTTTACTGGGCTCTCGTGGATTTTCACAGGTCCCTCTCACGACGACGATGTCTGTCTCCCTCCCCTTCTAGACTTCCTTGCGCCACAAAACCCAACATTGTTATCTTTTCTGCGCCAGGTCAAGACTTTTCTCTCCTCCCAGGCAGTTAACAGCATTTAACAGCATATGTTCAGTTTTTTAACTGACCCAGAATAGTTGTTTTTAAATGGATATTGTCTGTTTTTGTTTGTTTTTAAATTTTTTATGTTTCTTTTTAACGTTCACTGCTTTTGTAACCCCCCCCCCCAGAGAGCTTTGGCTATGGTGCGGTATATAAATGTAATCAATAATAATAATAATAATAATAATAATAATAATAATAATAATAATAACAACCACCCCACACACCAGTAAGTCCGACAGTTTTAAAGACGGAAGTTGCCGCTCTCTTTTGCTGTGTGCAGGAGAAACAGCGGGATCAAAACAGCCCACTGAATGGGCCACGTGCACGTGGTTTACTTCCTCTTTCAAAAGAGGAAGTAATGAGGGACAAACACGTGGGCGGAGAAGCGACGGTAAGCAAAGATGATTTCCCCCTGCGTGATGACGCTGTCTGTCTACTGTCCCAGATTTGCTCAGCCATTGATCCCTTTGAGTTCAGCAGGTTTTATTGCCCAGTAAATATGCTTCAGCTCGTAGCTTGCCGTACAAGAAAGTGCCAGACCCGTGTGAATACTGTTGACCTTTGTGGTACATAATTGGCAAGTTGCCTGAAAGGGGAAAAAACCTTACCGCTCCTTGGCTGCCTCTCCCTGTTTCTCCAGATACCGAAGTCTGCTAACGTTCTGCTCAGTATTAGCGTTCAATATTAGCTCTCCACGTATATCAACCTTTCTTAATCCAATATCTTAGACTGCAACCGCGGCCAATGGTGAGCTGAGAATCATGGGAGTTGGAGTTATATGGGTGGGGGGGGACCAGGTTGCGGGAGGCTGAGGTAACCAGTCCCCGTTGGAAGTGTTGTGCTTGAGTTGCCTTTGGAGCATGGCTATTAGATGGTTGCCCCACAATGCTCCATCCAGTCATTGGGTGATGAGTGAGCTTGGTGGGACAGGAGAGCTTCCCACATGGTGGATCTGGCATTCTAGGACAAATCAGTGCCTGGGCACGGTAATGGACTGGATGAGGGCTAACAAACTGAGACTCAATCCAGACAAGATGGAGGTACTGTTAGCGGGTGGTTCATCTGTCCGGCGAGGTGATGTTTGCCCTGTCTTGGGCGGGGTTGCACTCTCCCTAGAGGATCAGGTCCGTAGCTTGGGGGTGCTCTTGGATCCAGAACTGTCACTTGAGGCACAGGTGAACTCAGTGGCAAAGAGCACCTTTTATCAGCTGAGGCTGATATACCAACTCTGCCCTTATCTGGACAGTGATAGCCTAGCTACAGTTATCCATGCTCTGATAACCTCTCGTTTGGATTACTGCAATGCTTTATACGTGGGGCTGCCTTTGAAAACGGTCCGGAAGCTTCAGCTGGTACAAAACAGGGCAGCCCGTTTACTAACAGGGACTGGCCGGCGAGATCACATTACGCCAGTCCTTCTCCAGCTTCATTGGCTGCCAGTCCAGGTCCGGGCCCGATTCAAAGTGCTGGTATTAACATTTAAAGCCCTTGGGGCCAGGCTATCTGAAGGAACGGCTCCTCCCATATGTACCTGCCCGGACCCTAAGGTCATCCTCAGGGGCCCTTCTCCGTGAGCCCCTGCCAAAGGAAGTGAGGCAGGTGGCTACCAGGAGCAGGGCCTTCTCTGCTGTGGCACCCCGGCTGTGGAATGAGCTCCCTAAGGAGGTTCGCTTGGCACCTACATTATATGCTTTTAGACGCCAGGTTCTCCCAGCATTTTAACAGTCTATAAATAAATTTTAACTTGGAGTTTTTAATTTGTAATTTTGCATTGCTGCTGTTTTTATCTGGTTGAGCTTTTATATTGTATTTCATATTATGGTGTTGTTTTATACTTTGAATGTTTTTAATTTTTGTGAACCACCCAGAGAGCTCCGGCTATTGGGCGGTATAGAAATGCAATAAATAAATAAATAAAAAATCGTGATGTGTGAGGAGGGGCCGGTTCCCAAGTAAAAGAGAGATGTTTGCCCCTGCAAAGCAGGAGCGGGTGGGTCATGTAATTTCCCTGGACATGCCGTTATGGGCTAGCAGGGATCAGGACGGTTGCCACATGGCTTCTGCAGATTCAGTGTGTGCTGAATTGGCTCATCGAAGACTCACATTAAACCCGGTGGCACGCCAAACCCAGGATGGGCCCAGTAAAAGTTAGGCAACCCACCCCACTCTGCAAAAGGCCATTGACATCTTACTGTGGAATGACTAAGAAAATGAAACATGAACCGTCTCCCAGCACCCTCTGCCCCCCCCTCCATGGTTTTCACAAATGTGCTTCCTTAGCAGATCTAATTATCGTAGTGAATTGCCGCCTGCCTTGATAATTAGCCATTCTGCCAATATGGCACATATTGCAGAAGAGCTGTTCTCTGTGAAAGGAAAGAGTGGGGCATGATGCAATGATCGCGGCCACAGATTGGGGAGGGGGGTTGGAGCAACGGGGGGGGGGCAGAGAGGGAGGGGAGAAAGCGTGGAAGGACAAATCACGTGAGGTCCTGGTTCCTCTCTTTTCGGCCTTGGTTAGGCCTCACCTAGAGTATTGCGTTCAGTTCTGGGCTCCACAATTCAAGAAGGACGCAGACAAGCTGGAGCGTGTTCAGAGGAGGGCAACCAGGATGATCAGGGGTCTGGAAACAAAGCCCTATGAAGAGAGACTGAAAGAACTGGGCAGGTTTAGCCTGGAGAAGAGAAGATTGAGGGGAGACATGAGAGCACTCTTCAAAAACTTAAAAGGTTGTCACACGGAGGAGGGCCAGGATCTCTTCTCGATCCTCACAGAGTGCAGGACACGGAATAAGGGGCTCAAGATAAAGGAAGCCAGATTCCAGCTGGACACCAGGAAAAACTCCCTGACTGTTAGAGCAGTACGACAATGGAACCAGTTACCTAGGGAGGTGGTGGGCTCTCCCACACCAGAGGCCTTCAAGAGGCAGCTGGACAACCCTCTGTCAGGGATGCTTTAGGGTGGATTCCTGCATTGAGCAGGGGGTTGGACTGGATGGCCTTGTAGGCCCCTTCCAACTCTGCTATTCTATGATTCTATGACTCCTGGGTTTAATTCTGTCTCTGGGGAGAAGGGTGTAGTTTGGATAGCAGAGAGCAAAGACTTCTTGGTGTACTTGACTTTCCCCATCACAGAAGAAGAAGAAGAAGAAGAAGAAGAAGAAGAAGAAGAAGAAGAAGAAGAAGAAGAAGAAGAAGAAGAAGAAGAATCCATGTTTTAGATTACATGATGGAAATTTTAGGGCCAAATTTCAGTTACTCTTGTACTATGGACGTCAAGCCTAATATTAAAGGTTCTGAAACAGGTGGGCCTTTATTTCCAGGTAACAACTTTTCCCCACTTTCACAGCCAGGCAGATAATGCTGGGATAGGGCAAAAATAAAATAAATATGAATGGGCAGGATGACAGATTCAATCAGAGGCATTGAATAGAATACTTAACACTTCCAAATTTTTCATTGTTTAAATGAAACAATGTGTGAGAGACAGAGATCAAAACAAAGAACTGTCAGTCGTAAGGCTTGCTGATGAATTTTAAAGCAAGAATGGAAAATCACATAGTAGACATTGTAAACGTGAGAGCCGGGGTTCGGCTGGGAGTCGGGAGATCCGGGTTCGAGTCCCCACTTGGCCATGGAAACCCACTGGGTGATTTGGGGCCAGTCAATGACTCTCAGCCTAACCTACCTTTCATACCCCCCTCTCTCAATCTCTCTCTCCAAATTCATAAGTTGTTTTACCTGAGCAAGAACCATAGAATCACAGAATCATAGAATAGCAGAGTTGGAAGGGCCCTACAAGGCCATCTAGTCCAACCCCCTGCTCAATGCAGGAATCCACCCTAAAGCATCCCTGACAGGGTTGTCCAGCTGCCTCTTGAAGGCCTCTAGTGTGGGAGAGGCCACAACCTCCCTAGGTAACTGATTCCATTGTCGTACTGCTCTAACAGTCAGGAAGGTTTTCCTGATGTCCAGCTGGAATCTGGCTTCCTGTAACTTGAGCCCGTTATTCTTTGGCAGAGGCCGATGAAATCAGGAGCTCATGTCACTGCTTGGCTCAGACTATAAGCCCAGCTGCGGCCACCGCTGCCACACACCCCTTTTCTTTGGGGAAAGACATTCCGAAATCTTGCTCGGGAAGTCTGTCTGGGTACGCCCTCCTCCTCCATGTCAGGTTAAGCATCCACATTTGCCAGGCCTGTCTCTATGCCTTCCCTACCCCCACCCACTGTACAAGTAGCACCCGCCCACACCCACGCACACAATTCCTGGGGAGCTTGGGAGGAACCAGCTCATGTTTTCCCGTGCCGTGGAAAGAAGCCGGGGCTGCATTGTGTGAAGTAACATTCTCCCTCTCCTGGATTACCGGCCTTAAGTGTTTGTAGAGTCACAGAGAGGAAATGATGCTCATGTGGAGCTGAGTGACCCTTGGAGGAACCGACGGCCGTCCGCCTGGCCCCGGCCAGTTGGATGTTCAAGGATGCTGGGTTAAAAGCTGCAACGTCCACAGCTAGAGCAAAGTTTTGCAGTTGCTAAGAGGCAGAGGACGGGGTGTGTGTGTGAAACTAGCGAAGATGCAGATGAGCTGCACAACATTTTACTGGAGAAGAAAATGTGTGTGTGTGTGTGTGTGTGTGTGTGTGTGTGTATTTGGCTGCACAAAGGGGAGGATAACGAACTAAAGGACAGGGTGAGCCTAGGAAACGTCTCCCACGTACACTCTTGCAGCTTCACCTCCGCAAGAACTCTGCATGCACAGAGGTCTGCATGAGCCTTGGGATGGAGCCCACTCAAAGAGAATGCCAAAGCCATTCTGTTTATGTATTGCTTAGTTTATTCTTTTATTCTTTCATTTATTAGTATTGACTTCAACTAGTTCAGCCTTCCCCATCCTGGTGCCCTTCAGATGTGTCGGACTACACCTCCCAGAATCCCCCAGCCAGCATGGCAATTGGGAAACAGGATGTTGAACCAGAGAGGTCTTGGGTCCGGCCCGGCAGGGCTCTTTGTTTGCTTAAAGAACATTTGCTCTGCTCTTCAGCCAAAAGAGGCTCACAGAGTAGCTGAAGTCCCAGGAAAAATCAAGACTCCTCAGCGGATCTAAAGAGATAGGCTGCAAAAGACAAAAAGGCCCAGGAGTCAGTCACTAGCACTTATTTACAAAGTTCGTAGAATCCTAGAATAGTAGAGTTGGAAGGGGCCTCTAAGGCCATCGAGTCCAACCCCCTGCTCAATACAGGAATCCACCCTAAAGCATCCCTGACAGATGGTAGTCCAGCTGCCTCTTGAAGGCCTCTAGTGTGGGAGAGCCCACCACCTCCCTAGGGAACTGGTTCCATTGTCGTACAGCTCTAACAGTCAGGAAGTTTTTCCTGATGTCCAGCTGGAATCTGGCTTCCTTTAATTTGAGCCCGTTATTCCGTGTCCTGCACTCTGGGAGGATCGAGAAGAGATCCTGGCCCTCCTCTGTGGGACAACCATTTAAGTATTTGAAGAGTGCTCTCATGTCTCCCCTCAATCTTCTCTTCTCCAGGCTAAACAGGCCCAGTTCTTTCAGCCTCTCTTCATAGGGCTTTGTTTCCAGACCCCTGATCATCCTGGTTGCCCTCCTCTGAACACGCTCCAGCTTGTCTGCGTCCTTCTTGAATTGTGGAGCCCAGAACTGGACGCAATACTCTAGAGGAGGCCTAACCAGGGCCGAATAGAGAGGAACCAGTACCTCAAGTGATTTGGAAGCTATACTTCTATTAATGCAGCCCAAAATAGCATTGGCCTTTCTTGCAGCCATATTGCACTGTCGGCTCATATTCAGCTTGTGATCTACAACAATTCCGAGATCCTTCTCGTTTGTAGTATCGCTGAGCCAAGTATTCCCCATCTTAATGACCAGCTGGAAAACAGTTTAAAGAAAGGAGTAGCCGGAAAGTGCTGGTCTTTCAACTGAGCTGATGGAGGGCCCTTGCTGCCTCTGTGCCTTCCCTTCTTCCATGGGCTGCAGCGTGATGGAATGGCTGCAGCCTGGTGACGGTCAATAGATGGATCAACCTGGCTTCTCAGGATAGGTGATGTTTCACTTCTTGTCCTCTTGCGTTGTCCCTTTGTGTTTATTTCTTTGATGGATGGATATCGTGCCTTCTCTGCAAAGAGCCCAGAGCAGCTAACCATCTGTATATGACACAGTATCCTCAAACAACATTAAAATAATAACTCTAAAATCACAAATATGTAATAAAATGCAACAAAGGCACCAACACAATAAAAAACTAACCAATTGGACACTTGTCTATTCACCCACCCCACTCCAAAGCCTGCATGAACAAATAGGTCTTTAACTAGCACTTGAATGATAACAGCATGGGGGACAGCCAAATCTCTACCAGAAGAGAGTTCCAGAGCCTGGTTGCCACCACTGAAAAGGACCTGCCACGTGTGGCAGCCTGACCAGCCACATTTTTCGCGGGCACCACATGGAAATCCTCTTGTTCACGTTCTAAAGGAGTGGCCGGCAGCCAGGAAAGTCCGTAATAGGGATTCATAACAGAGCTCCCCAGTATTTGTTCCCGAGACGCCTCATCTGTTTAACTTCCATATGTGCCTTGCAGATTTTCATGGTGTTTCAGTTTGAATAATGTGCATGGATTTGAGCTCACGTGGAAGAGTTCCACCAATGGGGCTGCTCTATAAATCAAAATAAAAACAGGGCTGCTGTGATCACCAATCACCTGGAGCGCTAAACAATCTTGAGGGATGTCTATACGGCTTCTTTACCTTGACCTAAATGTGCAGATTCACATTTTAGGTCACATGACACAGCCGTCCGTTCGCCGCGCCAGGTTTTTAACCCAAAAATGCGCAGATTCGTAGTTGAGAGTTTGCACTGCATTATAGTTATGTGTTGTTGGGGGAGTTAAATCGAATTTTGAAATGTGGGTGTAGCTTTGGGGGCAGGACAAAGTGATTGGCTGAATTCCCGCCGTCCCACCTATCGCGTCCTCCTCTGGCTGCCTCATTCCATCCCGCTGTTTTCATTTTTAATTATATGAATCTGTGGAGCTCCGCAGATAGAGCTTATAAAATTAAAACAAAGAAGGGGGTTTGGGCAGCCAGACGGAGGAGACGTGTTCAGTCCTCCTCTCGCATTCTCCTCTGCTGCCTCGTTCCTCCCCACCTCTGGGTTTTCTCTTATATGAATCTGCGGAGCTCCGCAGATAAAACGTTAGTGTTCCATATCTTCGTATGTGCGCATTAATAACTGCATTACAAAAAAAAAAAAAAGGTTCACGCCCACCGGAGCAACTTTGCTCCCCAAGCGCTCTCCTATGACTGCATATTCTGAGCAGTAAATTCAGGAGATATATCGCTGTCGCTGCTGCAGTGTGACTCTCTTTGCTTAGTTTCGAATCTATGAAAATTCGGGTATATATTCAGTGAGGAGCAATCCCGTTGTCGTATAGATGGTGGCATGGTGGCAGCTGTCACTTCCCCAAGAAGGCCACTGCTAGGCCTGGAGGAGAGGTTTAACGTGCTGTTTCACAAAGAGGGCCCCCCTCGCCCCAAACTCCTGTTAGCGGCCTGGTTTCTGTCAGCTCTCTAAGTAGCGAGCGTTGCCAGAAACTCCAATCTGACAGCAGCAGGCGTGATGGCAACGGAACGAGAAGAGGAGTCCAGAGTCCTTAACGAAAGGATGTTTTGTGTGGTCGTGCCTGGCGTGGAGGAGCTTTGGACGGCTCCCAGAAGAAGCGTGTTTGTGAAGTTTGCCAGCTCAGCACTGCAGCTGACAGCCACGCACAAGCCTCTTCCTCCCTCCGGCCCGTCGACGGGCTCAATGGCGGCATGATTGTAGGGCCTCCGCCGTTTCCTACAGGGCTCTTCAGTTGAGCATCTCAAATGCGGCGTCTTTTATCACCCTCTTGAGGCCGAGGTTTCAGGCTCATTCACAAAATCGCTTCCAGGAGCCGGGCAAGTGCTTCTCAATGGGGCAATCACACACTCGCTGCTCCAACTGCCTAATCAGGACCCCACCGCCTCCGGGTCCAGGACAGGCAGCAACCGTGCGGCAGGCCGGGCCCTCTTAGTACACCTGTTTTTGCTGCTCTCTGCTTCCCAAGGAAATGTCCAAATCATGTGAGGTGCTTTCCAAATCACGTGAGGTACTGGTTCCCCTCTATTCGGCCCTGGTTAGGCCTCATCTAGAGTATTGCGTCCAGTTCTGGGCTCCACAATTCAAGAAGGACGCAGACAAGCTGGAGCGTGTTCAGAGGAGGGCAACCAAGATGATCAGGGGTCTGGAAACAAAGCCCTATGGAGAGAGACTGAAAGAACTGGGCATGTTGAGCCTGGAGAAGAGAAGATTGAGGGGACACATGATAGCACTCTTCAAATACTTGAAAGGTTGTCACACAGAGGAGGGCCAGGATCTCTTCTCGGTCCTCCCAGAGTAGGGTGACCATATGGAAAGGAGGACAGGGCTCCTGTATCTTTAACAGTTGTATTGAAAAGGAGATTTCAGCAGGTGCCATTTGTATATATGAAGAACCTGGTGAAATTTCCTCTTCATCATAACAGTTAAAGCTGTAGGTGCCCTGTCCTCTTTTAAATCTGATCACAGTATAGCTGCAGTATAGCTCCTGCACCTTTAACTGTTGTGATGAAGAGGAAATTTCACCAGGTGCGACATGCATACAAAAGACACCTACGGAAATTCCCTTTTCTATGCAACTGTTAGATACAGGGGGCCTGTCCTACTTTTCATATGGTCACCCTTTCCCAGAGTGCAGGACACAGAATAACGGGCTCAAGTTAAAGGAAGCCAGATTCCAGCTGGACATCAGGAAAAACTTCCTGACTGTTAGAGCATTTGTCCAGCGAGGTGATGTTTGCCCTGTCCTGGACGGGGTTGCACTCTCCCTAAAGGATTGGGTCTGTAGTTTGGGGGTGCTCTTGGATCCAGAACTGTCACTTGAGGCACAGGTGAACTCAGTGGCAAAGAGCGCCTTTTATCAGCTTAGGCTGATATACCAACTGCGCCCTTATCTGGACGGAGATAGCCTAGCTACAGTTATCCATGCTCTGATAACCTCTCGTTTGGATTACTGCAATGCGTTATACGTGGGGCTGCCTTTGAAAACGGTCCGGAAGCTTCAGCTGGTACAAAACAGGGCAGCCCGTTTACTAACAGGGACTGGCTGGCGAGATCACATTACGCCAGTCGTTTTACAACTTCATTGGCTGCCAGTCCAGGTCCGGGCCCGATTCAAAGTGCTGGTATTGACATTTAAAGCCCTAAACGGTTTGGGGCCAGGTTATTTGAAGGAACACCTCTTCCCATATGTACCTACCCGGACCTTTCGTCGCCAGCTGAAGACCTTTTTATTCACTCAGTATTTTAACACTTAATTTTAACTTAAATTTAAATTATACTGTTTTAACTCTGTATTTTAACCTTATATCAATTTTGCTGCGTGGTTTTTATCCTGGTTGTGCTTTTTATATTGTATTTTGTATTTGTGTTTTTAACTTGTTGGTTGTTTTATGATGGTTTTAATTTTTGTGAACCACCCAGAGAGCTTCGGCTATTAGGCGGTATAAAAATGTAATAAATAAATAAATAATAAATAAATACGACAATGGAACCAGCTAGCTAGGGAGGTTGTGGGCTCTCCCACACTAGAGGCCTTCAAGAGGCAGCTGGACAACCATCTGTCAGGGATGCTGTAGGGTGGATTCCTGCATTGAGCAGAGGGTTGGACTCGATGGCCTTGTAGGCCCCTTCCAACTCTGCTATTCTATGATTCTATGATTCTATTTTTGCATTGAAGCAAAGAGGAGGAGACTTCATTATTCTCCTTCCGATCTCAGAATCTGGAGAAATCAAGGCATCGCACCTTGGTTGGGGGTGGTGATGGTGGTGGAAGCATTGTCTGAAGGTATTTTGCAGTCACTAGGGAAATTACAGATTCATGAGTCGCTTTGGATGAATGTAGCAGGATGAAGTACTTGGCTGACAGGAAGAGAACACCCACCTTACAAGTAGTTGCCATGGGGATTGCTCAGGCTACAGGCACCAATTCAGCCACGGGTTTAAGATTCACCCTGTTCATACCTCCCCCTCTTCCCAAATCGTCTCTGGCTGGCTAAGTTAAGAACCCCAGAGAGACGCTGCAGGTATCCGGAACAGATCCAAGATTACCCAGTGGGGATCACTTACCCCAGTACTTAACATCCTTAACGTCTTTTAAACCACTCCGTCGTCTTCTTGATTGTTATAAAATGGAAACGGCAGGATCACTTCCTCTACCCGTTCTACGCTTGCTTGTGAATCAATGGGCATTCCTACCCATGGTAGGGCTTGGAAGTTTGTTTTCGTTTCGCTGTTGTTGTTTTAAATTGTCCATATCGCATCCTGGATGATGGGCTCGAGGAATTAATTTGCCCCCGAAATAGGTCCCTTGCCCCCAAGCAGCTTACAACTTGAATTTCAACAGTGAGAATGACAGCAGAGTGAAAGGAGAAATCATACTAGTAATAGAATCATAGAATAGTAAAGTTGGAAGGGGCCTCTAAGGCCATTGAGTCCAACCCCCTGCTCAGTGCAGGAATCCACCTTCACGCATCCCTGACAGATGACTGTCCAGCTGCCCCTTGAAGGCCTCCAGGGCATAGGCATGCACAAGGGGTGTGCAGGGTGTGCCCAGGCACACCCTAATGTCTCAAGCAATAATGTCTCTCCACTGGAAGCCACATTTTAAAGAAGCCAGGAAGAGGGCCTTGTGGCGTTACCCACATTTCTGTCCCCTTAGGTATGTCTGAGTGAGTATGTCTAGATAGAGTGGAAGTTTGGACTGAGTGGGCGTGGCTGGTGATGCTGTTGAAAGGGGCGGAGTCTATATATAGAGGGGACCTGAGTGGTCTGAGGGGTTCGGTGGGTGATTGGGTTTAGAATCATAGAATAGTAGAGTTGGAAGGGGCCTACAAGGCCATCGAGTCCAACCCTCTGCTCAGTGCAGGAATCCACCCTAAAGCATCCCTGACAGATGGCTGTCCAGCTGCCTCTTGAAGGCCTCTAGTGTGGGAGAGCCCACAACCTCCCTAGGTCACGGGTTCCATTGTCGTACTGCTCTAACATTAGGAAGTTTTTCTAGAGGGTAGATGAATTTAGCTGTGTGATTTCTTGTCAGGAGTTGTGTGAGGAGTGAGTGAAAATAAGATCATAAGGACTAAGGATTGTTGTTATTAGATTTATTACTACCAGCATTCTTAAGAATAGGCAGGAGTTGGATAGAATTCAAAGGAACTAAGAACTGTAAACTACAACAAACATTTTCTTTATTTTGCAACCATAAAACCACGTGTCAGCTTGGCTGTGTCTCCTGCTTTATTGGTTCATAAATAAACACTACATTAAACCTTCAGCCTGCTATATTCACAGAAAAGCCTTTTCCAAATCTCCTTACCTTTTCCCTCTGCTATAAGGGAAAGGTTATAATTTCTTTTTACTCCTTGCTCAGGTATTTAAGTGGTGGTGCTTAGCCTGAGGGAGGTGTGTGCGTCAAAGCCTGGTGTGTGAGGCGTTGCAGGGCCCCTGACAGCTAATAAAATCATAGAATAGCAGAGTTGGAAGGGGCCTACAAGGCCATCGAGTCCAACCCCCTGCTCAATGCAGGAATCCACCCTAAAGCATCCCTGACAGAGGGTTGTCCAGCTGCCTTTTGAAGGCCTCTAGTGTGGGAGAGCCCACAACCTCCCTAGGTAACTGGTTCCATTGTCATACTGCTCTAACAGTCAGGAAGTTTTTCCTGATGTCCAGCTGAAATCTGGCTTCCTTTAACTTGATCCCGTTATTCCGTGTCCTGCACTCTGGGAGGATTGAGAAGAGATCTTGGCCCTCCTCTGTGGGACAACCTTTCAAGTATTTGAAGAGTGCTATCATGTCTCCCCTCAATCTTCTCTTCTCCAGGCTGAACCTGCCCAGTTCTTTCAGTCTCTCTTCATAGGGCTTTGTTTCCAGACCCCTGATCATCCTGGTTGCCCTCCTCTGAACACGCTCCAGCTTGTCTGCGTCCTTCTTGAATTGTGGAGCCCAGAATTGGACGCAATACTCTAGATGAGGCCTAACCAGGGCCGAATAGAGAGGAACCAGTACCTCACGTGATTTGGAAGCTCTACTTCTATTAATGCAGCCCAAAATAGCATTTGCCTTTCTTGCATCTCCTTGAAAGACCCTCCTCTGTCCAGTGTCACCACAAAGGCCCACCAAAGCTGGGGCTTGAGGAGGTTCTTCTCATTCTTTCCCCCGTCACTTGCACTTATTTTATTTATTTATTTATTTATTTATTACATTTATATACCGCCCCATAGCCGAAGCTCCCTGGGCAGTCCCTTGGTCATGCAAGCTGAACACGGAGTATGGCATCAGTATCTATGGTATAAATGAATAAAACATAATGTCTTTTATGATTGACTATTCAATAAATCTTCGCCTTTAAATAAATAAATCAATAAAATTCCCTGGGTTGCGCATCCTAATGAAATGTGCTGCGCACACCTATGCTCCGGGGCGGGAGAGCCCACCACCTCCCTGGGTCATGGATTCCATTGTTGTACTACTCTAACAGCCAGGACATTTTTCCTGATGGAATCTGACTTCCTGAATGAAAAGGGGGAGGAAGGAAAGGGGTGTTCTTCATGAGTGAGGAGTACAAGGAGGGAGTTCCGCAGGCCCAGCGCTCAGTGCTGGAGCCCCTGCTCAGCATGGAGAAGATCTCAGTTTCAACCTTCAGTGAAAAAGATCAGGTAGCAGGTGATGGAAAATCTACCTGAGATTCTGAGAAGCCCCTCCCAGCCAGAGCAGATGAGCTTTTCTACACGAGGCTGTTAATCTGATGTATGTACTTCTGGTTTTGTTGCAGAATTGAGATCTGAGCACTACCCAAAGAGCCTTTCCTTTCCTGCTTTCCTGCTACATAGCCTCTAGGTGGCACTGTGCTATAGTAGAACAGCGCAATTACAAAGTGGAAAAAGCCTTTCCTTTGCACACACAATATCGTAGTTTCCCTCCTATAAAAAATAAAATAAAATAAAAAACTTGCTGAAACTGCTTTTTAATAACAGAAATGAAACTGGAGGGTCACGTTGTTGTCTAAAGGACCCATAAACAACCGTGCGTAAGGAATGATGAGCACAGAATAAATGCTTCGTATAGAGAATAATGCTTGGCTAGATGGATCAACTCAGTAAAAGGCAGCTGAATATGTGTGTTTGTGTTATACTCCCCCTTCTTACCTTTCCTGCAAACAAAAAGTGTCCCTTATTTCACCATTTCCCCCTGCAATTTTTTTTTACTATTTTTCTGTAATTTATTCTACTCCAACGAAGGGGCAAGGAAGTATCCCGTGACACTGAAGCTCTACCCCACTCTGGCTTCGGAGATGGAAGCAGATATTGCCTTCTTACTTTCAAGCACATCGTTATTTATTTTATTTATTTATTTATTACATTTTTATACCGCCCAATAGCTGAAGCTCTCTGGGCGGTTCACAAAAATTAAAACCATTAAGAACATAATAAAACATCCAACAATCTAAAAACCCGACTCCAAAATACAATATAAAAAACACAACCAGGATAAAACCACACAGCAGAAATTGATATAGGATTAAAATACAGAATTAAAACAGCAACGTTTAAATTTAGGTGTTAAAATACTGAGAGAATAAAAAGGTCTTCAGCTGACGACGAAAAGAATACAGTGTAGACGCCAGGCGGACCTCTCTGGGGAGCTCGTTCCACAGCTGGGGTGCCACGGTGGCGAAACCTTACAGGGTAGAAATTGTTTTTTTAAGAAATACAGAAAAAAGAAAGAAAAGAAAGAAAAAAAGAAAGAAAGAGGAGACTCTCAGAACCCTGAATTCTGTGGATCACACTATTCATTTTGCTGTGTGTTTAGCCTGTCCTACAGTCTCCACTTAGAGAAGACCATGGTTTCCATAAACCACCCTTCTCCTACTTGGTGTTGGACTACAGTTCCTGGAATCCTCCAGCTCCAGGGGGCCGGGGATGCTAGGAGTTGCACCCCAAGGCACCTGGAAGGTACCAGGCAGGAAAAGGCTGCGGTGTGCTCTATGGGGCCTCTTTCCCCACACAGCGAGGCTTTGCAGCTTTGGTGACCTGTGAGATTCCTCTTGTGTGCTTCCAGCAGCTTGGCTATTTCTTGCCAAGCTGTGGCTTTTCTCACAGAGGTGGCACCTCCACCGATCCGTTTCATCTTGAGGGGGCATAAACAAGGGCCCCATTCATGGGACCTGACGGACACCCTCCGACTGGAGCCAGAGGAAGCGGGGGCCTCACTGAAGCTCTCATGTCTTGTATATCTGAAGGAACATCCCCTCGCATAATAGCTCACCTTCCTGCCCTACCAATTAAGATCTTCCAAGATCTGGATCTAAGTTCTTGGTCTAAGCTCCATCTTCTGTGGAGGCTTGCGTGATCTCCATTGGGAGCAAAGCCTTTTCTGTGGCAGCCCCCATATATGCCTTCCAAGAGCACGCGCCACACAGCCCACTCTCTTCCTGGAAGAGTTTAGAATCTTATTTCAGATTATCTTTGTGAACTGTTGATTTAGGACACAATCCTATGCCTGCATAGGATCCGCTACTTTCCCCTTTATTGTTTTGCCTTTAATTATACTGCTTCTGCTTTATCACGTGTTTGGTTTTAGTTTTTATGTCTGCATTTTGTTCAGTTTTTGGTGAACATTATTATTCTGTTGTAAGCCTTTGTAGGGTCTTTTTAAAAATAATAATAATAATACTGTTTTTGGAGGAACAGAAGTAAAAAAAATGTTTTTAAATAAAAGAAAACAAGAAGAAATAGATGAGGAAACAGCTCATTTGGGGCAGTATTTCCCCTTTCGTCCTCCCTGAGCTTCCTAATAGCTTTATCACACCAGCGATATACTGTGCAGTCACTGTGAATTGTATGCAAAGGACTCAGAAGTTTTCCACCTTATTATTTATTTATTTATTTATTTATTTATTACAATAGCCGGAGCTCTCTGGGTGGTTCACAAAAATTAAAAACATTCAAAGTATAAAACAACAGTAGAAAACCATAATATAAAATACAATATAATCTGCTTTGATTGTGAAGTACTCCCATGCATCCTGCCTTAATTGTACTATAAAGCCAAAAGATTCACCGTATTTAGCCCCTACATTTTGAGCATATCTTCCGAGCTGCCGCTGGGGTGCAGGAGCAGGATTTTAAAGAAATGCTTACATTGGCGTAAGCTTTAAAGAGAAAGACACCCAAACAGGCACAGTAATAGATATTAGGGAGAGCTTTAGGCGTACCAAATTTAAATTGGATTGGTTCATCCGTTGATTTTTTATAATTTTTTACATTTCCCCCCTTCAACTCACTTCCTGGTATGCAAAGGATCGCTGTCGCCCGGTAGCAAAAACAACAACAACCGCGAAAGCTTAGCGCTACGGGGATAATCCGAGGGAAGCAGGGACGGGGGCTGAAGCAAGAAGCTTTAAGTCAGGATGAGACCTTCTGCAACGAGAGGCAATTAGCAGAACAGCCATTCCCTGCACCGCTAAGCACCTGACAACTTATCCTCCGAGGGTTGACTAAATAAATGTGCTCTGGTTGGACGTTGCATGGCGAGCGCATGATGTAGGAAGAGGAGAGAGTGTGGGTTGCGTGACCACACCGTTTCAAAGCGGAAGGGAGTATCTTTACGCTCACGGCTAGTAAGTCCGATGCGCAAGGCCCAGCATGTGTTGAGTTTGTATCCCATACTGGTGGGATGTCCTTCCTCCTGCAAATCTGGAGACAGCGGAAGCGATGCAAGCGAAGGAAGTTTTCTGGCGGCAGCTGCGCGACGGTGTGCATCTCACACACCTGACTGAAGCGCCTCCGCTCTTGCTCTGCCTCCCTGCACCGCAATCTCAAACATCTCTGGAATATATCTGCTTGAATTGCCTGCAGCTGCACCCCTGAGCAAGATGCTGCATCATCGAGGGCTTTGTGGATGAATGGAATGTTATTATTCGTGTAGCTGTTCGAGTTGGGGAGTTTTTGATTATTTTTCCCCGGGCCGACGCAAAACACGAAGGACCCCTGCTCATTATGCTTGTTTTCCAGGCTTCCTTTCCATGTTGGTTGGGCAGGCCCAGCTGTGAATGGGTGTTCCAGGATGGCTTTGGCCCATCCCAGGGGATTGTCTGAGCGATCCTGGTTCTTCCACTTGTACTGGAAGGCACTGGATTCTTCGTCGCTATGTCCGAAAAGCTAAACAATGGGAAACCTTTTGAGTTGCACAGAGTGCATCATTGCGTCCAGTTCTGGGCTCCACAATTCAAGAAGGACGCAGACGAGCTGGAGCGTGTTCAGAGGAGGGCAACCAGGATTATCAGGGGTCCAGAAACAAAGCCCTATGAAGAGAGACTGAAAGAACTGGGCAGGTTTAGCCTGGAGAGGAGAAGATGGAGGGGAGACATGAGAGCACTCTTCAAATACTTGAAAGGTTGTCACACAGAGGAGGTCCAGGATCTCTTCTCGATCCTCCCAGAGTGCAGGACACAGAATAATGGGCTCAAGTTAAAGGAAGCCAGATTCCAGCTGGACATCAGGAAAAACTTCCTGACTGTTAGAGCAGTATGACAATGGAATCAGTTGGCTGGGGAGGTGGTGGGCTCTCCCACCCTGGAGGCCTTCAAGAGGCAGCTGGACAGCCATCTGTCAGGGATGCTTTAGGGTAGATTCCTGCATTGAGCAGGGGGCTGGACTTGATGGCCTTGTAGGCCCCTTCCAACTCTGCTATTCGATGGTTCTATGATCAGGCAAATGACAAATTAGCAATTGCTCGCAGATGCTAGGTTACACAACCAGGAGTATCATGTGTGCTATCTCCAGAATTCAAGGCAGTAAGGCTGTATGCACCAGTTGCTGGGGAACATGGGTGGGAGGGTGCTGTTGCACCATGTCCTGCTTGTTCATCCCTGGCCGATGGCTGGTTGGCCACTGTGGGAACAGTGCTGGACTAGATGGACCCTTGGTCTGATCCAGCATCAAGGCTCTTCTGATGTTCTTATATGAACAGGAGCTGTCTTTGACAAGAGTCCATCTTCCCCAGTATTGTCTACTTTGGTGGTGGCTCTCCACAGTTTCAGGCTGTGAGAAGTCTTTGTCAGCTCTTCAAAATAAAATGCCCTGGATTAAACCTTTTACCTTTTGCAGGCAAAACATTACTACCGAACTGCAGCCCAGTTCAGACTGCAGATGGAGGTGGATGGGTGCATTACATGTGTGCGTATAAACAAAACTCCCCGCACCTTCTTTCCATTCTTCTGCCATATAGAATCAGAGAATAGTAGAGTTGGAAGGGGCCTATAAGGCCATCGAGTCCAACCCCTGCTCTTTATAGCCATCCTCCTCCCCTCCTCTGCTCTTTTGTCGCATGGATTTTGCTCGGATTTGTGGGCAGGAATTCTGTGGGGTGATGTTTGAGAGTATTTTCCACTGCACAATGACGCAGCTGCACTGCTGTGCCTAACCACCCAATTTACTTTCAATCTTGCATTTCTGCACAGTGGTGAAGGTGTGCATGCAATTACCATACTTTAAAAAAGAAAGAAAGAAGAAAAGTAGCCTGAAATGGCAGCATGACCTCTACTCCCCGTGCAGTTACAGCATTATACCCTGGCTTGTGGCACGTGCTCGCATTATACACAGATCAATAGAACATGCATGGCCTTTCAAACTCCTTCTACTTCTCCCACAGTTACACTTGATCACTTTCGAAACATAAAGGATGCTATAATGTATTAATTAATGAGTTTATTTAATGTGCGCCTACAGAGCAGCAACTGCAGTTGGGGGGGGGGGGAAACTCCAGCTCAGCGGTGCCTCATAAACAAAACGGGCTACAGTGTCCTTAACACAGGGAGCTCTTAATTACATGATACGGCTGCTCAGTTTATGAATCCTAGAATCATAGAATAGTAGAGTTGGAAGGGGCCTCTAAGGCCATCCAGTCCAACCCCCTGCTCAATGCAGGAATCCACCCTAAAGCATCCCTGACAGATGGTTGTCCAGCTGCCTCTTGAATGCCTCTAGCGTGGGAGAGCTCACCACCTCCCTAGGTAACTGGTTCCATTGTCGTACTGCTCTAACAGTCAGAAAGTTTTTCCTGTTGTCCAGCCGGAATCTGGCTTCCTGTAACTTGAGCTCATTATTCCGTGTCCTGCACTCTGGGGGGATCGAGAAGAGACCCTGGTTTCTTTGCTTTCTGCATGATATTGCTGAGATCAGTTTACCATTCCTAAGCCCAAAAGATATAACCTTCCCTTTTTTGTTTACTACATTTTTCTAATTGTCCGGGCTCCACAGCAAGGACTTGTCCTCTCGTACAATGTGATGAAACTCTGCACGTTGAGAGGAGCAGAGGAAGGTGCCTTAGGCCAGATACGTTCTGCTCCTTTGGCACTGCATTATGCCTTATATTAAATTACAGCCTTGGTCCGTTGTGTCAGTATTGTCTGCACCAGAGGTAGGCGGCCTGATGTCCTCCATGTGGGCTGGGATCCACAGGAGCTGTAGTCTAAGAGACTGGTAGCTTTATCACACCAGCGTTGTACTGTGCAATCACTGCGAATTGCATGCAAAGGACGCAGATGTTTTCCACCTTATAATCTGCTTTGATTGTGAAGTACTCCCTGGCATTCTTCTTTAATTGTGCTTCAAAGCCAAAAGATTCACCATATTTAGCCCCTACTTTTTGAGCGTATCTTCCGAGCTGCCACTGGGGTGCAGGAGCAGGATTTTAAAGAAATGCTTACATCTGCGTAAGCTTTAAAGATAAAGACACCCAAATTGGCACAGTAATAGATATTCGGGAGAGCTTTAAGCATACCAAATTTGAATTGAATTGGGTCATCCGTTGATTTTTTTTACATTTCCCCCCTTAAACTCACTTCCTGGTATGCAATGGATCGCTGTCGCCCGGTAGCAAAAACCACAACGGTGAAAGTTTAGCGCTACGGGGATAATCCGAGGGAAGCAGGGACGGGGGATGAAGCTAGGGCACAAGGCTGCCTATCCCTGGTTGACGCTGACCGGCAGCCATGGCTCTCCAGGGTGCCAGGCAGGGCTGTCTCCCAGCCCTACCTGGCGGTGATGCCGGGGACCGAACACCGAAGCTTCTGCAGGCGAAGCAGAGGACGACAGCTCTTCTGGAAACTGCTATGTTAAAAAAATAAGCCTTCCCGGAGAAGTTTATTCATTCCACCAGCTGGGACAGGCAAAGGCGTGGCAGTGCTCTTTGCTGCCCTCCGTCACGCGGGGAGGCCTGTTCCTGTGGTACCATGACGCCAGTCCCTCGGAACGCGGTCGGCTCCTCAGGACCAGCCCTTCCCTGCCTCTTTGACCAAAGGCAGAAATCTTTGGTGATAGATCTTTGAATAACTCTTCCTCCCCGCCCCCCACTTTTCTCTGTTTCCCGTGATCTCCCTGCCGGTCAAGAGGAAGCAACACAACGCGGGCCTTCCCCTCCCGGCAGGCTCTGCATCCTGACCTCTGGCCCGTCCCAGAGCACGTCCAAGAAGGGTTTGTTTCCTGGAGAGAAAGTGGGTCACTGGGTCCCCGTCCTCTCCTCCTCCAGGGAACCTCGAGTGCTTTTGCCTGAAGGGAGACCACGGGCATCCGCTGCAAAGGGTCATTTGTTCCGGGTTTCGGGAGGAGGAATATAGGGCCGAGGCAGCAGTGGGCGCAGAGCATTGGGGCTGCACAGCACTCAGCCAGACACACGCTGGTTCATCTCCAGGACTGAGCTCCAGCACTACCTCTTTCCTTCTCTAGGTGTGGAAGAGAAGCTGGTTGTGGGTAGTAGGGATGTGCACGGACCCCCCCACCGATCCTCTTCGTGCCCGATCCGCACATTGCGGATCGGGCCCGCTCCGCCCTGCCTCGATGCTCCTAGGGTCCGATGCGGAGCTCCGGCTCCGAACCGGAGCTCCGCAGTGGCGGGGAGTGGCGCCAGGTAAGACCTCCCTCCCTCTTACCTGTGTCTATTGCGGCCCATCCCAGCTTCACTAGAGCCCACGGCTCAACCAGGAACTGTAGGCTCTGATTGCGGCCTACAGTTCCTGGTTGAGCCGCGGGCTCTAGTGAAGCTGGGATGGGCCGCGACGGACGCAGGTAAGACCCCCCTCCCCCTTACCTGGCTCTGCCACCGTCGCCACACGGGCGGCGGCGGCAGGGCCAGGTAAACCCCCCTCCCTCCTCTCCCTTACCTGCATCCATCCGCAGACCTGCTGCTACTTCAACGGAGCCCGAGGCCTCAACCAGGAAGACTAGGCCGGCCTAGTCTTCCTGTTTGAGTCCTCGGGCTCTGTTGAAGCAGCTGCGGGACCGCGGACAGATGCAAGTAAGATCCCCTCCCTCTTGTCCCCTTACCTGGCTCTGCCACCGTCGCCGCACAGGCGGCAGCGATAGCGGCAGGGCCAAGTAAACCCCCCTTACCTTTTTTTGCGGAGCCCCGGATCGAGGCAAAGGATCCGCCTTCACCTCTATACGCTCCGCAACGCTCCGCAGCTCCCCCAAACCTCTTCGCCTCCGCCTTAAGCGGTCCGAGGAGAAGCGGAGCACATCCCTAGTGGGCAGAGTGTTGATTCCCAAAACTAATTTCTGCTGAACTTTCTGCGGTATTCATGTCCATTTATTTTTATCCACTTTTCTCTCCCCTAAACGCACTACGCAGCAACCAAGCAACTGAATCAATACAATAAAATGAATATACTAAATACACAGAGAGAGAGAGAGAGAGAGAGAAATGTAAAAAAGCATTTTCCATTGCTAATTTTCCAATTAGCAACACTGCACCCACCAGAGAAATGATTAAAGCAGCAATAAAACACAACCCTTTGGAATAGTAAAAGCAGGAGAGGGCAGGGAGTCTGATGGATCTCCTCAGAGTGATTGTTGCAAACTGAGGTGCCACCGTGGAAAAGGCCTTGTCCTCCCTCACCGATGGACCAGGGCTTAGGGCTGCTGGAGTGGGTTTCAGGGCTCAGGTAAAACTGGTCCTTAACGAAGCGGCATTTCACAAAGTGATGGTTCTGGATTGGAATTCCTCTTAAATTTAAGCAAATGAACTTGGGTGGTCTGTTTCTGCGTGGGGTTGTTTACGAATGGCAGTGTGCCAACGGCCCTGCGTGCTCCATGTGGTATAGAATCATAGAATCATAGAATTGCAGAGTTGGAAGGGGCCTACAAGGCCATCGAGTCCAACCCCCTGCTCAATGCAGGAATCCACCCGAAAGCATCCCTGACAGATGGTTGTCCAGCTGCCTCTTGAAGGCCTCTAGTGTGGGTGTTTCTTCCAGAGGTAAGAGTGGTGTCCACAGAGGAGGACCTCCTCTGGAGAAGCCGCATGGCTCGGTGGGAGAGGAGCTGCTCTGCGTTTTGAGGGTCCCAGGTTCAGTTCTCTAAATCTGCAGCTGAAGGGGTCTCTGATGGAAGGACCACGTGCTTGGAGGGTGATGGCAGTTAAGAGCAGGTTGTGCTGGGTAGGTGGCTCCCTGCCTTGGCCATGACCTGCATCTGTGAATCTGGATCTCCTCCAGGTATCTAAATGGAAGATCCAAAAAGCAGTGGAGGCTGGTGGCTCCGATGCCATTGGAGCAGCGAATCCAGGGTTCAGTCAGAACTCCAAAGGAGCAAGCGAAACACCTTGGATAGTGCCTTAGAGTTGTGACTGAAAGCTTCATCCCACGTACCTGCTTCCCTCGGATTATCCCCGTAGCACTAAGCTTTCGCTGTTGTTTTTGCTACCGGGCGACAGCGATCCTTTGCATACCCAGAAGTGAATTTAAGGAGGGAAATGTAAAAAAAAAATCATAAAAAATCAACAGATGACCCAATTCAATTCAAATTTGGTATGCTTAAAGCTCTCCCTAATATCTATTACTGTGCCAATTTTGGTGTCTTTAGCTTTAAAGCTTACGCAGATGTAAGGTTCTTTAAAAACCTGCTCCTCAGTGGCGGCTCGGAAGATACGCTCAAAAAGTAGGGGCTAAATACGGCGAATCTTTTTGCTTTATTGCACAATTAAAGCAGGATGCATGGGAGTAATTCACAATCAAAGCAGATTATAAGGTGGAAAACGTCTGAGTCCTTTGCATGCAACTCGCTGTCATTGCACAGTATAACGCTGGTGTGATAAAGCTCTGAAACCCAGAGCGGATTCACTGCTCCACTGACTTAGAGTCACCAGCCTCCACTGCCAGAGAGGGACCTGCTGCCTCAGCTGAAGATGGTTCCTGACCACAAAAATGGCAGAAGAAGGCGGGACGAGAAGCACAGTTCCCCTCCTGCCTCACGTGCGCAGCTGGGATTCCTAGCAGTGTGTTTGCCGTGAAGGTGAAGGAGTGCCCGGGGGTGGGGGAGGGAGGAGGAGGTTCAGGGCTCCTCCCCCACCCACCTTTCCCCACACACATACAGCTGTGCCCTCCCCACCTCCTAGATCTCTGTAAGTTTGGTGGCGAGCCAAGTCTCCAACATACAGCTTTATCACACCAGCGTTATACTGTGCAATCACTGCGAATTGCGTGCAAAGGACTCCGACGTTTTCCACCTTATAACCTGCTTTTATTGTGAAGTACTCCCATGCATCCTGCTTTAATTGTGCTATAGAGGCAAAAGACTCGCCGTATTTCCATACTAGTTTCCGAGCATATCATCCAAGCGGCCACTGGGGCGCAGGAGCAGGATTTGAAGAAAAAAATTAAACAAATGTTTACATCTGCGTAAGCTTTAAAGATAAAGACATCAAAATCGGCACAGTAATAGATATTAGGGAGAGCTTTAAGCATAGCAAATTTGAAATGGATTGGGTCATCTGTTGATTTTTTATGATTTTTTTACATTTCCACCCTTAAACCCATTTCCTGGTATGCAAAGAATCTAGCCGCCCGGTAGCAGCAACAACAACAGTGCCAACAGCTTAGCGCTGCAGGGATAATTCAAGGGAAACAGGTACGTGGGATGAAGCAATTAGCCTGGCTTGGCCCTGGCTCAATGCAGGGCCAAGAACCCTGTGGGGTTCTCTGAAGACTGATCAAGACGCATTTGTTCCATGACGTCCTCGGTTGAGCCAAAGCCTGAATTACGGCTCCATCTTGCTGCTCGTCGCCTTTGTTGCCTCCGCTTTTATCAACTGTGTTCGTTTCTGCATTAAATATTTGGCTGATATTTTGATAGGTGGTTTTTACTGTGAGATCTTTAGTAGGAAGGATGGCAGGGGAACGCGTGTTTCAATTAATTAAGACATGAGATGTACAGGTGTTCAGCTGGCAGTGAAAGCCCCAATCTGTATGCTAGTCAGGCAGGACGAGGGGCGGTTGCTCCTCCCGGGAGGGTCTCTACCACTTCCGGAGCAGCACCTGTGCAAAGGTGCTGTGGCCCACAGCACTCATGGATGATGAGGGAGGTCACGTAGGGAGGTGGTGGGCTCTCCTACACTAGAGGCCTTGAAGAGGCAGCTGGACAGCCATCTGCCAGGGATGCTTTAGGGTGGATTCCTGCGACAGACGGGCTCTGGTGCTACTGAAACAGTTAAAATTCTTTAATAATTCTTGTTTGTATATAAAATGCAAACAAGGCCCTCACACAGAGGAGGGCCAGGATCTCTTCTCGATCCTCCCAGAGTGCAGGACACGGAATAACGGGCTCAAGTTACAGGAAGCCAAATTCTAGACGGACAGCAGGAAAAACTTCCTGACTGTTAGAGCAGTACGACAATGGAATCAGTTACCTAGGGAGGTGGTGGGCTCTCCCACACTACAGGCCTTCAAGAGGCAGCTGGACAACCATCTGCCAGGGATGCTTTAGGGTGGATTCCTGCATTGAGCAGGGGGTTGGACTCGATGGCCTTGTAGGCCCCTTCCAACTCTGCTATTCTATGATTCTATGATTCTATGAGGTATGATGCAGCTTGCAATGTTTCTTGGCTGGCGTGTAGCAAACTGCCACAGCCTACAGATGGATCTGGTTAGGCCTCATCGAGAGTATTGCATCCAGTTCTGGGCTCCACAATTCAAGAAGGACGCAGACAAGCTGGAGCGTGTTCAGAGGAGGGCAGCCAGGATGATCAAGTCTGGAAACAAAGCCCTATGAGGAGAGACTGAAAGAACTGGGCATGTTTAGCCTGGAGAAGAGAAGATGGAGGGGAGACATGAGAGCACTCTTCAAATCCTTAAAAGGTTGTCCCACAGAGGAGGGCCAGGATCTCTTCTCGATCCTCCCAGAGTGCAGGATACGGAATAATGGGCTCAAGTTAAAGGAAGCCAGATTCCAGCTGGACATCAGGAAAAACTTCCTGACTGTTAGAGCAGTACGACAATGGAACCAGTTCCCTAGGGTGGTGGTGGGCTCTCCCACACTAGAGGCCTTCAAGAGGCAGCTGGACCACCATCTGTCAGGGATGCTTTAGGGTGGATTCCTGCATGGAGCAGGGGGTTGGACTCGATGGCCTTATAGGACCCTTCCAACTCTACTATTCCATGATTCTATGATTCTATGCAGGTGAAAGAGCCCTTGATGGTGTGACTGGTGATGCCGGATCCTGTGACAGTGTTGCTTGAATAGATTTAGGGGCAGAGTTGGTGCTTGGCTCTATTGCATGCTCTGGTCCCTCTGTCTGTGTCTCTGTCCTGTGTCCTGTTGCTGGTTAGCATCCGCTTCAGGTTGGGAGGTGGTCTGTAGGCCAGGACCGGTCTGCCTCCCAAGGCTTGTGTGTGTGAGAGAAGCGTCTGTGCTGATGATGGGCTGGAGTTCACGGATCATCCATTGCCGTAGTTTCAATTGGGGGCCGTAGGTGACCACCAGTGGTGTACTTCTCTTGGTCTGCCGTCCTTCCTGGGTATCCCTATGGCCCTGTCCATCAGCCTTTAAGTTTAAGGTGCTAGTAGGTGTTAGCAGAACCACCTCCATTTTTATCAGGAAACTGGGTGATCATCTGTCCGGTCATGAAAGAGAAATAATGTGTTCAGCTTGGGCAGGGGCGTGTGTGTGTGTGTCTGACATTATCTCTGCAGTTGGATAATTTGCTTTTTAAAAAACGTGCCCAGCAGCACCGCCTCAGTCAGAAAGCAGATCCCCAGAGGCAGACTCCGAAGTGGGCTTAGCTGTTGCTCAGTCTCTGCCGTAGCCTCGTTGCACTCAAAGCACCTGGGGCTGGATGGGGGCCGAGACTCCCTCGGGCTCTTCAGCTCCTGGAGAGTGTATGGAAAAACACGCTTCCTCTTGAGCCGGGATGGTTAGTGTTGAACCTTAAGCTCAAGAGCCAAATCCAGATTACTCGGGGTCCCAATTTGGCCCTGTGGGGTCCTCCAAGTGGGCACGCCCTCTTCCCCACGCCACATACCCCTTTCTCCCCTGACTTCCAATGGTTTGCTGGATTCCCTGTTCTAAACTACGCTCTGCTGGTCTATGCCCTTTGGCCACACCCCTTTTGCCTTTTGGCCCCGCCCACCAGGGGAATACGGCCCCTGAGAGCTTCCCTTGGGCTCAAAGAGGTCCGACACCCCCTGGACTGGGCGACCTGGGAATCCCTCTGCAGACCGGATCGTCAGGGCTGGTGCCAGACTATTTTGCACCCTAGGCAAGGTGAGCTACTTGCACACACGCACACACACCAAATTGCACGGAAGTCCGAACCTGTGCGCTGAGTGGAGAGCTGGGACTGGCTCACTTCGATTTGGGACTGAGCTGTCTGGAATTCACCGGGACTTACTTCCGTGCGAACGCAACCTGCTACGCAGCCTGGTGTCCCAATTCCCTCCGCACGTTTACTCTGGGGAATAAGGCTTCCGAGTAAGGAGGCATAGGCAGGTTGGGCTGCACTGGTGCCTCCCGGTGCAACGCTTTCTCGGATGCAAGTCCCGTTGATCCACGTGCACAGAATGGGGAAGCAGGAGAGTTTGCCTTGCGAGGAGTCCACAAGTCCTTAGCTTTCTTGGGGGCAGGGAGAGGGAGTCCCGCTTGTCCGCCTGCCTGGACATCACGGCCTGTTTGAGGAGAGAGACGAAGCGACCCGGTGCCCTTTCCTCGGGAGTAAGGCAGAGGCTGGCTTGGGCCAGGGTTGAGCTTCCCACGTGCTTTTACTTCTTCTGGCGGCAGTGGCCTCCCGGCTCTGGGAGGGCGGCTTCCGGGCGGAAGACCGAACGTGGAGCCACCCCCACCCCACCCCAGCATCCCCTGGCTTCACTTCGTCTGGGCGGGCACGGGGCGCCGTCTTGCCCGCCCAGGCTCAGCTGAATCCTCGGGCCGGGCCGGCTCACAGCCAACAACGCGCGTGAGTGCTGCGCAGCGCCAGCCACCCCTCTTAGCTTGGCGCTCTAGGCGGCCGCCTGAGTGGCCTCTATGGTAGCCCCGGCCCTGCGGATCGTGTCCGTTTCCTGTCTGCTGGGCAGCGGCCATCCCACTCATCCAAAGAACCTGCAGGCCTGTTTTTCAGATTTTTGCCATGATAGCTAAACGGAGCTGCCATGTTCCGGGGCAGTGGCCTCTGGCTCCTAGGGGCCGGTGGGCAATCCGGAGAAGGCTGTTGCCTCCCTGCCCCTGTTGGTGCGCTTCCCTGAGACATCTATGGGGAACAGGATGTAGGACTGGATGGCGCATGGCCTGACAGGGGCCACAACTTGGGGGAAGGAGGTCTCAGGTTCAGGGAAAGCAGACTCCCCCAAACTGGGACCTTCCAGATGTGTTTGGACTACAGCTCCTACCATCCACATCTAGGGGTGATGGGAATTGTAGTCCAAACACACCTAGAGGGTGCCCAGTTGGGGAAGGCTCAGCTCAGGGGATAGCTGAGCTTGGAAAAACGTCTCTCCGGTGGAGACCCTGAAGAGCTGAGCTGCTACCAGACAAGAAGGAGCGATGGGAGGAGGTGTAGCCAAGTGGGTAGAGCCCCTACTTTGCATGCAGAAGGTCCCAGGTTCAATCGCTGGCAGCATCTCTGGGTAGGGCTGGGGGGAAAAACCTGGAGAACCATGGCTGCCAGTCAGTGTTGACAATACTGGGCTAGATGAACCAAGGAGGTTCATCTGACTGTATAAGGCGACTTCCTACATTCTTACATAATGGACTGGCTTAACACAACGCCGCTTCATATGTTCTTTCAAATCCTTTTTTGACATGATGGTGAATCTGGGCTCTTGCTTTCATCCTCTTTAATTTATGGTTCTGTGTCTCATCCCTTCATCCAGAACTGGAAGTGTGTCATAATCTGGTCCAGCATGAGATGCTAATGTTGTTTACATGATTCAGATGTAGGGAGGAAAGAGTTAATATTCTTTCTTTCCATCTTGATGGCTGCAACTGAACAATTCTTCATATTCTTGGAATTTCTAACCGGGGTGGGGGCTGCTGCTGCGCATTTATAATCACAGTGATTAAAAAACAACAACGTGGAGAGCCAGGTCCACACAGAAATGAGTTATGGAGCGCTGAAAATACCTGGGGCCGTGCTTTTGTTGCGAGGAATGGCAAAACAGGGTTACAGTAATGCATTTTGCAGTTGTGCAGCCAGGTGGAATTTTGCGGGGAGCATTTTTGCCTGCTTGTTCTGTGATGCAGTGACACCTGGGGGCGGGGGGGGGAGCGGAGCGATCCCTTTCTTTTCTACCTGGACCCTGGGAAACAGAGAAGCCCAGAACTTGTCAACTCCTCAAATTGCGGATCGGGCCCGCTCCGCCCCGCCTCGATCCGCCTAGGGGCCGCTCCGCTCCGGAGCTCCGGCTCCGAATCGGAGCTCTGCAGTGGCCGGGAGTGGCGCCAGGTAAGGTCCCCCTCCCTCCTCCCCCTTACCTGTGTCCGTCCCGGCCCATCCCAGCTTCACTAGAGCCCGCGGCTCAACCAGGAACTGTAAGCCCCGATTGCGGCCTACACTTCCTGGGTGAGCCACAGGCTCTAGTGAAGCTGGGATGGGCCGGGACAGATGCAGGTAAGACCCCCCTCCCACCTATCCCTTACCTGCATCTGTCCACGGTCCCGCGGCTGCTTCAACTGAGCCCGAGGACTCAACCAGGCTGGTTGAGTCCTCAGGCTCAGTTGAAGCAGCCGCGGGACCGCGGACGGATGCATGTAAGACCCCCCTCCCCCTTGCCCCCTTACCTGGTGGCAGCGGCGGGAGGGCCAGGTAAACCCCCTCCCTCCTCTCCCTTACCCACATGGGCGGCAGCGACAGTGGCAGGGCCAAGTAAACCCCCCTTACCTTTTTTGCGGAGCTCCAGATCAAGGCGAAGGATCCACCTTCACCTCGAACTGCTCCGCAACGCTCCGCAACGCTCCGCGGCTCCCCCGATCCTCTTCGCCTCTGCCTTAAGGGGAGGCGAAGCCCCCTGATCCGCTCCTGCTTCTCCGGTCTGAGGAGAAGCGGAACACATCCCTACTGTGAATTATGGACTTTTTCAGCAAGCATTTTTTTAAAAAAGGGTGGAGCAGTGCCTGTTTTCTGGGTGTGGAAAGTCTTCCTTTTGGGCTGTCATGTTAGCGCATATGTGCTGACATGGCTGCGTGCGTGTGCATGATTGGAGTGACGCCTGGGAACTGCGGCTTGGTTTCCCCTGCCCTGCCCTCACCATGGCACTGAGCCACTTTGAAATGTTACCCCCGTCCCCTTGTTCCCAGACCAGAGTGGCTTTTAGAGCTGGATGAGGAATCGTAACAAAAACTTGAGATAATTCCCTTATGTGCCGCATTAGAAAAAATATTGAATCAAAGATGCATGAAGTCCTTATTCCTCTCTACTCGGCACTATTGGGACCACACCTGGAGACCACACCTGTACAATTCTGGGCACCACGTTTCCAGAAGGACACTGACAGGTTAGAACAGGGTCAGAGGAGGGAAACAAAGATGATACGGGGACTTGAGGACACGCCCTATGGGACAGGCTGAAGGAACCTGGGATGTTCACTCTGTGCTGGGATGTTCATTCAGAGTGAACCTGGGATGTTCACCTGGGATGTTCACTCACAAGACTGAGGGGAGACATGTGTGCAGTGTTCAGGTACATCAAAGTATGCCACAGGGAAGATGGTCAAGAACTATTTTCCATTGCCCCAGAAATTAGGACATGAAATAATGGGTAGAAGTTACCCATAAATTTTCATGGAATCATAGACTCATAGAATAGCAGAGTTGAAACCTTTTTATTCTCTTGGTATTTTAACACTTAATTTTAACTTAAATTTAAATTTTACTGTTCTAACTCTGTATTTTAATCTTATATCAATTTTGCTGCGTGGTTTTATCCTGGTTGTGCTTTTTATACTGTATTTTGTATTTGTGCTTTTAACCTGTTGGTTGTTTTATTATGGTTTTAATTTTTGTGAACTGCCCAGAGAGCTTCGGCTATTGGGTGGTATAAAAATGTAATAAATAAATAAATAAATCCACCCTAAAGCATCCCTGACAGATGGTTGTCCAGCTGCCTCTTGAAGGCCTCTAGTGTGGGAGAGCCCACTACCTCCCTAGGTAACTGGTTCCATTGTCATACTGCTCTAACAGTCAGGAAGTTTTTCCTGATGTCCAGCTGGAATCTGGCTTCCTGTAACTTGAGCCCGTTATTCCGTGTCCTGCACTCTGGGAGGATCGAGAAGAGATCCTGGCCCTGCTCTGTGTGACAACCTTTTAAGTATTTGAAGAGTGCTCTCATGTCTCCCCTCCATCTTCTCTTCTCCAGGCTAAACCTGCACAGTTCTTTCAGTCTCTCCTCATAGGGCTTTGTTTCCAGACCCCTGATCATCCTGGTTGCCCTCCTCTGAACACGCTCCAGAGCACGCTTCCTTATATTGATTAAACTTCCTGACAGTAAGATCTGTACAACAGTGAAACAGTCTACCTACAGAGGTTGTGGGATCACCATCTTTGGGCGGTTTTTAAGACGTGGCTGGTTGGCCCCTGTGTGAACAGAGTGCTGGACTAGACGGCCCTTGGTCTGATGCAGCATCAGGGCTCTTCTGATGTTCTTATGAATAGATACCCAGGGATGAGGAAAGGCCCTATTTGACAGCAAAGGTGGCACAAACTGGCATTGGGTTCTAGTCCTCATGGAATAGCCGTAGCTCATGAGCAGCGGATGACTAGATTGAAAGAAGTATGAAGAGCAGGGAAAGAATGCTCTGTGTGTGTGTGTGTGTGTGTGTGTTTTAAAAAATATCCTGCAGGAATAAATCTGCCTTGATTAAAAGTAATTATCAGTAGTTGTCAGTGATGGTTGCTAGGTTCTCCATCTGCTTTGGGAAAAGATTTGCAGAGTTATCTTTTATTAGATCTCCGCTGGACAGGCTGGGTTGTTCCATGTCTGGGAAAGGAGAAGCCGGTACCTTAAGCCTCTGGCCTTCCTTCGCTGGCTGCAAAGCTGTGAAGTCTAGTTAGTTAATTTTGCTCTTTTGTTACCGAAAAACAAAAGGCAGGATGAGCGGAGCTGAGGCCCTTCAGCGCGGATGCTATCGTGGCTCTGATCTCTGCCTCGCCGTCTCTTTTCCTTCTACGGCTCCATTCTTTGCCTCGTCATCCGGCTCCTTTGTGGCTGCCATCACACCTTCTATGCCTGGTGTCCTTATCTCTCTGGGCCGAAAGGAGCATGAAGCAACGGCCGCCTCACTGCTGATGCAAGCGGGGAAGAGGGGCGACGTTTCCCCTTCAAGGTGGGCCTCCAGAGACCGCGTCACATTTCCAGAAACTGAGCCTAGCAAGTGCAAGTTCAGTGGTTCAAGAGTCCCAAGGCTCAGGCAAAACGCCGGGTCTCAACAGTCCAGGTCACAGCACCAAGGCAAGACAGCAGACAAGGCCTAGGCAGGAGAAGGGCACTTGGCGTCCGGTCCAGGTCACAGGCAACAAGGTCCCAAGGCAAGACAGCAGACAAGGAGCAGGCAGAAGGAAAGTCAGAAATACGCACACCAGGAATCAGTCAAGGAAGCAGTCCGCAGTCAAGGGAAGCCTGATCAACACAGGTGGGAACGTGTTGTTGCACCATGTCCTGCTTGTTCATCCCTGGCCGATGGCTGCCTGGCCACTGTGTGAACAGAGTGCTGGACGAAACGGACCCTTGGTCTGATCCAGCATCAGGGCTCTTCTTAGGTGCTTATTCTTTAAGAACATAAGAATTGCCCTGCTGGATCAGACCAAGGGTCCATCTAGTCCAGCACTCTGTTCCCACAGTGGCCAACCAGCTATCAGCCAGGGATGAACAAGCAGGACATGGCGCAACAGCACCCTCCCACTCATGTTCCCCAGCAACTGGGGCACACAGGCTTACTGCCTCGAATACTGGAGATAGCACACAACCATCAGGGCTAGTAGCCATGGATAGCCTTCTCCTCCAGGAATTTATCCAACCCTCTTTGAAAGCCATCCAAATGGGCGGCCATCACTACATCTTGTGGTAGGGAGTTCCATAGTTTAACTATGTGCTCTGTGAAGAAACCCTTCCTTTTATTTGTCCTGGATCTCCCACCAATCATCTCTTTCCAACAGCTCTCTTGGCCATGTACCGCTCTTTTTATGCAGAGGCTGTTAGAGCCACACAAAAGCCTCAGCTGTAAGCTGTTAGTGACTGCAGCTGAAAAGGTCCTTCTTGTCAGCAAGTTCATTACATGTAAGTGGAACTTTGTGCACAGAGAAGCCTCTCTGCTGAGGAGTCTTCCAGCAGGGGAATGACAGGCCAGCTGCTGCCAGAGGTGGGTCACACAGCCGTGGTGACTAACATTCTCAGCCAATACTGTCCTGCTATTCATTTACACATAAAAGATGATAAGTCATAGAATCGTAGAATCATAGAATAGCAGAGTTGGATGGGGCCTACAAGGCCATCGAGTCCAACCCCCGGCTCAATGCAGGAATCCACCCTAAAGCATCCCTGACAGAGGGTTGTCCAGCTGCCTCTTGAAGGCCTCTAGTGTGGGAGAGCCCACCACCTCCCTAGGTAACTGATTCCATTGTCGTACTGCTCTAAGAGTCAGGAAGTTTTTCCTGACGTCCAGCTGGAATCTGGCTTCCTTTAACTTGAGCCTGTTATTCCGTGTCTTGCACTCTGGGAGGATCGATAAGAGATCCTGGCCCAAGAATGCTATCATGTCTCCCCTCAATCTTCTCTTCTCCAGGCTAAACCTGCCCAGTTCTTCCAGTCTCTCTTCGTAGGGCTTTGTTTCCAGATCCCTGAACATCTTGGTTGCCCTCCTCTGAACACGTCTGAACATGTGTTAGGAGAAATGAATGAAAAATGCTTATGAAATTTCATGCAGACTTTCCCCTCAATGTTTGGGATGAACCAACTTATGATTGGGAAGATGAAAAAAGAACCCAGCATTGATTCTCCCATTCCTACTCCTCGGTCAGCTGATTCCAGGACAGTCTGTCTGTTCCATTACTTTGCCCTGAACTGACCAGAAAGGTTCGGGACTGGGTTCCACTTGAACTTCACAGGACTGACCATCTTCCTTTGCTGAAGGTATTGTTGGGTTGAAGAGAGCCATTCTTGTTCAGTAATTATATCTCCCATTGTGGTTGACACCCTGTGGGCAGATGTAAAGTAGCTTTGGGGCAAAAATATTGGCCCCGTTCAGAAGACACCTTAAACCACGTCTTTAACCATGGTGAATAAAGAAAAAAGCCTTATTCACTGTGCTTAAAGCCATGGTTTAAGGTGTCTTCTGAACATGGCTTGGCTTTCTGGCTTAGCCACCATGGTTAAAGCCATGGTTTAAGGTGTCTTCTGAATGGGCTCATTGTAGTGTAGCATTGCGGGCCAGTGTGTCACACCTGCAATCCATAACACTGGGTTGTGTTTCTCCTCTTTTGTGGTCTGGACTTTTGTTCTTGAGCATGTGGTCCGTTGAACCTTGGCAAACTGCATGCTGATCAGTGTTGGTGTTGACATGAAGGTAGATTTCATTGTGGACTTGCTATGTTTTTCTGTTTTAAGAATTTTATATGTTGCGTGCTACATTTGGGGCTTTCTTGAGAAGGCAGGGTAAACATTTAACAAGCAAAATCTCAGCAAACTGAAGAGGAGAAACATTCTTTCAAGAGCTGTTTATTTACTGATCAATAACAGGACCTCTCCTCTTATTCCATGACTGCTAAGTTTGTTCAAGGGACTTTATCAAAAGCCCTTTGGAAGTCCAAGTGAACATTGTCTACCGGATCACCCCTGCCCACATGTTTATTGACACTCTCAAAGAACTCTAGAAGATTAAGCGAGACAAGACTTACCTTTGCGAAAGCCACGTTGATTCTTTTTCAGCAGGGCTTGACCTTCTATATGCTTTCTAATTTTGTCTTTAATAATGCTTTCAAGCAATTTGCCTGGAACAGACATTAAGCTAACTGGCCTAATAATGCACAAATGTAAGCAGGCTGGGAGAGGCTTGTGCCTTGCGGAAGGAATACACGATACTGTCTTACACCACTTAAGACTGTGGCCACAGCTAGACCTGAGGTTTATCCTGGGATTATTCAGGGTTCGCCCCTGCCTGAGCACTGGATCTCCTGTGTGTCACCTAGATGAACAGGTTTGACCCCTGGATGATCCAGGGATAAACCTTAGGTCTAGCTATGGCCTGTCTGTCAATCTAGCCCAGTACATTGACTCTGAGAGATGTGGTTCTCCAAAGTCTCAGCAGAGGTTTTCCTATCAGCTCCTACCTGACCCTTTTTAAACTGGAAACGCCAGGGACTGAACCAGAGACCTTTGTCTTCTTCACGAATGTTGTTATATTTTGAAATAAAGTAAAAATAAATAAATAAAGGCAACAAAATAGGAGAATATATCTGTTTCCCTAAAGAAACGAAGAAACCCACTAATTATAATATAATTATAACTAGTATGCTTGTGGAACAACTAGATTAAAATGGCTTAAGAAAGCTCTCACTACCTAATGAAAGAATGAAAATACAAGTTATATAGCATATATCAGGAATATGTGCGAGTGTGTATTATTATTATTATTATTATTATTACTACTACTACTACTACTACTACTATTGTTATTGTCTGTGTCTATTAGTCAGAAGAAATATAGGCAACTGTACTTGGTTGGAATTTGAACAAAAGTTTGAAGGGCTTTCACAAAGGAAATAAATAGAAACTGTGACGCCATAATGTCTTTCATAAAATTAGAATTCCTTGTGTGTTGCACTTGCTGAGTATGTTTATATATAATCCTAGTTTACCAAACTTTCTACATGCACTTGCCACCTCTCCAAGGTAATCAGTGCTCTCTTCCCAACTGCTACAGAACTAGCAATATTTGGGAGATGACTTTCTCACTTGGTTGTTACTTAATTCCAGCTGCCTCCCTATCTAGGGTGACCCTATGAAAAGGAGGACCGGGCTCCTGTATCATTAATAGTTGCATAGAAAAGGAAGTTTCAGCAGGTGTCATTTCTATATATGGGGAACCTGGTGAAATTTCCTCTTCATCACAACATTTAAAGCTGCAAGTGCCCTTCCCTCTTTTAAATCTGGTCACTGTAGTATAGCTCCTGCAGCTTTAACTGCTGTGATGAAGAGGGAATTTCACCAGGTTCTCCCTATATACAAATGACACCTGCTGAAATTCCCTTTTCTATGCAACTGTTAAGATACAGGAGCCCTGTCCTCCTTTTCATAGGGTCACCCTATTTATTCCAGCTGCCTCCCTATCAAGGGTGACCCTATGAAAAGGAGGACCGGGCTCCTGTATCATTAATAGTTGCATAGAAAAGGGAATTTCAACAGGTGCCATTTGTATACATGCAGCAGCTGGTGAAATTCCCTCTTCATCCCTCTTTTGTATCTGGGCAAGAGGGCAGGGCTCCTGCAGCTTTAACTGTTGTGATAAAGAGGGGATTTCACCAGGTGCTGCATGCATACAAAGCACACCTGCTGAAACTCCCTTTTCTGTACAACTGTTAATGATACAGGAGCCCTGTCCTCCTTTCCATATGGTCACCTTAAGGGTCCCTATCCCCTTGCCATACTCTGCCTGCACAAGAGATGGAAAAGGATTGAAGAGGCTACTGCAAGAGAGAAGATGTAGGGTGGTGAGGCAAGGTGAGTGTGGATGGGGAGAGAGACCTGGGTTCAAATTTTATCTCCCCCGTTAGCCTAGAACCAAATTTGCGTACCTTTCCACTACAGTTTTCCTGTCTGAGTTTGAATAATGCTAAGTGACCTTTCTTGGTACTTAGTGTGAAGATGCATGAGATTAAAATATTTCAAAGTGCTCTCTGTCCCAGGATGTGGCCATTTTGGATGATGATAATTTATTGTATTTATATCCCATCTTTTTTTCCTCCAAGGAACCCAAGGAGGTATACATAATTTTCCTCTGCTCCATTTTATCCGCATAACAACAACCCTGTGAGGTAGGTTGGGCTGAGAGTCTGCGACTGGCCCAAAGTCACCCAGTGGGCTTCTATGACTGAGTGGGGACGAGAACCCAGATCTCCCGACTCCCAGTCCAACGTTCGAACCAATTCATCTCACTGGTTCTCTGGCTCACTGGATGGCCGTCTTTTGAGGGACACCAGTGAAACAGGGCGTTATGGGTAGCAAATCCATGGGCATCCAGAAAGTTGTGCAAAATCTCTAGCAAGATTGTGACTTGGAACTGAAGAGAGGCATGCAGAAGGAAGAGCTTGGAGGGTCTTGAGATATTTGAGTTAACTTCAGAGCAGAGATAATTTCTCCTTTCAAGGAGAACCAGAATCTTGTGCCTTCCCTTATTTAATCGGCCCTTTGTTCCCAGCATGTGGGGCAGAGTAAAAAGCAATGGATGTAACTGCAATGCGTTATACGTGGGGCTGCCTTTGAAAACGGTCCGGAAGCTTCAGCTGATACAAAACAGGGCAGCCCGTTTACTAACAGAGACTGGCCGGCGAGATCACATTATGCCAGTCCTTTTACAACTTCATTGGCTGCCAGTCCAGGTCCGGGCCCAATTCAAAGTGCTGGTATTGACATTTAAAGCCCTAAACGCCTCCTCCTGTATGTACCTGCCTGGACCTTAAGATCATCTACAGGGGCCCTTCTCCGTGAGCCCCTGCCAAAGGAAGTGAGGCAGCTGGCTACTAGGAGGAGGGCCTTCTCTGCTGTGGCACCCTGGCTGTGGAATGAGCTCCCCAGAGAGGTCTGCCTAGGGTGACCCTATGAAAAGGAGGACAGGGCTCCTGTATCTTTAACAGTTGCATAGAAAAGAGAATTTCAGCAGGTGTCATTTGTTTATATGGAGAACCTGGAGAAGTTTCCTCTTCATCACAACTGTTAAAGTGCAGGAGCTATACTACAGTGACCAGATTTAAAAGAGGGCAGGGCACCTGCAGCTTTAACTGTTGTGAGGAAGAGGGAATTTCACCAGGTTCTCCATATATACAAATGACACCTGCTGAAATTCCCTTTTCAGTACAACTGTTAAAGATACAGGAGCCTTGTCCTTTTCATATGGTCACCCTAGGTCTGCCTGGCGCCTACACTGTACTCCTTTCTTCTCTCAGTATTTTAACACTTAATTTAAATTTAAATTTAAATCTGACTGTTCTAATTCTGTATTTTTAATCTTATATCAATTTCTGCTGCATGGTTTTATCCTGGTTGTGCTTTTTATAGTGTATCTTGTATTTGTGTTTTTAGACTGTTGGTTGTTTTATTATGGTTTTAATTTTTGTGAACCACCCAGAGAGCTTCGGCTATTGGGTGGTATAAAAATGTAATAGATAGATAAATAAATAAATAAATAAATCCCCACCGAAGGGTAAAAAATGGGGGAGAAATCAATGTCCTTGACTCCAGACGTTAGGCTCGATGGGCAGTATCCAACAGTAGTATTACATATACCAGGCCCATTCACGCCAATGGGTCTACTCTGTGTAGGAGTACCATTGGATACTACTCAGTGTAAGCTACTACGGTTTAAAAAGGAAGCAGGTGTGAACCCCTCTGGCTTGAGTTTAATAGAAACAGCTGAGGTGAATTGCCAAAACAGGTGATCATAGAATCATAGAATAGCAGAGTTGGAAGGGCCCTACAAGGCCATCCAGTCCAACCCCCCGCTCCATGCAGGAATCCACCCTAAAGCATCCCTGACAGGTGGTTGTCCAGCTGCCTCTTGAAGGCCTCTAATGTGGGAGAGCCCACAACCTCCCTAGGTAACTGATTCCATGGGTAAGTTCCCCGGGCAGGCATTGAAGGAGCCATGCGTGTGATTGACAAACTTAGCGTGCCTGTGTGAAGCCTGGCTCTCCCTGGAGACCAGAAACATCCCTTTTTGTCCTGTGACAATAACCTCCCTGCCCTGGAATGGAAGGTAACCTTTTCCCGTAAATAGCAAGCAACACAAGAGACTCTGACCCACCCTTTCAAACCCCGTGAAAAAAACCAAAAAACCATGCCCTGTTCCACCCTGAAACTTCCAGGAACGAAACAGCTGAGTTTGATGCTTTGCATTCCACCGCCCCTCTCTCGGGATCTCTGCTTCTGTGCAGGAATCTCTCTTGCCAGAAATAAATATGCCTCTATGGCAGATCCGGTTACATCTGAGTGTGGCATCTGCAGCCTGGTTGCTTGGGTCAGGGTTTGAGGCGTTGGACAGCCCTGTCTCCGTCCTTTTTCCCCTCTCTCTGACGGAGGGCTGGTTTTCTCCTCACACCCAACTACGTGTGCTTCTCCACCGTTGCAGCTACATATCTTTGCAGGATCAAGGCCAACTGCTGGGCTTTCATATGTTTGAGTGTGAAACGCATCTTTTCCTTAAAGGGCTCAGGGTGGAGGACCCTGAGAAAGCAGCCATAAAAATTGGGCCTGCAAGGTTTGATCTGGTGGAATCATCCCCCAACTTGGCACCCTTCATATGTTTTGGACTACAAATTCCAGCATCCCCCAGTTGGAGGGTCCAACACATATGGAGGGCACCAGGTTGGGGAAGGCTGTCCTGGTGGATTGCGTAGTCTCTCTATTGTGAGTTAACTGTAGTTCCGGATCTCCGAGCGCAGCCCTTGCCGTATGACGGGGGCCAGCCGTGCTAGAACAATGCTCTGACTTCCAGCTGAGACGCCTTAGCTTCGGACGTCAACGGGCTCCTTTTGATGTAGCCAAGGACTTGACTTCTCCTGGGAATAGGCCACCCGATAAACAACTTCTTCTGGAGCGGCGTGTGCCCTCCGTCCACTCCCTTACACAGCGGCGAGGGCTGGGAGAGGAGTGCAACTTTCCGCCATTCCGAGACGGAAGCATGCCTTTGCTTTTTCTGTGAATTCGTTTCATGTTGCTTTGTGACTCTTGGCTTGACACTGGCCGTCCCCCGGCCTCCCGCTCCACAGTGCCCTCCTTGGCGTTCCCTGTCTCCTGCTCCGAGTAGCTCGTTGAAGGTGCGTCGTGGAGAGAGAAGGGTTAGTCAGGATTTTGTGGACGGACAGGAGAGAGAGGGCCACCTTGAAGAGAGTTGGGAAGTTGCTGCTTGCCCGGTGTACATGCTCATCTGACAAGTGTTGTGTAGCGCTCCGAAAATTTGCAAAAGCTTCAGAGAGGACGCCCGCAAAGCCGTGGCTTTGGACAAAAAGGCCGGTGTAAACAACTCGCTGCGACTCTGTTAAGTGTCTCCTTTTGTCCACCACTCAGAAAAGCATGAAATGCTGCACAATAGAACGAGGGAGGCATTTCCCCTTCCCAGTCAATGATTCCTCAAGTGGCGCATAACCTGTTGCTGACAGATGGCTTTCCCTTGCTCCCCTCGCTGGCTTTTGTGGGCTTCTGTGGGCTGCAATCCATGCTCTCAGGGAGAGGCCTGTGGGCAAAGTGCCAACACCCCTCGGAGCAGACCGTAAGGCCAGGAGACAGCAGGGCCGGCCAAGAGAGGTCCAGGGAACAGCAGTGAGGAGGCCACCATGTTTACAAAAGAGTGTCTCTTGCGAAAAGGTGACAGAAGAGCCCATGGTGAGCGTCAGGAGGAGAAGATCATAGAATCATAGAATCATAGAGTTGGAAGGGGCCTATAAAGCCATCAAGTCCAACCCCCTACTCAATGCAGGACTCCACCTTAAAGCATACCTGACAGATGGTTGTCTCTTGAAGGCCTCTAGTGTGGGAGACCCTAACCACCTCCCTAGGTCGTTGGTTCGAGTGTTGTACTGCTCTAACAGTCAGGATGTTTTTCCTGATGTCCAGCCGGAATCTGGCTTCCTGTAACTTGAGCCCATTATTCCGTGTCCTGCCCTCTGGGAGGATCGAGAAGAGATCCTGGCCCTGCTCTGTGTAAGATGGCGGATGCCCGTTAAGGGATGCATGCACTTCGACGTTGTGCTTGTTTTTAACATCTCTACTTAGCTGTCTACTTACTTTCTATCATTAAAATGTGCAAGGCTTTATGGGAGGGGTCGTGTTGAGCCTCTTCCGGCTTGAGGGTGAAATTCTATTTCAGAGAATCCCATGGGGGGCCCATTCTGGGAAATATATCCCAACCCCAAACCAAAAAGCAATTCACCAATTGGGATAAGCAAACTGGTGAAGATAAATAATATCCCAAAAGTCTGATAATGGTGCTTTTCTCTAGGCGGACTACAAACAGACAGTATTTAGGCAATAGAAGAGAGTAACATTCTGCAATACCAGAAATATAAATATATATATATATATATGTGTGTGTGTGTGTGTGTGTGTGTGTGTGTGTGTGTGTGTGTGTGTGTGTGTGTTTATACCTTTTTAGATATTAGACCACTGAAGACCTAATGTCAAAATTCGTTTGGTCATTTCTGATCTGATGTTGGTTATTTCTGGTATTGAAGGATATTATTGCACAACTGGATTTTACTCTCTTCTGTTACCTGATATATTTGTAGCACCAGGAGCTTCAGAAGAGCCCTGATGCTGGATCAGACCAAGGGTCCATCTAGTCCAGCACTCTGTTCACACAGCTGGTCCCTGTTGATCATGGACCAGCAAAGCAGGACACAGTGCAACTGCATCCTCCCAGCCATGTTCCCCAGCAACTAGTGCACATGGGCTTACTGTCTCAGATACTGGAGGTAGCACACAACCATCAGGGCTACTAGCCCTGGATAGCTTTCTCCTCCTCCAGGAATTTATCCAACCCCCTTTTAAAGCCATCCAAATGGGTGGCCATCACTACATCTTGTGGTAGCAAATTCCATAGTTCAGCTATATGCTGTGTGAAGAAGTCCTTCCTTTTATCTCTTACTTCATGGGATGACCCCATTGGGTTCTAGTATTTTGAGAGAGGGAGAAAAATGTCTCACTATGGACCTTCTCTGCACCATGCATCATTTTTTACACCTCTTTCATGTCTCCGCTCAGCCTCCATTTTTTCCAAGCTAAACTGTACCAGCTGTTGTAACCTTCCCTCATAGGGGAGATGCTCCAGCCCCTTGACCATTTGAGTTGCCCTTTTCTGCATTTTCTGCAGAAGAAAAATCATTTCTTTTCTTTATACTTATGGGGCTGTAGGGTATGTGGCAAAAGTTTAACAGACAGAGGTGGGTTTGGAAGAGGTGTTTGAAGGAGGAAAAAGAGGTGGTAGCATCCTGCAACTTTTGGGGGAGGCAGATTCAAGCAGTGTGTGATAAAGAGCAGAGGTGGGGGGGGGTTCAGAGAGAGCACAGAACCTTTGAGTGGCTAAAACAGGGATTCTTATAGAATTTATTTATTTATTGCATTCCTATAATTCTGCCCTGGCAAATGCCACCGTCCATCCCTGCCCCCAATTTGGGGGTTCAGAATTACTGGAACTTTTTGCCACGGCAGCATGGGTAATGTCAGAAAACACGGGGTTTGGTTTCTTTCCAATTTTGCTTTTGTTTCTGGAACTTGTAAAAATTGCAACCACATAATGCACAGCAAGGTGAACTTCTTTGAATACTGTGAAGAGGCCCAGAAGCGCTCAGCGTTGCTGTGATCCGCCAGTGGCTGTTGGCCAAGGATGTTGGAGACACACGTCAAGGGACGTCTCTTGGCATCCTGTTCTGTTTGTGAGTTTTGCCCTGACAGCTGGCCACGGTTGGAGTCCCAGTGCCGGGCTAGATTAACCTTTGGTCCAACCTGCTGTGGCCGGGCGTTGGTTCTTGCATGCTTTGCTCTTTCATACCTGATAGTTTGGATGCTCAGTGCTTCCAAAAACAGCACAAGGCTTCCAGTTGGACACCAAGTGGTCAGACAGCGGCTGGATTAGTAATGTCCGAAATGCTTTGCCATCTCAAGGCCAGACAGGAGGTCTTTTTAAAAATGGGTTTTGGGGCTGCTGGTGCCCTGACACGCAACTTACAGCCAGAACCAATTGTCCACTCTTGATCCCTTGTTTACCTCTTAAATCAACGACTTCCTGACCCCTTCCTGGAGACCTACCTCCCCCCACTCCTTTATCAGCATCTCATTAGTGGTGAATCATGCTGCCTTTTTTCTCAGCCCGGTATTTGTCAGTGATGCCGTTCCAAGGAGAGCGCAATGTTCTGGGCAACGGGAAATCCTTGAAGGGGGGACGGCTGGCGTCCACCGCACCGTTTGTCCTCTCCGACAGCAGGAGATCAACAGGAAGTGACCTTGACACGGGCTCCTTTTTTAAAAAAAAAATTGCTGCCATCGACTTTTTTGTTTGGCCGTGTCCATGACGTGGGGCTCTTTCCAGGTGGAGCTTCATGGAGCGCACTGGAAGAGGAGGCGGTGGCAGCAGTGGCAACGGCTCTGAGGCTGAGATGGGCAAACGCAAATGTTACCCCTGGGTTGGCTTTTCTTTGACCCCAGAATGAAGGCGTGACGTGCAGCCAGACGTTCGGTTGTGGAATGGAACATTAGAACATCTGAAGAGCCCTGATGCTGGCTCAGACGGAACGTCCATCTAGCCCAGCACTCTGTTCACGCATGGGAGACCCCCAGTAATTGATGTACACGGGCAGATTGCCTCTGATACTGGTTCTTGTCGTTAGAAGAGGAAGAAGCGAGAGATGGGCTCTGGTGCTACTGAAACAGTTAGAATCATAGAATCATAGAATAGCAGAGTTGGAAGGGGCCTACAAGGCCATCGAGTCCAACCCCCTGCTCAATGCAGGAATCCACCCTAAAGCATCCCTGACAGACGGTTGTCCAGCTGCCTCTTGAAGGCCTGTAGTGTGGGAGAGCCCACCACCTCCCTAGGTAACTGATTCCATTGTCGTACTGCTCTAACAGTCAGGAAGTTTTTCCTGCTGTCCGTCTAGAATCTGGCTTCCTGTCACTTGAGCCCGTTATTCCGTGTCCTGCACTCTGGGAGGATCGAGAAGAGATCCTGGCCCTCCTTTGTGTGAGGGCCTTGTTTGCATTTTATATACAAAAAAGAATTATTAAAGAATTTTAACTGTTTCAGTAGCACCAGAGCCCATCTCTTGCTTCTTACTTGTTCAGTGGTGTTTCCCCCCCCTGTATCTACATGTCTTGTTAGAAGGCCAGAGCTGCACCTTGCTTGGTGTGTCTCTGTTTCTCTCCCTTGCTTGGAAATGTGACCGGGGGGGGGGAATGAAAAAATTAGGGGGGGAATGGTTCTTTTCCATTCTTTTTCCAAGGAGCGTTTTTGGGTTTTCTTCTGAAAAATTGAACAGCTTTGGATTGTGAAATATTTTATTTTCAGACAAAGTGTTTCTATATTGTTACTTGGTCTTGCACAAGTGCGCACATGCATAGGACTGCAGCAATGCATATTTTCCTGTTTTATTCACCTGTTTCATTTGTTGTTAAATTGGCAAAGCAGAAATAAGCGCCACATACTCCTGCAGTAAAAAGCTCCTGTCTCCTTCAGCACCCCTTTCAGAATTCACTGTCAAGGGAAGCGCTGAAGTGGGGGAGGAATTTGGCAGCTGATATTTCCACATGTAATGTGGGGGGGGGATTTGAGAAGTGGCATTTCTAGACATGCACAGGGCATGTGAATAAGTTTGGGTACTCTACAAGCTGCTGCCATTCTGATACAAAGAATAGAAATGGTGGTCCTGCAGTCGTGCGCACTTGCAAAGGACTGAAGAAAACAACAACAACAACAACAACAACAATAATAATAATAATAATAATAATAATAATAATAATAATAATAATCCTGTTTTGAAAGACCAATTTATTTAGCAAAATACAGACCCTATTTGTGCAAGTTTGAAGGACTGGGGGAGAAAAGTTTGCCAACATTAAATTGCTCAGAAAATTGATAGCGATTGGTGTGTGAGAGGAGTTTCCCTTCTGCAGGAAATCAGAGATTGCGACATCTTGTGCTTTGCAACTTGTAGATTTGACAGATATGGAGTGTTTGGGGGACGAGGGAACTCTCAGCCATTGGAAAATGAGGGTCCGAGAGGGTTTGTGCCACAAAGGCAGCTGTGATACATGCTGGGAGCAGGTGGAAGGAGAGATAGAAAGAAGCCAAGCCGCTGCGCACCCGATGATGTGATTTATTCAGCAAACAAGCAACCCATGGTGGCTTCTTTTCAGGGTGGCTTAGTGTGACATGCAAACTCGGCCACTGCCTGTTGGTGTTAGGATATTCATCATAACAACTCAGGTGATGGCTAGGAGGGGCTTGCAGAGAGGAAATAGATCCATATAGAATAGATATGATAATGCACCGGGCAGTGCAAGCATCATCAATAAAGGTGTGTAAGGGGGATGATTGCCACATTACCTGGGATACAGCAGTATCTCCAGACGAGTTGCTGAGCTCACAGAAGCAGCATGTCAGGCAGATGGAGCCCGGGAGGAAAGAGTTTCTTTGGCTCTGGCGCTCATTATCCTATTATAAATGATTATGTAATTAAGAGTGGTACCTCCAGCTGCAGGCTGTTGCTGGTTGATTCGATTGCAGGAATCTAATTTGCAAACAGCTCCTTTGGCCAATATATTATTGCGGGGCCTGGAATGGGTTCACTTCCTCACTGGCTGGATTCCACCCCACTGCCCCGTTCTGGTTAGAGCCCATGTAAGGCCATACTGAGTGGCATTTGAAAGAGATAACTGATTCGTGTGTGTGTGTGTGTGTGTGTGTGTGCAGTGGGAGGTTTCTCTGGGTCTTTGCACCGCCTTTATCCCAGCAAAGAAGGCCAGCCTGACCCCATCTGTTTAAGACTGTTAGAGTTGGAGGGGTCTTGGAGGCCATCTAGTCCAACCCCTTGGTGCAGGAGATCCAGATTCAAATCCACCTGATTTACATCCCCTTCTACCCTATGGACTTGGGAGGCTTCCAACAGTTCTTCTGAACATGAACAATTCTGTCCCTAGGAGCTCACAATCTGTTTATGCTGCCTGCAATGGGCAAATATTGGGGATGGAAGAATCCGTCAGTTTTGAATTCTCTCCACTTTTCATTTTTCCAACCTTAATTTCGGTTATTTTTTAAATTTTTCCTTGTCGGCATGAAAATTTGTATGCATTTTTGTGTGCCACGTTGTCCAACATAGACACTTCTGGCAAGCAATTTTCCTATTATAATGTATTTTAGCATTTAGGGCCATCAGCCCCGCTTTAAAATTATTCTCCCTTATTATATCTATTATATTTAACACCCTTCCAATTAGGTTTGACATCTGTCTCCCTGCTACAAAACCGCACTGATCCCTTTTAATACCACTGAACTATACCAAGGGCTGCCATGTCGATGCTGGAGCAAAGTGGCTCTCTGTTGCTCCAGGGGACCAGAACCAGCAACAGGTTCAAAGGACAAGAGAGAGGAGTGTGACTCGACGTTACAAAGAACTTCCTGGCGGGACAAGCTCTCTAATGATGGGAGAAGCTGCCTTGCGGGCTGGTGGTGCACGGCAGCGCACTCTTCTTTCTTAGGTTTCTTTAGTCAGTGTCCTGCATCAGCAGAGAGCGACACAAGATGACCTTGAGGTCCCTTTGAACTCTATCATTGTATGAAATGCACCCTGTGATGCCTTCAGCGACTTAGTGCAGCCCTCTGGGGCAGCAGAGAACCAGTCTTTGCCCTCATGAGTGACAGCCCTTCAAGGATTTGAAGAGGACTATCGAGTCTCTCCTCATTTCTCTCTTCTTTGGCGAATAAGGATACTGTTCCTCTTAGGATTGGCTTTCCATAGCCGCCCGTGATTGTCTTTGCTGCCCTCCTCTGAACCCGCTCCAATTTATATTATTATTATTATTATTATTATTATTATTATTATTATTATTTATATAGCGCCATCAGTGTACATGGTGATGTACAGAGTAAAACAATAAAATAGCAAAACCCTGCCGCATAGGCTTACATTCTAATAAAATAAGTTCATAGTTCTTCTTCAAGTGCTGTGCCTGGAATGGTACACAGGACACCAGATGAGGCCAGACAAGAGCAGAAGCATCACTTTTGTGACTCAGGGGCTGTCGTTCCATTCATGCAACCTACAGTCACATTAGCCTTTTCTGCAGCCGCACCACACTGCTAGCTCACGGTATTGCCCAGCTGATCTCACTCTTTTGCTGCACCCCTCCACGTGTGTGTGTGTGTGTGTGTGTGTGTGTGTGTAAATTTGTAAACCCAAATTTGTAAACCCAAACTCATATTCAGCTGGCTGTAGATCACAAGCTGAATATGAGCCAACAGTATGATATGGCTGCAAGAAAGGCAAATGCTATTTTGGGCTGCATTAATAGAAGTATAGCTTCCAAATCGCATTAGGTACTGGTTCCTCTCTATTCAGCCCTGGTTAGGCCTCATCCTGAGTATTGCGTCCAGTTCTGGGCTCCACACTTCAAGAAGGACGCAGACAAGCTGGAGCGTGTTCAGAGGAGGGCAACCAGGATGATCAGGGGTCTGGAAACAAAGCCCTATGAAGGGAGACTGAAAGAACTGGGTGTGTTTAGCCTGGAGAAGAGAAGATGGAGGGGAGACATGATAGCACTCTTCAAATACTTGAAAGGTTGTCACACAGAGGAGGGCCAGGATCACTTCTCGATCCTCCCAGAGTGCAGGACACGGAATAATGGGTTCAAGTTAAAGGAAGCCAGATTCCAGCTGGACATCAGGAAAAACTTCCTGACTGTTAGAACAATACAACAATGGAACCAGTTACCTAGGGAGGTGGTGGGCTCTCCCACACTATAGTCCTTCAAGAGGCAGCTGGACAACCATCTGTCAGGGATGCTTTAGGGTGGATTCCTGCTTTGAGCAGGGGGTTGGACTCGATGGCCTTGTAGGCCCCTTCAAACTCTGCTATTCTATGATTCTATGAAAGGCAAGTAATGGCTGTCAGAAGCTGCCAGGCCTAGAACTAAGGACAGAGTCTCAACCTTTTCGATTGCTGCCCCCATCTTGTTAGCTGGGTTGCAGGTTGGAGACACCCTGGGCCAGTGATGTTCTTTTAGGCTCCAGAAAATGAAAACAAAAATATAACTTCACATTAAAACATAGTTGAAAAGGTTACTACACTGATGTCATCGCTAGCACTGTATTGAACTATAAACTGTGACTGGGGTTTCGACTCATGTGCATCTTACGTTAGAATGATTCATTATAGATAAAAATGTGGATATGATTGTCTTACGAATAATTTGGATTTACAATTTTGTATACACTCCTTATACTTTTAGGCTCCAGGGCACAGCTGCCTTCCTGGGCAGCCCAGTTGTTCCCCGTGACCTGGAAGAGACTAGGAGCGTTATCGGATGAGCGTTATATCTAGGGTGACCATATTTTGGAAACCAAAAAGTGGGACAATATGATCGCCATGTTAAAATTATTTTTAAAAAATATTTTTAAAACCTCAAACTTTTAAAAAAATCCTAAAACTCAATGGTTGGACAGATCTGTTTCAAACTTGGCATAGCTAAAGTCCTTGTTAAGAGCAATCATGGTGCCAAGTTTCATCTCTTTATCTTTAAAAATAACATTTTTTAAAAAAAATATTAAATCCTCAATTTTTTAAAAAAAACCTAAAAATCAATGGATGAACAGATCTGTTTCAAATCTGGTATGGCTAAAGCTCTACCTAAAAGCTATCATGGTGCCAACTTTCATCTCTTTATCTTTTAAAATGACGATTTTAAAAATAATAATTTTAAAACTTCAATTTTTAAAAAATTCCTTAAAAATCAATGGATGAACAGATCTGTTTCAAATTTGGTATGACTAAAGGCCTTCCTTAGAGCTACAATAGTGCCAAATTTCATGTCTTTATCTTAAAAAATGACGGAGTTATAAGAATTTTTGTTAATTCCCATTAGAGCTGCTCTTTGGAAAAATCCGGATTTCCCTTCCCCCTCCCGGATTTGTCATCAAAAACCCGGGCAAATCTGGTCATATGGTTACCCTAGTTTATCACACGCTTGCTACGGCCCACTTCTGGAGGTCCGTGCGTCCTTTAGATGATGACATCCACCTCCCACTCCTCCTTGCCTGTTTTCCGTCACAAATGAACCCCTTTTAATCTGACTTTTTTTTAAAACGGAATGTGCCGCCATTTCCTGCTATGTGCAGGAAAAGCGGCGTGATAAAAACAGCCCCTGAATGGGCCACATGGCCTTTGTTTACTTCCTGTTTCTTCTCCCCATTGAAAGAGGAAGTGTGGTGGGGCAGGAGCCGGGGCGGAGAAGCGACGGTAGGGAACCGTGATCCTCTCCGCCCGTCTGATGATGTGGTTGCAGACAAGTCTGGGGTGTTTCCGCTCCTCTCTGGCCCTCATTTCAGAGCTGGGCTAACTGCAGAAATGCCCCATTGGGGTTGCTTTGTAACTGGGACCAGTCAGAGCCCTCCATCACAGCCAACACAAGAGACGGTGTAGAACGTCCCTGTATTTTCAGCTGCCTAGGGGGCACTAACCGTCCAAAGGTGATGGAGACCCTCATTTTTTAGAATTTACAAAAGCCCACCCATGTCTGGGCCACCGCTGCTGCTGGGTTGGGCTAGATGGGACAATGATCTGTGATGACGCAGCGCCACTCCTGCAGGGATTGGTGGCCGCCTAACAGCAGACTGGCTTCCTTAAAATCTAAAAAATGGGGAAGGGATCCCCCGCCACCTCGTATTTGGAAGTGGTTCCCCACCTAAATATTGTCCTCTCTCCCATACCCAAATGTCTGCACTCCCCCTGCTCTTTGGGGAGCTTTATGCCCCCCTGAAAGTCGCAAAACTGGCCGTGAGGTGCCCTCCTCCACGTGGAAGAGTGCGCGTGTGCTCCCTGAGGTTTGCCCCAAGGATCATGTGCCTCCAGGGGCGTGATGCAGCTGCTGGTGGCATCGAAATGCCTCAGGCCTGGCCCGCCTCGCCTCCTCCCCTCCCTGGGGCGGCTGCTGTCCTTTTGCCCACATGCGGCGGCTGCTTCGTAAGCCCCGCAGGGCCAAGCCCAGGCTCGGACAGCCACACGGGCTGAGTTAATGGATCGTTTCCTTTTCCCATTCTCATCAAGCACAGGATGCCAGAAGGAAGGCTCTTTCCTGCCCGCACAAAGGCCAGGAGTGGTGCTGGGAGGTGGCTAGGCTGATCGTGCAGAAGGCGCGCCTGTTGCCTCTTGCCCGGGGCAGGGGGCGGGAGGGGGGGCAGAGCGGAGACTCCGGGTCTCCGCTCTGGTTAGTTGTGTCAGAGGCTGGGACTTGTGCTTGTCTAAAAACACACACATCAGATTAAATCCTCAGTAGAAAACCAGGGATTTGCGTCCAGTTCTGGGCTCCACAATTCAAGAAGGATGCAGACAAGCTGGAGCGTGTTCAGAGGAGGGCAACCAGGATGATCAGGGGTCTGGAAACAAAGCCCTATGAGGAGAGACTGAAAGAACTGGGCATGTTTAGCCTGGAGAAGAGAAGATTGAGGGGAGACATGATAGCACTCTTCAAATACTTCAAAGGTTGTCCCACAGAGGAGAGCCAGGATCTCTTCTCGCTCCGCCCAGAGTGCAGGACACGGAATAACGGACTCAAGTTAAAGGAAGCCAGATTCCAGCTGGACATCAGGAAAAACTTCCTGACTGTTAGAGCAGTATGACAATGGAATCAGTTCCCTAGGGAGGTGGTGGGCTCTCCCACACTAGAGGCATTCAAGAGGCAGCTGGATAACCACCTTTCAGGGATGCTTTAGGGTGGATTCCTGCATTGAGCAGGGGGTTGGACTCGATGGACTTGTAGGCCCCTTCCAACTCTACTGTTCTATGATTCTAAGAGGCAGCTGGACAGCCATCTATCTGGGATGCTTTAAGGTGGATTCCTGCATTGAGCAGGGGGTGAACTCGATGGCCTTGTAGGCCCCTTCCAACTCTGCTATTCTATGATTCTATGATTTGTAGTCAGGAGAACGCCATGAAGAAAACCCTTTTCCTTCTTGCAGAAAAACGGTAAACACAGAATTCTGGAAATAAAATTAAACATGGAAATGTACATTGATCGATTTAATTGGAAAACTTTCTGCCCGTGAGCCTATGGACTCCTGCCCCACATTACCTGCGAATGTAGGGAAGTGTGTTATACGGAGTCAGTCCCTTGGTCCATCTTGATCCAGTAGTGTCAACACTGACTAGTGACTCCCCAAGGTTTCAGGCAGGTGTCTTTCCCAGCCCTACCTGGAGATGCTGCACCTCGAACCCGGCACCTTCTGTGTGCAAGGCAGCACGCCAGAGCCAAGGCCTCTCCCCCAAACCGAGCCACTAAGCTGAAGTTGCCTACTTCTGGCTACTGGCTTGATTTGGTTAAATGACTTTTAGAGGTTCTGATTCTTGAGAAAGACAATCATCTTTTGCGAGAGTTAAAGGTTAGTGGTCCTCATTTGTGTTTGTTACATACAGTCATCCCACAGCAGCCTCTGGTCAAAGAGGCATCTCAGGTTTTGCATTGTTTCAATAGCCTACAATACCCGTTGGGCCAGAGACAATGGAAGGAATATGTGTCTACTCGACGGAAGGTTACGTCTCCCCTAAACCCCTTTTTACTCTCTGAAAAGTGCTTGTCTGTTCCGGTTGGATATTCAGCTCAGCTTATTCATTCGCCTTGTCAAGAGAGAGAGAGAGACACAGAGAGAGAGAGAGCCCCAAGCCAACGTAACTCCTCTCTGTTGTGTCAAGTACATCATTGTAGGTTCCATCCGCAGACAGATCATGTAATGAAAAGCAGGAATCCCTACAAACTTGGGCTGTGGCAACCTGTTGAGTTTTGCCCAGCATGGAACAGAGAGATTTCAATTGTTTCTGACGCACTGTAAGCTCCCTGTCTCTCTTGCAGATAATTGTGGAATGGGAAGCCGCAGGTGTCTTGGCACCCTGGGAGGGCTTCCAAAGTCCATCACTGATGGACGTTAGTGGTGCGTGGGTATGCCTGGGTGTGTGGGGGTGGGGGTGGGGGTGCATGCGCTGAAGGCTGTGGTTCAGTGGTAGAGCATGCAGAAGGCCTCAGATTCAACTCTCAGCGTCTCATAAGAACATCAGATGCTGGATCAGACCAAGGGTCCATCTAGTCCAGCACTCCGTTCACACAGGGGCCAACCAGCCATCAGCCAGGGACCAACAAGGCAGGACACACAGTTCCGAATAGAGGGGAACTAGTCCAAAAACAATCAGAAATCTCCATGATGTACATGTCTGGGGCCTCTTGGCTTGCTGTTCTTTTGGCAGCCGGCGTCCCGCAAAAAGGGACACAGCGATTGCAAAGCCGTTCCGCTGATTGAAAGGAACCGCTGCCCTGTTGCTGCCCCTGACAAATGAAAGCAAGCCGTGTCCATTAAAAGGAATGTAAATGGCTGGCGTTGAAATGAAGAAGGAAGAGCGTTCTCTGGCTCTACAGGGGCCTGTTAATTTAATCTGTGGCACCGTCGTTTCCCTCCTGCTGTCGCTTGCTGGTTGTTTAATAGGCCCAGAAGTGGCTGCGATGGGTTGGAGTTTGCATTGCTACGCTCCAGCTCCGTTTCTCTGAAATCACACACATGCACGCCCAGAGCATTTTGAGGTTGGTTCACAGCCAGCTGCATCTCAGGTGTCTTCTGGAGCCTTCGCTTATTATTTATTTATTTATTTATTTATTTATATAGCACCATCAGTGTACATGGTGCTGTACAGAGTAAAACAATAAAATAGAAAAACCCTGCCTCATAGGCTTACATTCTAATAAAATCATAATTTTATTATGCCAAGAACAAGGCAGTCCTGCAGCCTTATAGAATCATAGAATCATAAAATCATAGAATAGCAGAGTTGGAAGGGACCTACAAGGCCATCGAGTCCAACCCCCTGCTCAAGGCAGGAATCCACCTTAAAGCATCCCTGGCAGATGGTTGTCCAGCTGCCTCTTGAAGGCCTCTGGTGTGGGGGAGCCCACCACCTCCCTAGGTCACTGATTCCATTGTTGAACTGCTCTAACAGTCAGGGAGTTTTTCCTGATGTCCAGCTGGAATCTGGCTTCCTTTAACTTGAGCCCGTTATTCCGTGTCCTGCACTCTGGGAGGATCGAGAAGAGATCCTGGCCCTCCTCTGTGTGACAACCTTTTAAGTATGTGAAGAGTGCTCTCATGTCTCCCTTCAATCCTCTCTTCTCCAGGCTAAATATGCCCAGTTGTTTCAGTCTCTCTTCATAGGGCTTTGTTTCTGGACCCCTGATCATCCTGGTTGCCCTCCTCTGAACACGCTCCAGCTTGTCTGCGTCCTTCTTGAATTGTGGAGCCCAGAACTGGACGCAATACTCTAGATGAGGCCTAACCAGGGCCGAATAGAGAGGAACCAGAACCTCACGTGATTTGGAAGTTATACTTCTATGAATGCAGCCCAAAATAGCATTTGCCTTTCTTGCAGCCATATCGCACTGTTGGCTCATATTCAGCTTGCGATCTACAACAATTCCAAGATCCTTCTTGTTTGTAGTATTGCTGAACCAAGTATCCTCCATCTTGTAACTGTGCATTTGGTTGTGCCTTCTCCAATCTGGCCCCCCACCCCAATGTGGTGGACTACAGTTCCCATCATTCCTAGCCCTTGGCCATGGCCATGCTGGCTGTGAATTATGGGTGTGGTAATCCAGCACATCTCGAGGGCACCAGGTTGGGGACGGCTACGGTAGAATGAGAGCAGCCTGTATTTGTGGGCTGCACCACTTCAGGTGTGTGTGTGGGGGTGGGTGGGTGGAGTGGAAGGGTTTGCATTTCTGAACATCCTTCCGTGTAAAAGTCTCCTCAGGTAGAAAGTGAGCTGGGCAATGGGAAAAGTGGTGCCGTAGTTTTCTACTTGCGTACAAGTGGGGTGGGGAGCATTCAAAGTGACTGAGCCAGAGAACTGGTGAATGACTTCAGCGTCAGCTCTCTTCTCCTCTGCCCTTTTGTTTCCTGCGTTGTCCCACTTCCTTGAGACACCCTGTCTCCTGGCCACCTTTGCTCGCTCTCCCTCACCCCAGAACCACACATCCTTCCCTGATCTCAAGAGCTGTGACTTGTCTTGAGGACCTCCTGGCTACGAAGCCCCGTGCTTCCTCCAGCTGCCTTCTGGCTCCAGGCAGGCAGGAAATAGCCCTCCAGACGTTTTGGAACTCAAATCCCAGTGTTCCTGACCATTGGCTGTGCTAGAAGGGGCTTCTGGGAGTTGAAGTCCAAATCCTCTGGAGAGCTACCTTCTGCCCATGCCTGCCTTAGCTTCCTCCGTCATCCCTAGTGGGAGGCTTTAATCCCAGCCAAACTGACAGTGTTCCCTTTACTTTCAGAAGTTGGACTGCAAACAGCATGTTTATTTATTTAGAGCAGCCTTCCTCAACCTGGAGTGCTCCAGATGTGTTGGACTGCACCTTCCAGAATGCCCCAGCCAGCAGAGCTGTCTGGGGCATTCTGGGAGTTGTAGTCCAACACATCTGGAGCGCCCCAGGTTGAGGAAGGCTGATTTAGAGTATACCCCCTATACACACACACACTGTTCTGCCCCAAATGCCGCTGCTTCATTCTGCAAAAAGTTGATCGAGGCCAGCTTAACCAGTCAGTGTCAGAGGCTTCACTGCCACGAGGGCAATACAATGTAGCTGCCCCCCCACCCCACTCGCAGGCTGAAGTGGTACGGCGTGTTATACTGCCTTATTCCTTCCTAATCCCGCTGTAGAGAGAATGGCTCTGAAATGCAATAATTGATGTGTTGTTCATCACAGAGAAGCCTGATGAGTTTGCTTTTGTGCTTAACGTCTTCCGTGAAAGCTTGGCCCTGGGGAAATTCTGAATTGCAGGTCTTTATGAAGGATTCAAGCGGTTCAGAGGTCGCCCAACCCAGTGCCTTCAGAAGTGTTGGACTACAGCTCCAATCATCTGCAGCCGGCAATGGTTGTGCAGGCTGGGAGTGATGGGAGTTGTAGTCCAATGCATCTGTAGGACGCCAGGTTGGAGGAGGCTGCATCGGGGTCAGAAAACAGGAATTTCATTCTTGCTTATGACGAAGATCTTGTGGGATGTTAAATATTAAGAAGATGTGGAGCAATTGCAGGGGATTCTTGTCAATGGGACCCTAATGGGGGTGTGGGGCCCTTAGTCAGGGGCCCAACCATGCCTACTCCTAACACAAGTTCTGGCTAGGACGGAACTCCTAGCGTGTTCAGAGGAGGGCAACCAGGATGATCAGGGGTCCGGAAACAAAGCCCTATGAGGAGAGACTGAAAGAACTGGGCATGTTTAGCCTGGAGAAGAGAAGATTGAGGGGAGACATGATAGCATTCTTCAAATACTTAAAAGGTTGTCCCACAGAGGAGGGCCAGGATCTCTTCTCGATCCTCCCAGAGTGCAGGACACGGAATAACGGGCTCAAGTTACAGGAAGCCAGATTCCGGCTGGACATCAGGAAAAACTTCCTGACTGTTAGAGCAGTGCGACAATGGAATCAGTTGCCTGGTGAGGTTGTGGGCTCTCCCACCCTAGAGGCCTTCAAGAGGCAGCTGGACAACCATCTGTCGGGGATGCTTTAGGGTGGATTCCTGCATTGAGCAGGGAGTTGGACTCGATGGCCTTGTAGGCCCCTTCCAACTCTGCTATTCTATGATTCTATGGTACACCGTTGGCAGCAAGGATGCAGGTAGGGCTCTGGGAGTCTGGGGACTGTGTGCCTAAATCCAGAGCGCTGGAGCTTGAACCGGGATCCTTTGGGTTTGTGTGCAGTTGCCACATGTGCTGGTTTAGTACACTCAGGCTCTGGACCGATTCCAGCCACCCAGACTGTAAAAGCTTCAGCCCCCGTCCCTGCTTCCCTTGGATTATCCTTGTAGCGCTAAGCTTTCGCGGTTGTTGTTATTTTTGCTACCGGGCGACAGCGATCCTTTGCATACCCGGAAGTGAGTTTAAGGGGGGAAACGTAAAAAATAATTAAAAATCAACGAATGACCCAATTCAATTCAAATTTGGTATGGTTAAAGCTCTCCCTAATATATTATTGTGCCTGTTTGGGTGTCTTTCTCTTTAAAGCTTACGCAGATGTAAGCATACTTTTAAAATCCTGCTCCTGCGCCCCAGCGGCGGCTCGGAAGATACGCTCAAAAAGTAGGGGCTAAATACGGTGAATCTTTTGGCTTTATTGCGCAATTAAGGCAGGATGCCTGGGAGGGCTTCAGAATCGAAGCAGAATATAAGGTGAAAAACGTCTGAGTCCTTTGCATGCAACTCACAGTGATTGCACAGTATAACGCTGGTGTGATGAAGCTATAAGTCGGATTCTCCTGGGCAGCTGAAGAGCAAGGCCTGGGTGTGTGGATGGATCCTTGGGTTGTCCTTCGATCCTGACGATGGACTTCTTCCCATGGCTCCGGGTCCCTGGCCCCTCCCCTCTGATTGGGGCCCACGGCACGGCACGGCCCAGCCCAGTCAGCGTCGGAAGAGGGCTGGCGTGAGACTCACGTCCAGACGGATTGTGGAAAGAGCTTGCATAAACAGGATGCTTTATTGTTTATTTACAGTTTTGCATTTATTTAAATAACCAACTGCCCTGAAGGGGGTTTCTGCAGTGACTTACAAATAAAGTGCCCCTTCCTAAGCCTATAAAAACAATAATCGAAATTAAAACAACTATGACAAAATGCTAACAGCGGCAAAAATCATGACAGAGATCGTACCAAGACTCAGTTAAAGTAATCTCGGGTTGAGGAGCTGAAAGCCTTCCTCAGTTTAAAAAGGAAAGGAAAATGCTTTACTGATTCTCTAAAGCAATGTGTGGCCCTCCAGATGTTTTGGCCGACAACTCCCATCATCTCTCGCCAACATAGCCAATGGTGAGGGATGATGGGAGTTGTCGGCCACACAACCGGAAGGCTACATGTTGCCCACCCTTGATCGAAAGGAAGGAAACTGAAGAACTTTGGGGCCCAGGTAGTTTTCTCATCCATCCTCCCGGTTCTTGGAAGAGGATTAGAAAGGGAAAGAAAAATACTCCGGATGAACGACTGGCTTCGAAGGTGGTGCCGTCGTGAGAGCTTTGGATTCTGGGACCACGGGCTACGCTACTTGGAACATGGACTGCTGGCAAGGGATGGGTTGCAGCTCACAAGGGCTGGAAAGAATGAGTTCGGCCACAGCATGAAGAACTTCATCAGGAGGGCTTTAAACTGAATCTTACGGGGGCGGGAGACGTAAACCTCGAGGCAACAAGGGATGAAGGCCAAGGCACCACAGTACAGAGAACAGCTCCAATAGTGCCCCAAAACAGTGTCTGCAACAAGGTAGGAACAAAGCCAGACTATAAAACACATGGTCTTCGATGTCTATGTACTAATGCCCAGAGCATGGGAAACAAACAGAACGAACTTGAACTCTTATTACATGAAGGCAAATACGACTTGATAGGTATAACTGAAACTTGGTGGGATGACTCCCATGACTGGAATATAGCAATTGAAGGATATAACTTGTTCAAAAAGAACAGAAGAAATAGAAAGGGAGGTGGAGTTGCACTATATGTTAAAAATACCTATCCCTGCACAGAAATACAGGCGGATGAGACTAGGAGCCCCGTCGAGAGCGTCTGGATTAAAATAAATGGGGCTAGGAATAAAAAGAATATGATCATCGGAGTCTACTACCGACCACCCAATCAAGGAGAAGACGAGGACGAAACTTTTGAGAAACAAATTGCCAGTGTTTCAAGGAAGTGTGATGTAGTAGTGATGGGGGACTTCAATTACCCTGATATCTGTTGGGAGACAAATACTGCCAAAAGCGTCCCTTCCAAGAAATTCCTGACATGTATGGGTGATAACTTTCTCCTACAGAAAGTGGAGGAAGGAACTAGAGGATCGGCAATCCTTGACTTGATATTGACCAATAGGGATGACTTAGTGGATAAAGTGGCAGTTACGGGAACTCTGGGGGAAAGTGACCACGTCATACTTGAACTCTTGATTATGAAGGAGACAAAAGTCGAGCATAGCCATACACGTACTCTGGATTTTAGGAAAGCTGATTTTAATAAACTCAGAACTATGATAAGTAAGGTCCCGTGGCAAGGGAGCCTAATGAGAAAAGGAGTGCAGGATGGGTGGGAGTATTTAAAAAATGAAATTTTAAAGGCACAGTTACAAACAATTCCAACAAGGAGAAAAGATCGAAGACAACAGAGGAAACCAATGTGGCTCCACAAAAAGCTTAGAGATGACCTGAAAACAAAAAGGGATACATATAGGAAGTGGGAGGAAGGCCAGGCTACAAAAGAAGAGTACAGACAAGTGGTGCAGAAGTGCCGAAATGGCGTCAGGAAGGCTAAAGCTGTGAATGAGCTGAGATTAGTGAGGGATGCTAAAAGCAATAAAAAGGCTTTCTTCAGATACGTGAGTAGTAAAAGACAGAGGAAAGAAATGGTGGTTCAACTGCTTAATGAGGATGGCAAATTGATAACAGACGCCAAAGAAAAGGCTGAAGTGCTCAATTCCTACTTTGCCTCGGTCTTCTCCCAAAAGCGGGTCTATGACCCCCCTGGAAAAAGTGAAGCAGAAGTTGAGGGGGCAGGATTGCAGTTTGAGATTGATAAACAAATGGTCAAAGAACACCTAATTTCCTTGAATGAGTTTAAATCTCCAGGGCCTGATGAACTGCATCCAAGAGTAATGAAGGAGCTAGCAGAAGAACTCTCAGAACCTTTGTCTGTTATCTTTGCAAAATCATGGAAGACGGGTGAGGTGCCGGACGACTGGAGGAGGGCTAACGTTGTCCCTATCTTCAAAAAGGGCAAAAAGGAGGAACCTGGGAACTACAGACCAGTCAGCCTGACATCCATCCCTGGGAAAATTCTGGAGCAGATTATAAAGAAGTCAATCTGTAAACACCTTGAAATCAATGCAGTGATTACTAGAAGCCAACATGGATTTGTCAGGAACAAATCCCGTCAGACTAATTTGATCTCATTTTTTGATAGGATAACCTCCCTTGTGGACTGTGGGAATGCTGTGGATGTCATATATCTTGACTTCAGCAAAGCTTTTGACAAAGTACCACATGACATTCTGATTAACAAACTAGCTAAAAGTGGGCTAGATGGAACAACTATTAGGTGGATCCACAGCTGGCTACAGAATCGGACTCAAAGAGTACTTATCAATGGAACCTTCTCAAACTGGGGAGAGGCAACGAGTGGGGTGCTGCAGGGCTCAGTCCTGGGCCCAGTGCTCTTCAACATTTTGATTAATGATTTGGACAAGGAGGTGCAGGGAACGCTGATCAAATTTGCAGATGACACAAAATTGGGTGGAATAGCTAATACCCTGGAAGACAGAAACAAATTTCAAAGTGATCTTGATAGGCTGGAGTGCTGGGCTGAAAACAACAGAATGAAATTTAATAGGGATAAATGCCAAGTTCTACATTTAGGGAATAGAAACCAAAGGCACAGTTACAAGATGGGGGACACTTGGCTCAGCAATACTACAAACGAGAAAGATCTTGGAATTGTTGTAGATCACAAGCTGAATATGAGCCAACAGTGCGATATGGCTGCAAGAAAGGCAAATACTATTTTGGGCTGCATTAATAGAAGTATAGCTTCCAAATCACGTGAGGTACTGGTTCCTCTCTATTCGGCCCTGGTTAGGCCTCATCTAGAGTATTGTGTCCAGTTCTGGGCTCCACAATTCAAGAAGGACGCAGACAAGCTGGAGCGTGTTCAGAAGAGGGCAACCAGGATGATCAGAGGTCTAGAAACAAAGCCCTGTGAAGAGAGACTGAAAGAACTGGGCATGTTTAGCCTGGAGAAGAGAAGATTGAGGGGAGACATGATAGCACTCTTCAAATACTTAAAAGGTTGTCACACAGAGGAGGGCCAGGATCTCTTCTCGATCCTCCCAGAGTTCAGGACATGGAATAACGGGCTCAAGTTAAAGGAAGCCAGATTCCAGCTGGAAATCAGGAAAAACTTCCTAACTGTTAGAGCAGTGCGACGGTGGAATCAGTTACCTAGGGAGGTTGTGGGCTCTCCCACACTAGAGGCCTTCAAGAGGCAGCTGGACAACCATCTGTCAGGGAGGCTTTAGGGTGGATTCCGGCATTGAGCAGGGGGTTGGACTCGATGGCCTTGTAGGCCCCTTCCAACTGCTATTCTATGATTCTATGATTCTATGAAAGGGTAAACGGGAGTTGGTGAGGTGGAATTCCTTCCTAGACAGAGCTCCATTGTCATAGAATCATAGAATAGCACAGTTGGAAGGGGCCTACAAGGCCATCGAGTCCAACTCCCTGCTCCATGCAGGAATCCACCCTAAAGCATCCTTGACAGGTGGTTGTCCAGCTGCCTCTTGAAGGCCTCTAGTGTGGGAGAGCCCACCACCTCCCTAGGTAACTGGTCCCATTGTGAAGGCGCCACCACCGAGAAGGCCTGGGTTTGGGTGGCATCTTGCGCTTTAGACCATGAGGACACCCCAGAACATCTTGAGGTGGGGTGAGTGGGTGGGTGGGTGGAAACATGAAGGAATTGTTCCTTCAGGTATGCCAAATCTATCAAAGAATCATAGGAACACAGGAAGCTGCTTTATCCTGTGTCAGACCCATGGTCCGTCTAGTCCAGTGTTGCCAACACTGACTGGCAGCCCTGGCTCTCCTTGTAGGGTTTCAGGTGGGGTTCCTTCCTAGCCTCACCTGGAGATGCTGGGGGATGAACCTAAGACCTTCTGCATTCCAAGCAGGGGCTTCACCTCCAAGCTAGTAGTCCTGTCCTTTGAAGTCAGCATGGCCTTTCAAACAGATCTGAAATGAGCTGCCAGAAGAGGAGGAGGAAGAGGAGGAGGGGGCGTGTGCCCGTGTGCGCCCTTTGGGAATCGGAGCTGGGACCTCTTGTTGCCACATGGTGCTTGATTAACGGACCACAGGTTGCTGGGCGTGAGGGCAAGCGTTCTGCTACCGAGGCTTCGTTGTTTTAATTGCTCGTTACGTTTTGGCTTTTAAATTATGAATGTGCATTTTTTATCCTGGTTTTATCGCGAGCTTCCTTGAGCGCTATGGAGTAACGGGATAGAAACGATTTTGAAAGAAAACAACGAAATGAGCATTTCTTAAAGCCAGGCCGGCCCGCAGGCCTCCCGTGGCCTCCCGTGGCCGTTCTTGTGAGCTCCAATAACCCTCCCACCGTTGCTGCCGCCGCATTCGCTCCTGCTGCTGCCACCCTGGGAGCAGCAAAAAAAAAAAAAAAAACACCCACCTGGCGATTTTCCTTGAAAACAAGGCCTGCGGGGAGCGTTCGCCTTGTTCTGATGTAGAATCTCGTCCCCAGAAACCTCCTGAGACTGCAGCTTTGTTTCTCGACAATGTATTTATTTAGGCATTTTTATCCCGCCATTCAGCCAAAAAAGGCTCTCACAGCAGCTTACAAAAATATTTCTTGACAGTCCCTGCCCACAGGCTTACAATCTAAAAGACATGACACAAAAGGAAAGGGGATTGGGAGGGAGGAGGGGGAAAAGAATGCCCCTGCACCCCATGTGGCTTGTTTTCAGGACAAACCACTGCTTTTTTGTCACTGCCGCGCCGCCCAATTTCAGTGGCAAATTCAGCAGTGTCATGGTAGGGGGCAGGTGTGCGGCCCCTGGTGGGTCCATGCGGACCCCCAACCCCTGGAAGTCCCCCACCCCTGTTTTAAAGAAATTAACTGCGGGTAGCACCTCTGTTAAATCCTCTATCTCAGCTAATTCCAGTTGCCATTTGTGCCGTTGCGCCATGGGATTAAGCCGTGCGCGTGTCTGCCTTATCTCTGCCAGCAAAGTGACAAGTGTCTTAATACAAGACAGCTCAAAGCTGAGCACACGCCAGGATTACCTGGCGGCTACAAAGGGCCCATTGCAAGTACTGACACGAGTGCGAACGGCTGCTGGGTTTGGTCTGGCGACGTTTGATCTCGGAGTTGATTCCGTCTCCCTGAGCCGGTAATCCGTCCAGCCCAGCGTATTATCCCTTGCGTAAAGGGAGAGCGGTCCTCTCTCTGCCGGACAGGTGGGTTGGGGCTGGGAAAGCCAGAGATGGCAGCAAACCTGCAAAGATGACGTCTGCAAGCTTGAGTCAAAGCGGACACTGTGGAAAATGACCAGAGTTTGGCTTTCAGCTTTGAGTGTTTCTTATTGGGCGGCTCCAGTGCCATTTTAAAGTCCATGGCAAAGCTGTCATTGACGGGCCGCTTTCTCCCCACAGCCATGGATCAGGAGACAGAATGGGTTGTAGATCACAAGCTGAATATGAGCCAACAGTGCGATAGGGCTGCAAGAAAGGCAAATGCTACTTTGGGCTGCATTAATGGAAGTATAGCTTCCAAATCACGTGTGAGGGCAACTAGGATGATCAGAGGTCTAGAAACAAAGCCCTATGAAGAGAGACTGAAAGAACTGGGCATGTTTAGCCTGGAGAAGAGAAGATTGAGGGGAGACATGAGAGCACTCTTCAAATACTTAAAAGGTTGTCACACAGAGGAGGGCCAGGATCTCTTCTTGATCCTCCCAGAGTGCAAGACACGGAATAACGGGCTCAAGTTAAAGGAAGCCAGATTCCGGCTGGACATCAGGAGAAACTTCCTGACTGTTAGAGCAGTACAACAATGGAACCAGTTCCCTAGGGAGGTTGTGGGCTCTCCCACACTAGAGGCCTTCAAGAGGCAGCTGGACAACTATCTGTCAGGGATGCTTTAGGGTGGATTCCTGCATTGAGCAGGGGGTTGGACTCGATGGCCTTGTAGGCCCCTTCCAACTCTGCTATTCTATGATTCTATGATTTCCTAATCATGGACGAATTGGCAAGGCAGGTACCCCGGCTGGATGGCCCAGGCTGAACCTTTTCCATTTGGAATGGAAAAGAGGAATGCATTTCTCTGTTCTCGACAGCAGTTATTTATTTACTATTTATTATTTATTTATTGCATTTTTATATTGCCCAATAGCCGAGGCTCTCTGGGCAGGTTACAATTAAAAGCATAAAACGTAAGAAAGGAAAACATATCAAGCTTTAAAAGTTTTAAAATACCACGTGAAACCAAAATAAACCCAGCAGCAGTTACAGCCCAGAGAAAGCCCGTGTGAAACGGTATGTTTTTAGGAGGCCTTTAAAGGATGTTACCCCCCAAATCAATGGCTGCAAAGTTGCATGTTGGCGGAGGAAATAAAACTATTATTCGAATGTGTTTGTCACAAAAGTGGCTTTGGATTTTGCCTAAAGTTCATGAAATGCAAACTCAAATAAGCTTATCTACCACTCAAACTGCCGCAAGATGTGAAGGTAGCGAACCCTGCCTTGGATGGCTTTAAAAGAGGATTGGATAAGGATATTTTAGTCCTTCAGTTCTGATGTTTTAAATCTGTTGTTGGATTTTAAATCTCTGCATTGCTGCTGCAGGGTTTTATTTCTACCCAAAATGGCACTCAAAGCAGCTAGATTCAAATTCTTGATCAGTGGTGATCAGAAGTCACCATTTCTCTGCCTCCTAGGGTTGGTGCGATGAATTTTGAGAGAGTACAGCCTTCCCCAGCGTTCCAGATATTTTGGACTCCAACTCCCATCACCCCCAGCTAGCATGGGCAATAGTCAGGAATGCTGAAGAGTACCAGGTTCAGGAAGGATGGATGCAGACAAGCTGGAGCGTATTCAGAGGAGGGCAACCAGGGTGATCAGGGGGCTGGAAACAAAGCCCTATGAAGAGAGACTGAGACAACTGGGCATGTTTAGCCTGGAGAAGAGAAGATGGAGGGGAGACATGAGAGCCCTCTTCAAATACTTCAAAGGGTGTCCCACAGAGGAGGGCCAGGATCTCTTCTCGATCCTCCCAGAGTGCAGGACACGGAATAATGGGCTCAAGATAAAGGAAGCCAGATTCTAGCTGGACATCAGGAAAAACTTCCTGACTGTTAGAATCATAGAATCATAGAATAGCAGAGTTGGAAGGGGCCTACAAGGCCATTGAGTCCAACCCCCTGCTGCCCCTCTAGAGCAGTACGACAATGGAATCAGTTTTCTGGTAAGGTTGTGGGTTCTGACTTTATACTGTTAATTTTACTCTACCCAGTGCCTGTTTACCCTACCCTGTGCCTGTTTGCTTTCTCTTCCCCTCCTTCTTGTTTTATTATGGTTTTATTAGAATGTAAGCCTATGCGGCAGGGTCTCGCTATTTACTGTTTTACTCTGTACAGCACCATGTACATTGATGGTGCTATATAAATAAATAAAAAAATAATAAATAATAATAATAGAGGCCTTCAAGAGGCAGCTGGACAGCCGTCTGCCAGGGATGCTTTAGGGTGGATTCCTGCATTGAGCAGGGGGTTGGACTCGATGGCCTTGTAGGCCCCTTCCAACTCTGCTATTCTATGATTCTATGATTCTATGACTAAAGTGTGTAGGGAAGTGTGTGTTGTTGTTTTCTTGTCACATGGATTCTGGTGCAGCTGCCGGCTGCTTCCTGGAATTCCTCAGAGATGTGGGGTCACACACAGTAAGCAGTTTCAGCCAGGAAGTCCGTGCTTCCCTCAACATGGTAATGCCATTGTGTCTAAAGTGTGAGATGCAGCGCTTTTGTTTAACTTGACTGCATCCTAATAGAAACCAAATGCACAGTTACAAGATGGGTGATACTTGGCTCAGCAATACTACAAATGAGAAATATCTTGGAATTGTTGTAGATCGCAAGCTGAATATGAGCCAACAGTGTGATGTGGTTGCAAGAAAGGCAAATGCTATTTTGGGCTGCATTAATAGAAGTATAGCTTCCAAATCACGTGAGGTACTGGTTATTTATTATTATTATTATTATTAATAATAATAATAATAATAATAATTCCTCTCTATAACTTCCAAATCACGTGAGGTACTGGTTCCCCTCTATTCAGCCCTGGTTAGGCCTCATCCAGAGTATTGCGTCCAATTCTGGGCTCCAGAATTCAAGAAGGACGCAGACAAGCTAGAGTGTGTTCAGAGGAGGGCAACCAGGATGATCAGGGGTCCAGAAACAAAGCCCTATGAGGAGAGACTGAAAGAACTGGGCATGTTTAGCCTGGAGAAGAAAAGATGGAGGGGAGACATGATAGCACTCTTCAAATAGGTTGTCACCCAGAGGAGGGCCAGGATCTCTTCTCGATCCTCCCAGAGTGCAGGACACGGAATCATGGGCTCAAGTTACAGGAAGCCAGATTCTGGCTGGATATCAGGCAAAACTTCCTGACTGTTAGAGCAGTACGACAATGGAATGAATGACCTAAGGAGGTCATGGGCTCTCCCATCCTAGTGGCATCCAAGAGGCAGCTGGACAACCCTCTGTCAGGGATGCTTTAAGGGTGGATTCCTGCATTGAGCAGGGGGTTGGACTCGATGGCCTTGTAGGCCCCTTCCAGCTCTACTATTCTATGATTCTATGGTCAGTGAGGGTCAGGTAATCTTTTTTGAAGGCACGTCCTCCTTGGATTTCCTTGGCTAGAAGATGTTGCTTCAATGACCATTGATAGCTGGCAGATACTGAGCCAGGGGAACGAGTTTGGACTTGCAATGAAGCCAGGAAACATAGAGTGACCAACTGCCAGGATTTTCCCGGATTTGTCTGGGTTTTTGTTGTATCTTGGGTGTCGGGAGGATTTTTTTTTTTTTTTTTTGTAATTTTCTAAACTGTCCGGGAATGACACGTTTTCCGGGGCCTCCATTAGTGTGGCGAGGGAGAGTGATGTGCTTCTCAGAGGCCCAGGAAAGTGTGCTTCCACACACACACATCTCACTGGGCATCTTCTTTTTTGGATTCCCAAATATGGTCACTGTACAGGAAAGGAGATTCAAGTGTGAGTTTTGCAGGTACGTTTGATGGAAGAAATAGGTGCTGGTAAGGTGGGGGTAGTTCCAGGTGGATGCTGCTAGCTTTTGGGAGAGAGAACTGATCATCTTTTACAAAATAGCTCTGAGAGGCGGGGGCCGTCTGTCCCTCTATGCTCAACATACATTTGCAAATAAACGGATGTCGTGAGACTGTGAGGTGTCTCCAGCATTCTGTCTTTACAGAGATACTTTTCCCTGGAACGTCCTGGCTCTCTGGGAAGTAGGGAGCACTGGACAGTAGTAGCCAGTGGATCTTTGGCCCATGGCCCTCTTCCTTCATTTTGGAGTTAAGGTGTCATTAATAATAATAATAATAATAATAATAATAATAATAATAATAATATATTTATTTATTTATTTATTTATTTCTTACCCGCCTCGATCCAAAGGGAGATCCAAAGGAACAACATTAGAACAGGAATCAACACATCTTAAAAAAATCTTGATTTTACATTGATCTGGGTAGGCCTGCTGGAAAAGGCTAGTCTTCAAAGCTGCCTTAAAATCACACAGAGAGTTAAAGTTTACGAATCTCCTCCAGCAGGCCGTTCCACAATCTGGGGGCGACAGAAGAAAAGGTCCTCTGGGAAACCGACGTCAGCCTAGTTTTAGCTGACTGAGCTAAGTTCACCCCAGAGGACCTGAGTGTGCGGGGCGGACTGTATGGGAGAAGGCAATCCCACAGGTAACCTGGACCCAAACCTGCTTTAAAGGTAATGACCAACACTTTGTGCTTTGCCCGGAAACTAATTGGCAGCCAGTGGAGTGATTTTAATGGTAGTATTATTAGCCAGGCCTGCCAGGCCCTATCGAAATGTCTTCTTTCCTCCTCACTACAGTGAGCTATGCTCCAATAATGAACGTGAGAAGCACCTATTTTCATCTGTTCAATGCCAGAAGGGAGATGGAAGAAGTGAAAATGAATCCTATTTCTAGCTGGGGCCACAGCAGGCTCCAGTGTCAGCAGGAGGCCCTGAGATTCCCGGCTGGAGAAAGGACACGATTCCCCTCGCCGCACAGAGATTTGGCAGGGGCCGGAGGTGAAACAAGTGCAGCTTTGCCGCCACCCTGGCTCCCAGGAGCTGACTGCATCTGTTTGTTTGATTTTGCAAAGAGGGGATTTAGAGTCCTCGTACAGTAGAGCAAAAGACGGGCCAAGGAGAGGCCAGAGTCACCGCTCGCCCCCAGTGAGCGCAGCAGCGTAGCGGCATCAGCCGCACACAATGTGCCTTTGCCTCTGGTGACATTTCAGCCGGTACCTTTTCACCTTGGCTCTCATCTGACCCTCAGTTGTGCAGATGGAGAGATGGATTGCAGGGGAATGGGGTGGGAGGGGTGAGAGTGTGTTTGTAGAGCAGGGAATCTTTCCTACCCGTCAATTCCCCTTTTTGTAAGCATTCCACAGAGAAAAATCACAATAGATTGCCACCGTTCAGGCTGAAGCTAGCCTAAAAGAGGCCTAAACTAGCCTTCCCCAACCTGGTGCCCTCAAGATGTGTTGGAGTACAACAGCCTTCTTCACGATGGGAGCTGTAGTCCGGCATGTCTGGAGGGTGTCAAGTTGGGGAGCGGTGGCCTAGGCTTTCTGCCTTTGGAAAGGGCGGGGGGGGGGGGCACTAGTCTATATTAGAATATAGGGGCGCAATGGTGAAAACACTGCCTCCTTCAGGCTTGAATAGAAACTGCGTATCAGTTTCATTTGGGGAGAAATTAATAGCCCTGTTCAGAAAATGCATCCATGCAGAACAGGGGAAGAAGAGCCTCAGGCCCGAGGGCAAAACTGGCCTGCTCGGGGTCTCGGTCCAGACCTTTAGGCGTCTCCAGGTGGCCCCTCCCCTTTGCCCCCTGGCCACACCCTCTTTTGCGGTTTGCTGGCTTTTGTGTTGTTTTCATCCGCTCTAAAAGCTTGAAATGCCTTCCCCAAGGCTTCGTTGCTTGGCAGGACGCGCTTTAAGCTAGAATAGGCCAGTATTTTATTTTATTTTGGGGATCTGGGGCCCTGCTTCCTTTTGCCTTCAGCTCTTCCCACCTCTAGGATACGTCCCCCGAGTGCTTCTCCAACAGGGAAGGCCACCCGCGGCCTGAGAGATGTTCCACAGAATCCCTGGTGAAGAATGAATGAATGCAAAAAGGGGTGATGTGATGATCAAGGCTTTTTGGGCCCGCTCCTGACCTCCACCTTAATCGTAATGTCTGAACAGTGCCTATGTGCACATATAAACTGTAGGCTTAGGTGGGAAACTTGCAGCCTTCGGCCTAATTTAATGTGGGCTGGCGGGGAGGGAGGAGGGGTGGCCCAGAACGAGAGAGCCATGTGATGCTGCCAACGTCACCCACTTCTAGCTCCGGTTCCAACCACCACTGACTGCGACCCCCAGTTGACTTTTCCAAGGGGCCAAGGGCCCTTCGTGGTGGTGGGGCTTCATGTGTGTGTGGGGAAACAGTGGCGCGCTGCCCAACACATCTGGAAGCTTCTCTAACCAATATGAAAGCCACCGTCGGGTAACCGCTTGGCTGTGTTATTGTGGGAAATGAGTCTCACTTCCCTGCGGTGCAATTAAGGTATCTATCAGCTTGACTAGTTCTATCAGCACCAGTTGCTGTGGAACATGGGTAGGAGGGCGCTGTTGCACCACGTCCTGCTCGTTGGTCCCTGGCCGATGGCTGGTTGGCCACTGTGGGAACAGAGTGCTGGACTAGATGGACCCTGGGTCTGATCCAGCCTCAGGGCTCTTGCTGTGTTCTTATGGATTTGACTACAGAGCCGGTCTGTTGTCACCGATCACGGCAGAACGTTTTTCTGAGTTCCTTGAGGGAGAGAGGCCACATAACTGCATCTCTTGTCTATCTGGGAAATGGAATTAGCCATATGTTACCTAGGGTGACCCTATGAAAAGGGGGACAGGGCTCCTGTATCTTTAACAGTTGTATTGAAAAGGAAATTTCAGCAGGTGACGTTTGTATATATGGAGAACCTGGTGAAATTCCCTCTTCATCACAGCAGTTAAAGCTGCAGGAGCTATACTACAGTGACCAAATTTAAAAGAGGGCAGGGCACCTGCAGCTTTAACTGTTATGATGAAGAGGGAATTTCACCAGGTTCTCCATATATACAAATGACACCTGCTTAAAACTTGATGTTGTGCAGACTTCTACTGTTACTTTCTACTGTTAGTTTTACCCTACCCTGTGCCTGCTTACCCTACCCTGTACCTGTTTGCATTCTCTTCCCCTCCTTATTGTTTTACTATGATTTTATTAGATTGTAAGCCTATGCGGCAGGGTCTTGCTATTTACTGTTTTACTCTGTACAGCACCATGTACACTGATGGTGCTATATAAATAAATAATAATAATAATAAATAATAAATTTCCTTTTCTATGCAACTGTTAAAGATGCAGGAGCGCTGTCCTCCTTTTCATAGGGTCACCCTATGTTACCGGCAGTGAACGCTTTAAGCTATAATAGGCTGGTATTTCTTGTATACCACTTTTCAACCATAATAGTCTCATAAAAGGTTCACAAGAATAAAAATTGGATTGACTGGTCGGTGACTGTGCCCTCACCAAGATGGATCTGGAATGCTTCATGCCATCGCTTGGGATGGTCAGATCTGTCCATGTTTGGTTTCACTTCATTTCTCATTTGTTCAGTCTTAAATTTGGTTCAATGCAAACATTGAGGGTTTTTTTTATTTGATTTTACATGGAAGTATGTAAGAAAGCTTTTGACAAAGTGCCCCATGACATTCTGATTAACAAACTAGCTAAAAGTGGGCTAGATGGAACAACTATTAGGTGGATTCACAGTTGGCTACAGAATTGGACTCAAAGAGTACTTATCAATGGAACCTTCTCAAACTGGGGAGAGGCAACGAGTGGGGTACCGCAGGGCTCAGTCCTGGGCCCAGTGCTCTTCAACATTTTTATTAATGATTTGGACGAGGAGGTGCAGGGAACACTGATCAAATTTGCAGATGACACAAAATTGGGTGGGATAGCTAATACCCTGGAAGACAGAAACAAACTTCAAAGTGATCTTGATAGGCTGGAGTGCAGGGCTGAAAACAACAGAATGAAATTTAATAGGGATAAATGCCAAGTTCTACATTTAGGAAATAGAAACCAAATGCACAGTTACAAGATGGGGGATACTTGGCTCAGCAATACTACAAACAAGAAGGATCTTGGAATTGTTGTAGATCTGAGCCAACAGTGCGATATGGCTGCAAGAAAGGCAAATGCTATTTTGGGCTGCATTAATAGAAGTATCGCTTCCAAATCACGGGAGGCACTGGTTCCTCTCTATTCAGCCCTGGTTAGGCCTCACCTAGAGTATTGCGTCCAGTTCTGGGCTCCACAATTCAAGAAGGACACAGACAAGCTGGAGTGTGTTCCGTGGAGGGCAACCAGGATGATCAGGGGTCTGGAAACAAAGCCCTATGAAGAGAGACTGAAAGAACTGGGCAGGTTTAGCCTGGAGAAGAGAAGATTGAGGGGAGACATGAGAGCACTCTTCAAATACTGAAAAAGTTGTCACACTGAGGGGGCCCAGGATCTCTTCTTGATCCTCCCATAGTGCAGGACATGGAATAACGGGCTCAAGTTAAAGGAAGCCAGATTCCAGCTGGACATCAGGAAAAACTTCCTGACTGTTAGACCAGTACGACAATGAAATCAGTGACCTAGGGAGGTTGTGGGCTCTCCCACCCTAGAGGCCTTCAAGAGGCAGCTGGACAACCATCTGTCAGGGATGCTTTAGGGTGGATTCCTGCATTGAGCAGGGGGTTGGACTCGATGGCCTTGTAGGCCCCTTCCAGCTCTGCTATTCTATGATTCTATGATAATGCACGCACAATTTTGAAAACAATTATCCTAATACGTTGCACTTTTCAATGTTATTTTCCCTGATGCAGACATTTGTGGAGGGGTTTTTTTATTGGAGAACTCCATGGCAAAATCCAGGGAAGTGCGAATTTCAGGGAAGTGCTTTGCATAGCGGTTCAAGAGGGCAAAATTAGAACGTTCTTAGCTGCACTTCCTGAAACGTGGGGGGTGGCAAAGAGCCATTCCCCAGAGTCCGCCAGGTGTTCCTGGCACCACTGGTCAGAGTTGCAAAGCACTTCAGTTTTTAACTGGCGGAAGCTGAAAGGAGGATTGTGTTGCTGTATTTGATTTCAGCCGTTCCGTGGGTTTTCTCACTCCACTTAGCCATTTCTTTGACCCGTGGTTTGCAGCATCTGACACAAGTAGAAGTTTCAAAACAGCGTACTGCGGAGCAGCAGGAATGACGGGGCCTTGATTTCGCTCTCCTTGTCCCCTTCCGTCTCGCGCACAGGACTGGCTTTTGCAAGCACCTCTGGCGAGAGGCCTGGCTGGGAGAAGAGAGATTACTCAGCCTTCTGTTCCAAGGAAAGTGCCCTCCCTCCTTTTTGGCATCCTGAAGGAATTTGAATAGACGCTTAATAGAGGTCAAGTTGCTTCCCACCCGGGCTTTGCAGATAACAGCCACAATGTATACGAGAAGAAGGGCGGGGAGGTGTGGGCTCTCCAATTTTCATTTTTCAGAACCCGCAATCGTTGCACCTTATTTCACATCCTTTTGCAAAGCTCCTCCTGCAGGTTGGCATATTCTCCGGGAGCCGGAAATGCCCTTCAAAGGTGCCGCTGTTTCATTCCGACGGCTGAATGGAAAGGAGCTGGCCAGAGGCAGCGTTGGGATCTGAGACGCTTTATGTGGCTGATTTCAGCCAAGCACCTGAAATTGCTTTGGCAGCAGTTAATTAACCCTTGTGCTTTCCTAATTGCTGGGGATTTATTCTCTCCCATTGGGAGACCAAGAAGGCGACTGGCGAAAACAGGATTTGGGAAGAGACCAAAGGGAATAAGCCTTTGTACACTGATGGTGCTATATAAATAAATAAATAAATAAATAAATAAATAAATAAATAAATAAATAAATAAATAAATAAATAATTAATAATAATAATAAGCCATAGGGAAGGGTTTGCTCCAGTCAGCCAAACTAGGCTGGCTACTGTTGAGAGCCAGTGTGGTGTAGTGGATAACATGTCAGACTAGGAGTCACGCGATCTGGGTTCTAGTCTCCACTCAGCCATGGAAACCCACTGGGTGACTTTGGGCCAGTCAAACTCTCAACCCAACCCACCTCACAGGGTTGTTATGAGGATAAAATGGAGAGGAGGGGATTATGTACACCACCTTGGGTTCCTTGGAGGAAAAAAGGTGGGATATAAAGGCAATAATAAATAAATGAATACTGTTACCCAGAGGACTTTTTCTTCTGCTGTCCTCAGACTATGGAACAGCCTGCCAGAAGAGATTCGTCAGTTTAATGCTCTCTCTGAGTTTAAGACAGCCGTAAAGACTAGTCTGTTCCGGCAGGCCTACCCAGATGAATGTTAAACCTAAGACTTTTAAGATGCTGGGATTATTATTTTAATATTGTATTGGTTTTATATGCTCTTTTAACAAATTCTATGTATTATATTGTGTTTGGGGTTGTTCCCCGCATCGATCCAGAGAGAGAGGTGGGTTGTTGTTGTTGTTGTTGTTGTTGTTGTTATTATTATTATTATTATTATTATTATTATTATTATTATTGGGAAGGCAATGCATGGACTGTGGACTGTAGCATCCTATGGGGCCTCATATGCTTGAAGTCAGGTTTTTAACTGGCTAAGTGTTGGAGCCAGAGATTGTAAACATGATGGTGCTGGTGTCCCAGTTAGTTTCTGTAGATTTGGGGTGTTGTTATAGTTTCATTGTAAGATAGTGCATCTCTAGGCAGGAAACACTTCATTGGTTTGAACATGTCCTTGCATTGAGTCCTTTAAAAAAAAGTTGATTCATATAAAAAGGAAATATACTCTGGAAATGCTCAGGAGAAATTCTTTCTTTTTTTAAATGTTCCACTCCAGGAAAATATATATAACCTGCAGATATTCAGAGGTACCCTATTAAACACATGAGATGACATTGCAGCCTTGTCATGGAGCAGGCAATCACACCTGCTCCATCTGGCTAGCTAATTTCCCTCACCTGGACCAGGTTGTTCTGTGACTCACCTGCTCTAGACAGAATATATATAATATATATATATATATATATATATATATATATATATAGGCCCCCAAGCAGTCTTCAGCCTTCCAAATCCTTGCTGATTACTCTGGGCTTCAAGAATTTGAACAATTTGTGAGTGTTGGTTTCAGAAGAATCTCATAAGCCAGGCAACACAAAACCGGCATCAATATTGCTCAAGGAATCCTAGAAAATAACGTAAAGATACAGCAAACTACTAGAATCCCCAATGCAGAGACGTTATGATGACTCGAAATATAATAGAAATAGTGGCTGGCATATTATAAATAATATTAAAATGCTACTCAACAAACAGCTATTATCCAAATGTCTTATTTACCTAAGTCGCAGTTATGCTTGGCAAAGCTTAAATAAACAGGTTTATCAGGCTTTTCCCAGGATCTCTCTTTCTCTCTCTCTCTCTCTCTGGCCTAATCTACACCAAACAGGATATTGCACTATGAAAGCGGTGTGAAAGTGGTATATAAAAGGCTGGAGCCACATTACTGCTTTATGACGGTATTGAAGTGCACGGACAACTGTTGGGGCCCATTGACATATACCATAAACTGCTTTCATACCACTATTTCCTGCTTGGTGTGGCTCCTGCCTTTTATATACCACTTTCATACTGCTTTCATAGTGCAATATCTTGCTTGGTGTAGATCTGGCCTCTCCCTCGGTCTGCTAGAATCTTTTATATAGCATTTTGCCTAACTTTATTTTATTTATTTATTTATTTATTTATTACATTTATATACCGCCCCACAGCCGAAGCTCTCTGGGCGGTTTACAAAAGTTAAAAACAGTAAACATTAAAAAAGTATACAAAATTTGAAACCATCAAAAACATAAAAACTACAGTATAAAAACAACGGTACCCATTTAAAAACAACAGTTCTGGGGTCCGTTAAAAAACAAACTGTTAAATGCTGTTAAAATGCCTGGGAGAAGAGAAAAGTCTTGACCTGGCGCCTGAAAGATAACAACGTTGGCGCCAGGCGAGCCTCATCGGGGAGGTCATTCCACAGTTGGGGGGGGGGGCACCACCGAAAAGGCCCTCTCCCTTGTTGCCATCCTCCGAGCTTCCCTCGGAGTAGGCACTCGGAGGAGGACCTTAGATGTTGAGCGCAGTGTACAGGTAGGTTCATGTCGGGAGAGGCATTCCATCAGGTATTGTGGTCCCAAGCCATGTAGGGCTTTATAGGTTAAAACCAGCAACTTGAATTGGGCTCGGAAACATATAGGCAGCCAATGCAAGCGGACCAGAATCGGTGTTATATATTCAAACCTCCTTGTTCCAGTTATCCATCTGGCCACTGCATTTTTCACAAGCCGCAGCTTCCGAACCGTCTTCAAGGGCTGCCCCATGTAGAGGGCATTGCAGTAATCTAATTTGGATGTTATCTACGGTGACCATATTTTGGAAACCAAAAAGGAGGACAAAATGGCCACCCCCCTAGGGGACGTGACCACCAACGTCTCCAGCCCCCCAAGGGGTTGTGCCCACCAACTTCTCCAACTCTCAACTGGCAATTCCAGAGAATTATTATTATTGCATTTATAGCCTGCCTTTTTTCCTCCAATGATCCCAAGGCAGCGTACATAATCCTCCTCCTCTCCATGTTATCCTCACAACAACAACCCTGTGAGGTAGGCTGGGCTGAGAGTCTGTGACTGGCCCAAAGTCACCCAGTGGGTTTCCATGGCTGTGTGGGGACTAGAACCCGGATCTCCAGACTCCCAGTCCGACACTTTAGTCACTACGCCACATTAGCTCCGGTCCTTATCATAAATTGGGGGGGGGGGGGGCAGAAACTCTCACAACCCGAGAAACTTTCAGGGGCCCCTTGCTGGGGGCAGGGGGATGCAAAAGGGTGGAGCCAAAATGGCATCGTATTTTAGCTTAAAGCTTACTGTCTGTAACTGGGCTTTAGGGAAGCCATTCCAAACTTTTTCAATGGGGCACAGGGGACCACCAAAAGAGGTGAGCTGGGTGGCTACTAAGGAGAAGGCCGTTCCAGTGCTGGCACCCTGCCTGTAGCCCCCACAGAGGCCCACCTGGCACCTACGCCAGTCTTTCTGGCACCATTTTTGCCGGCGTTTTAGTCTTTCGGTTTTAAAAATGGCGTTGTTGCGTTTTTAGAAGTTTGCACCGGTACTGGCTCTTATCTTGATGTTGCTTCGGTTTTATTCAGTTTTAAATTTACAGTTTAAAAAAAAACAATTATTTATTTATTTATTTATTTATTTATTTAGAATATTTATATACCGCTCCCCATTGAAAAGTTTCGGAGTGGTGTACAAGATAAAATGAGAAGAAAAAAACCAGAATAAAAACAGTTAAAACAAAATTTAAAAGAAGTAATAACAGTAATCCAAGGCTGCATGTTAGAGAAAGGCTTCTTGGAATAAAGATGTTTTCAGGAGGCGCCGAAAGGAGTACAAGGTTGACGCCTGCCTGACGTCCAGAGGCAGGGAGTTCCATAGGAGGGGGGGCCACCACGCTGAAGGCTCTTCCCCTGGTGGACTCCAATTGGAGGATGGATCTAGGTGGAACCACCAGAAGCAGGCCCCCGGATGACCTCAGTGACCAGGCAGGTTGGTAGGGGAGAAGGTGCTCTCTGAGGTATCCTGGTCCCAAGTTCTTTAGGGCTTTGTACACAAGTACAAGAACCTTCAACCTGGCCCGGTAGCGAACAGGCAGCCAGTGCAGTTCCCTCAGCAGAGGAGTTACATGCTGGAAAGGGGCAGCTCCAGACAACAGCCGAGCTGCAGCATTCTGCACTAGCTCCAGCTTCCGGAGCAGCTTCAAGGGCAGCCCCACATAGAGCGCGTTGCAGTAATCCAACCTTGAGGTTACCAATGCCTGTACCACCGTGGCCCAGATATCCCTGTCCAGGAGAGGCTGTAGTTGGCGAACCAACCAAAGATGGTAAAAGGCACTCCGAGCCGTGGCGGCTACTTGAGCCTCCAATGACAGAAATGGGTCTAAGAGTACCCCCAAACTACGAACCTGTTCTTTCAGAGGTAGAGCAACCCCATCCAGAACAGGCCATGAGCCTGTCTCCCGGACTCGGGAACCACTCACCCACAGGGCTTCCGTCTTGCCAGGATTCAGTCTCAGTTTATTGGCCCTCATCCAGCCCGTTACTGAGTCTAGGCACTGGTCCAGGACCTGCACAGCCTCACCTGATTCAGTTGTCACAGGGAGATAGAGCTGCGTGTCATCAGCGTATTGATGGCATTTAGCTCCAAATCCCCTAATGACCGCTCCCAATTATGGTTCATTGTGTCGTATTTTGGGGGTTTAAGTTTAGTTTTGTGAGAACTCCAGCTCATAGGCGGCAGAGGAATTTAAATTTTTTTAAAGATGTTTTAAAAATGTTTTTAGGATGTTTTTTAGGATGTTTTTAACAATGTATATTATGTTTTAATTGAGCATTATGAATTTTATCGTTCATTGTTGGTCCCCGCCTCGATCAAAATGGAGAGGCGGGTAAGAAATAAAATGATGATGATGATGATGATGATGATGATGATGATGAAATAAAAAGGAAGAAATAAAATTCAGGCTTAGAGATCCCGCCAGTAGTGGGTCCTGCCGCCCATACTCTTGGCCTTCACTCTTTGATTGGCAAAGAGAAGACCGATGCGTCGCTTCTTGAGCTACAGATGTCAGGAGAGGAGTGTCTTCGTGCCCCGTAACTGGCAGCTCAGCTGCTCCCTGTCTCGGTCCTTCGGAGGCATCAGAGGAAATTGACGCTGACACAGTGCTATTACCCTCTCCGCTCCTCTTGGGATGGCAGCCGTGGCTAGGAGGCAAAGTGGCAATTTGGCCTATTGGGGTGGCAGCAGTACAGAGCTCTTTCCGTCCTGGCAGTCCGTCGCTGATTAATTCCCGACCTGCCCTCTTTCTCGGTAGCGTTGCAGCGGGGCTTTGCTCGGTCCCTTCCGTTGCTGCGTCTCCTCCGTGGCAGAAGGAGGAGCCCAGAGTGGGGATTGGGGAAGGATGTAAGAATCCTGAGAACCCGTAGAAAGGACGTGGCTTGAGTTACTGACCAAGGACTGGGCGCAGGTCCGGCTCTCCACCCCCCGTGGTAATTGTTCCTTAGGGAGGGCAGAAGCGAAGCATTACACCAATGGGCCACCTGCCCTGTACACTTGACGGAGAGCAGCAAGGAAGCTGTAGTGGACGTGAAACTCTGTGGGAGCCCACTTTAGTTTTTGTCTCATAGAATCATAGAATCATAGAACAGCAGAGTTGGAAGGGGCCTACAAGGCCATCGAGTCCAACCCCCTGCTCAATGCAGGGATCCACCCTAAAGCATCCCTGAGAGATGGTTGTCCAGCTGCCTCTTGAAGGCCTCTAGGGTGGGAGAAGAGCCCACCACCTCCCTAGGTAACTGATTCCACCGTCGCACTGCTCTAACAGTCAGGAAGTTTTTCCTGATGTCCAGCTGGAATCTGGCTTCCTTTAACTTGGGGGGAATCTGCACGTCATTCCGAGATCGCTTCTAAGCGACCCCAGTGTGGCGTGAAAGCGATCGTGTACCTGGCCTTTGGAAGAGCCGACGAAGAGATGTCCTTCCCGCCCCCACCACCTCCATCCACAGACCTCCTCGAGGACCGGTGAGGAGAGCTCGGTTGAAGAAGGCGGGGTTGAGAGCGGAAGAAGCTCTCCACCCCGCCTTCTTCCCCCAAGCTCTCCGTCCCAGCCTGCGAGGAGGGAGTTGGGTGGCGGCGGCGGCGGGGGGAAAGACGTCTCTTCGTCGGCTCTTCCAAAGGCAAGGTACATGATCGCTTTCACGCTACACTGGGGTCGCTTAGAAGCAATCTCGGAACGACGTGCGGATTCCCCCTTGAGCCCGTTCTTCCGTGTCCTGCACTCTGGGAGGATCGAGAAGAGATCCTGGCCCTCCTCTGGGTGACAACCTTTTAAGGATTTGAAGAGTGCTATCATGTCTCCCCTCCCTTCTCTAGGCTAAACCTGCCCAGTTCTTTCAGTCTCTCTTCATAGGGCGTTGTTTCCAGACCCCTGATCATCCTGATAGCCCTACTCTGAACACGCTCCAGCTTGTCTGCGTCCTTCTTGAATTGTGGAGCCCAGAATTGGATGCAATACTCTAGATGAGGCCTGACCAGGGCTGAATAGAGAGGAACCAGGACCTCACGTGATTTGGAAGCTATACTTCTATTAATGCAGCCCCAAATAGCATTTGCCTTTCTTGCAGCCACATTACACTGTTGGCTCATATTCAGCTTGTGATCTACAACAATTCCAAGATCCTTCTCATTTGTAGTATTGCTGAGCCAAGTATTGCTGAGTCTCGTAGAAGGACCAACGCCCAGTGGTAGTGCATGTGCTCCCTCCCCCCAGACTGACATTTTCCATCGACCCACTGAATCTTTCAGAGTTTTTTTGCAGAACTTTTAGTTGTAAACACATAAATGATAGGCTGGACTTGACCATCATGGTAGAAGGGCCCGAAGCTAGAGGGATTGCCAGATCAGCCCATTTTGGGCATGTATCCATCCATTCAGAGGTATTTAATCAAAAGTCCATTCCATCCAATTTCTGCATCAGCCTGCAAATTAAAAGAGACACACGTGCGCACGCATTTGCATTTTTATGCCATTTTCTGTAATATATGCATCTTTGTGTGTAATTTCCCCTAATTTACACATTGTTAGATGGATTTTTTCAGCCAAGAACTGCACTGCAAAATTTGGAGATTGGCATTATTATTATTATCATTATTTATTTATTTATATAGCACCATCAATATACATGGGATAAGTGTTTTCTGACCTGTATATCAGTCCAGGAAACGTGAATGAAGTCGGTTCACTTTAAAATGTGGACCAAACAATGTTCCCCCAGAACCCCGGGAGGGGAGGGGAGGGGAGGGAGAGGGAGAGAGAGAGAGAGAGGGGGGGAGAGGGGGAGGGGGAATGCTGTTTCCATCCCTCTCACAGAATCATAGAATAGCAGAGTTGGAAGGGGCCTACAAGGCCATCGAGTCCAACCCCCTGCTCAATGCAGGGATCCACTCTAAAGCATCCCTGACAGATGGTTGTCCAGCTGCCTCTTGAAGGCCTCTAGTGTGGGAGAGCCCACCACCTCCCTAGGTAACTGATTCCATTGTCGCACTGCTCTAACAGTCAGGAAGTTTTTCCTGATGTCCAGCTGGAATCTGGCTTCCTTTAACTTGAGCCCGTTATTCCGTGTCTTGCACTCTGGGAGGATCGAGAAGAGATCCTGGCCCTCCTCTGTGTGACAACCTTTGAAGTATTTGAAGAGTGCTCTCATGTCTCCCCTCGATCTTCTCTTCTCCAGGCTAAACCTGCCCAGTTCTTTCAGTCCCTCTTCATAGGGCTTTGTTTCCAGACCCCTGATCATCCTGGTTGCCCAGGTTAGTGCCCGGTTAGGCAGCTTTATGCCTTCCAGATGTTTTGGACTACAACTCCCATAATCCCTGACCATTGGCCATGCTGGCTGGGCCTTATGAGAGCTGTGATCCAGAACATCTGGAGGGCACCAAGTTGCCAACCCCTGGAGTAGCCCTGCCCATTCCCAGGGGTGGGGTGGGTGGGAAACATGGTCTTTGAGAGGGCCGTGGTTTTAAGTGCTACCTTGAGACTTTGCAGCCGGCACATGGGGTGAAATTTTAACGGAGCGTGGCCTGTTTTCTTTAAGAGCTTGACGTTATTATTTGCACTTCATACTCTTTGGGCTTAAAATGCCAATGTGTAATGAGCAAAGAAGAGGAGCTTAGCAATGGTCTTCCTGGCCATTTCGGGGGGGGGGGGTTCTCCATTAATGGCCGGAATGCAAGGCTGGATGGCACTCCGTACCGTCTTCCAATTTAATGGTCCATGGGTCAGGCAAATAACATTGAGTCAGAGAAGCAATCATTCCGCTGCCTTGGAAGGACAGCCTGGGTTTTAGGTTGTTTCAGGATTATATCCCAAAGGATTTGAGTGGTGGCGATGTTTCCTGGCGGACCCACAGCAGGCCCCCATAACTGTATCTAAGGTGTTAGACAAGATGGTACAAGGAAATGTTCCTATATTAGAATCATAGAATAGCAGAGTTGGAAGGGGCCTCTAAGGCCATCAAGTCCAACCCCCTGCTCAATGCAGGAATCCACCCTATTATTATTTATTTATTTATTTATATAGCACCATCAGTGTACATGGTGCTGTACAGAGTAAAACAGTAAATAGCAAGACCCTGCCGCATAGGCTTACATTCTAATAAAACCATAATAAAACAATAAGGAGGGGAAGAGAAAGCAAACAGGCACAGGGTAGGGTAAACAGGCACTGGGTAGGGTAAAACTAACAGTATAAAGTCAGAACAAAATCAAGTTTAAAAAGCTTTAGGAAAAAGAAAAGTTTTTCCAGCTGCCTCTTGAAGGCCGCTAGTGTGGGAGAGCCCACAACCTCCCTAGGGAACTGATTCCATTGTCGTACTGCTCTAACAGTCAGGGAGTTTTTCCTGATGTCCAGCTGGAATCTGGCTTCCTTTAACTTCAGCCCGTTACTCCGTGTCCTGCGCTCTAGGAGGATCGAGAAGAGATCCTGGCCCTCCTCTGGGTGACAACCTTCAAGAGGCCAGGTTTGATCCTAGTTAAAGGATCTCGGTAGAAGGCCTAGACGTCTCGGGTATGGAAGGTGCTACCCATCTGAGCAGACACTGGTGGCATCAATGGACTGTGGCAACTTCAAATGTTAGGTTTTGTAAATCTGGATTAATATACCCAAAATACCTGACCTACCCACACACTATGACCATGATCTGACGCTCTCCCCTGAGGGAGGTTCAGAGGACGTTCACAAGGGAAAAAGAGCATTTTTCGTGGTGGCGTTGTTTTCTGTGAAATTCACCAATTTTACAATGGAGGTCAAAAACAACCAGCAATTAATTATACTCCCGAGAAAGACAAAAACACATGCAACATAGCTGGGCCCCAGGGGCCCTTCCAGACCGCTGGGCCCCGGTGACTTGTACCGGCTTCCCCCGGCCCTCTTGTAGGCCCTGGCTTCAGGCCTCATCCAGCCAGCACCTTTGCCCCACAGAGAGCAGCAGGAGGCTTCTGTGTTCGGAGCTCCCCAGCGCCGACTGGTGCCACGCCGTGGCCCCTGCCGGTTGTGTCTGAGGTGAACTCCGGCGGGGCTGGTTGCAGCCTGCCTGGCCAGGCGTTCTCCAGCTGCCCCCCTTCGAAGAATGGGCCGGTGACAGGCCTGTCTCGGGGCTTTGTTTTCTCAGACCTCCCCGGCGGGAATTGCAATGTTCTTGTTTCCTTTCAGTTCACGGCAGCGCGGGGCGCTTCATTTCGAAGCCCTGACAGGGCAGATCAGTAACAATTTCCGTCAGGTGGTGGCCGGGAAAAGCAGCAGCTGGCTAGGAAGACATGAGTGCGAGAGACAGACGAGTTCATATTCCGCGGGAGCGCTTTATGAGGAGAAGCGTAGGGAAGTAGGGCGATATTGGAGGAGACACGGGGACTCCGGTCCACCACGCAAACGTGTCTCTCGCCACGTTCGTCAGAAGCCCCACAGGCCTCGCCACGGGATGCAGAATGGGGCTTTTGGCGTGAGGGAAGATGGAGGCAAGGGGTAGAGTGATTTGATCCCCGTCCAGATGTGGTGAGCTACGACTCGGAGTGTCAAGAGAAATCTGAAAGGGATTCAGATGACTTCAGATTCCTATGAATTCAACCGGTGGATTCCTCAGTGGACCAGCATCTTCTGAGTCACATGGATTCTGTGAACTTGGGGGACCATTTTTTCCTTTCGGGAATTCATAGAATCATAGAAAAGCAGAGTTGGAAGGGGCCTACAAGGCCATCGAGTCCAACCCCCTGCTCAATGCAGGAATCCACCCTAAAGCATCCCTGACAGATGGTTGTCCAGCTGCCTCTTGAAGGCCTCTAGGGTGGGAGAGCCCACAACCTCCCTAGGTAACAGATTCCATTGTCGTACTGCTCTAAAAGTCAGGAAGTTTTTCCTGATGTCCAGCCGGAATCTGGCTTCCTTTAACTTGAGCCCGTTATTCCGTGTCCTGCACTCCGGGAGGATTGAGAAGAGATCCTGGCCCTCCTCTGTGTGACAACCTTTTAAGTATTTGAAGAGTGCTCTCATGTCTCCCCTCCATCTTCTCTTCTCCAGGCTAAACAGGCCCAGTTCTTCCAGTCTCTCTTCGTAGGGCTTTGTTTCCAGACCCCTGATCATCCTGGTTGCCCTCCTCTGAACATGCTCCAGCTTGTCTGCATCCTTCTTGAATTGTGGAGCCCAGAACTGGACGCAATACTCTAGATGAGGCCTAACCAGGGCCGAATAGAGAGGAACCAGGACCTCACGTGATTTGGAAGCTATACTTCTATTAATGCAGCCCAAAATAGCATTTGCCTTTCTTGCAGCCATATCACACTGTTGGCTCATATTCAGCTTGCGATCTACAACAATTCCAAGATCCTTCTCGTTTGTAGTATTGCTGAGGCAAGTATCCCCCATCTTGCAACTGTGCCTTTGGTTTCTATTTCCTAAATGTAGAACTTGGCATTTATCCCTATTAAATTTCATTCTGTTGTTTTCAGCCCAGCACTCCAGCCTATCAAGATCACTTTGAAGTTTGTTTCTGTCTTCCAGGGTATTAGCTATCCCACCCAATTTTGTGTGGATTGTCCCACCCAATTGTCCCACCCAATTGTATGCACGTTTAGCCATACAGAATCACGACAGTTCCTGGAAATACACTAATAGACGCGCCTTAAAAAAGAAAGTGTTTTATGTATCTTTGATCTCTCTTTAGCCTCTGCTGTGCAGTGCTCTGTTTTATGCCTCTGCTCATAGCTGGTATGCTGAGCTACACAAAATGTGACGTGCCAGCAAAAGTTGCATATGTCGCAGCAGACTTTTGGGTGACTTTTCCAGAGGAAGGGGGGAAGCGTGGTTCTGTGAATGAGCTAATGACGGAGCAAAAGACATCAGACAATCCACAAAACACAGACAGAACAGATTAAGCCAGATCCATTCGTTGCTAGGTGTAATTCAGATTACCCCTAGGCAACATTGGCTGGGAATGATGGGAGTTGTAGTCCAACATGTCTGGAGGGAGCTGGTTTGGGGAAGGGTGTTTCCGTCTGTCAGAAGTAACCTGGAGAGACATCGCTGCCTGTCTTAGGTGCCGTCGTCTATGGGGTGGGCATTGTCGTCCCAGCCAGGCTTATCTAATTAGTCAAGAGGGGAGCAACTGAAAGTTACTAACTGGCCGCTTAGTTAGACCAACAACGATCCCTTCAAATCTGGGAAAGAACTGTGATGAGAAATGTTGTTTGTATTTTATTTTCAGAACATTGCACCCGCCGTTCTGGACGCTGGGAAGACAAGTCTTGAAATATTTATTTATTTCATTTCATTTCATTTTTCATACCACTCAAACCTGAAGGTCTCTGGGCAGTTCACAACAATTCAAAGCATAAAATACAAGTTGATACAGTGCAAATGACAAAACAGAAGTTTAAAGGGTTTGAAACAACATCATAAAACCAAAAACAATAAAACTTTAAAACAGAACACCAGATACAAAACAAAATAGGAACCCAGGCTTTCCCACTGGCAGCTGGTTGGCCGCTGCAAGAACAGAGTGCTGGACGAGGTGGGACCCTTGGTCTGATCCAGCCCGGCTCGTCTTATGTTCTTACGGTTGTGTCCAGGTAGGAATATAGGCCTGCCTTGCTGCCTGCTCTGAGTGGCACTGGCTCACCACAGTCCGCAGCAGAGGAAGGTATCTCTCCATCCTCCCAGAGTGCAGGACACGGAATAACGGGCTCAAGTTAAAGGAAGCCAGATTCCAGCTGGACATCAGGAAAAACTTCCTGACTGTTAGAGCAGTACGACAATGGAACCAGTGACCTAGGGAGGTGGTGGGCTCTCCCACACTAAAGGCCTTCAAGAGGCAGCTGGACAACCCTCTGTCAGGGATGCTTTAGGGTGGATTCCTGCATTGAGCAGGGGGTTGGACTTGATGGCCTTGTCGGCCCCTTCCAACTCTGCTATTCTATGATTCTATCACCTGCTACCTGATCCGTTTTAATGGGAGACGGTGCCAAGGATTGAACCTGGGGCGTCTTGCATGCTAAACGAGTGCTCCGTTATTGAGCTATCAGGTCTGGGATAAGCGCCAGGTGTGTCCTGCATTTGCGTTGGCCTCTGGGGCCGCTGCTAGTTGAATCACAGGGACTGTGAGTCTTTGCTGGCATGTTTTTAAGCCCCAGAGAGCAGCAGCCCTTCCCGTCTCTGTGTGAAACGGGTCTTGGGCAGCCATCAGAGGGGCGTCTGCTTGGTCCTTCTAGCTCAGTATTCTCTGCACGGATTGGCTGGATTCCTTTCCTTGACCTACCGGCAGATGCCAAGGGCTCAACCTGGTGGGACGGTGTGCGTGCAAAGCCAAGGGCTCTACGACTCAGCTAAAGCCCTTCTCACGTGATTCGTGATCAAAAGTTGCACGCTTGCCGCTGAGCTGCGCACACACACACACACACACGCAGCCAGGAATATCGTTCATCCCACAAATAGTTCCTAGGACTAATTTTGTCAAGATGTTGCTAAGCGACTGGCATCACATCATGGCAACAGAAATTCTATCGGACCTACATCGCAGATCATGCTGTGAGCATGGAAAGAGTGAGGCCGGGTCTGTTTGGAAATGGGGGAGGGAGGGTGCAGATATTTTGCCGAGGGGGATTAGTGGGGAACGGCAGCTTTGCAAAGGGCGAGCCCTGGCTTTGCATCCCGTAATAATATTTCCCTCGGGACAGTGCGTTGGTCCGACTGGCTGCCATATTTGGATCCATTATGACCAGTGATACTGACGGCTCCTTTCCTGGGGTCACCTCAGGAGTCGTTTGCCCTGCAGGTGCCGTTCTGTGGCAGGTCTGTTCTGTGCTTGTGGCCACCACTGTTGTGGTGGCTCTGCGTGGGGCTGGCCACCCCTTCCTTTCCTTTTCAGCCAGTGGCCGGACGTTGTGGCCATTTTGAGCCTCTTCCAAGCTTGTATTCCAAGCTTGTATTTCTAGCACTCTCAGTTCCTAATCTGAGGCAACTCGTAGGCAACTTAATTATAGTTGTCAAAGGGTTGTGGTGAGGCCGGCAGAGATGGAGCTTGCAAATCGCTTTTTTTGCACACTGGAAATACTGTAGAAAAACAAATGATTAAAGATTATAATAATAGTGGTTTATAGAAGTTTGAAAGCAGAAAATCAAGGAATTTTCGATTTCGTCTCCCAGCGGGTGGAAATATCAAGTAGCTGCACAATTGCCTTTCCAGGCCCACGGCATAATTTACTGGAAAAGGTTGAGAAAGCATTCAAGAATTTCATACTCTTTGTGAAATTGTGTGCAAACCTGAAGGGCAGCAATCAAAACATTAGACCGACCTACACACACTTTCACCTTCTAGATCAAATTGGTAAACAACCCTAACAACAACAAAGACCACTTCTCCGCTGACCACCACCTCTGCAGTTCCTGCCAAAACAAAAGCACACATTTTTGGAAATGGGGGTCAGACTGTCAAATATTGATCAAGCGTGAGGCATACAAATGGACAAAATCTACCCAGGAGAAATGGATTTACTTAGATATCTATGGCTAATAGCCCTGTTTAGGCCTCATCTAGAGTATTGCATCCAGTTCTGGGCTCCACAATTCAAGAAGGACGCAGACAAGCTGGAGCGTGTTCAGAGGAGGGCAACCAGGATGATCAGGGGTCTGGAAACAAAGCCCTATGAAGAGAGGCTGAAAGAACTGGGCCTGTTTAGCCTGGAGAAGAGAAGATTGAGGGGAGACATGAGAGCACTCTTCAAATACTTAAAAAGTTGTCACACAGAGGAGGGCCAGGATCTCTTCTCGATCATCCCAGAGTGCAGGACACGGAATAACGGGCTCAAGTTAAAGGAAGCCAGATTCTGGCTGGACATCAGGAAAAACTTCCTATTAGAGCAGTACGACAATGGAACCAGTTACGTGGGGAGGTTGTAGGCTCTCCCGCACTGGAGGCCTTCAAGAGGCAGCTAGACCACCATCTGTCAGGGATGCTTTAGGGTGGATTCCTGCATTGGGCAGGGGGTTGGACTCGATGGCCTTGTAGGCCCCTTCCAGCTCTGCTATTCTATGATTCTATGATTCTTTGGTTATACCTCCAGTATCCGAGGCAATAAGCCTGTGTGCACCAGTTGCTGGGGAACATGGGTGGGAGGGTGCTGTTGCACCATGTCCTGCTTTGTTGGTCCCTGGCCGATGGCTGGTTGGCCACTGAGTGAACAGAGTGCTGGACTAGATGGTCTGTTGGCCTGATCCAGCCTCAGGGCTCTTCTGATGTGCTTATGTCTTTATTAGATTCAACTCTGGAAGAGTCCACAGTTGGTCATCTACTCCAGTCATGCTTATCTTGTTGACTGTGGACCACTCATGCCTTGAGCGAGGGGACGCTTGGAAACGGAAGATCTTTGCGAGCAGGTTGTGATTAATGGATGCTGAATACAAATGCACGTCCCTCTGCACTCTACTGCAGCTGTCCTCTAAAATTACAGCAGTGGACGCGCTGCTTAGGCAGTAACCTAAGTCTGGGTTGCTAAGTTTGCCCGTGCTTTGCGTCTCTGAAAGCATGTGTCAGGCAAGGCGCTATTATTACATTAGAGCTTCTGTATGCGACACTGCTTGGAAGGATTTCACGGGGTGGATGGTCCACACAGTGGGTGGCAGTATGCTGAAAAAAACCCCGCCGCTTGCGTGCCTCACCCCTTTCCTGCCCTCTGTGCCCTCCACCGCTCCGTTTCACCGGGTGCCTTGTCCATCGTTTCCCTGCACAGCTACACGGCTGGTAGATGGTGCCAGGTGTTCATTCTGAGCTCTTTCGAACCCTCTCCTGCAGTCCTTCCTTCACAACCCCGTTGCTTTATTGTGTTCTTCTCCGATCCCACGGTGACGCGTACCGATTTGCCTGATTTTATTTAGAGTGCATCGAATGGGTGCCCTCGGTGCATCTATGCGCTTTGGCGCATGGCAGAAAGCAGTGGCGCTTTTGAGAGCCATAGGAAACCTCGATGAGTCAGTCGACAGCTTGCCGTTGCAGCCTTCCCGCTGCGAAGTCACATTTTCCACGATAACCGACTGTTTCGCCTGCTTGCCATTTTGCCTTTTTATAAAGGTGCCGGCAGCGTCGAACTTCTCTGTTGATTGTTTGTGCTGCGTTTTAGTGGCATTTTGGGCTGCCGTGGCCTCTGCCTGACCCCGAGCGTGTGGCTCAGTGTCCTGGGGTATTTGACTCTTCCAGCCAAGTGACTGAACGGAGGCAGCGTTTGAATCTGCCCGTTAGAGGGATGGAGAGGGAGAGCAGTGATTTTTGAAGGGCGTTATTTTATTTTATTTTTACCCATTGAAGATCTGACAAATGCATCGTTTGAATTGACCAATGCTGCTTGAATCACCACACAACACAAGGGATGTGCAAATCAGCAAAACCTGAGCTCAACAAAGTACTCTGAAGTCCATCTCAAAGCTCATTCCGACTTGACTCCATATTGGATTGTGAGCTTTGGCGGTTTTTTCCACATGAAAATCTGTGTGTATTTTCTTGTGTCCATTTTTCCAAATGGACACATAAATTGTGTGCATCTTTGAAATGTCTGCATTCTTCTCTCACTGACTAAAGCATATTTGTGTATTTTTCAAAAGCACGATTTTTTTTCATATGGGTTTTTCAAATGCATGCATGCTTTTGGACACCGTTTTTGGGGATCCGCCAACTCACATTGCCAGCCTGTAAATGTGCAGACTTCGCCCGCAGATTTCTGCAGTCCATGTTCATTCCGGAAGGTGCGATCTGGGTAAATTTTGTTTTAACTGTTTTATTCTGTTTTTATTTTCATTTTACCTTGTACACCGCTCCGAAATTTTTTCAATGAGGAGCGGTATATAAATATTCTAAATAAATAAATAAATAAATAAATCCTGATCAAAACCTAACTGGAACAAAGTCCTCCTACAATCTTCACACATGCCCACTTCCTGCACTTCTGGGGTTCCTTCAGAAATGTGATCTACTAGATCACTTGTCTTCAGCGTTTTCAAATACACATGCAGCTATGTTGGGCATACATCATCAATTCCACTTGTAGAATCATAGAATCATAGAATAGCAGAATTGGAAGGGGCCTACAAGGCCATCGAGTCCAACCCCCTGCTCAATGCAGGAATCCACCCTAAAGCATCCCTGACAGATGGTTGTCCAGCTGCCTCTTGAAGGCCTCAAGTGTGGGAGAGCCCACCAACTCCCTAGGTAACTGGTTCCATTGTCGTACTGCTCTAACAGTCAGGAAGTTTTTCCTGATGTCCTGCCGGAATCTGGCTCTTCCTGTCACTTGAGCACATGACTTCGTGTCCTGCACTCTGGGAGGATCGAGAAGAGATCCTGGCCATCCTCTGTGTGACAACCTTTCAAGTATTTGAAGAATCATAGAATCATAGAATAGCAGAGTTGGAAGGGGCCTACAAGGCCATCGAGTCCAACCCCCTGCTCAATGCAGGAATCCACCCTAAAGCATCCCTGACAGATGGTTGTCCAGCTGCCTCTTGAAGGTCTCTAGGGTGGAAGAGCCCACCTCCCTAGGTCACTGATTCCATTGTCGTACTGCTCTAACAGTCAGGAAGTTTTTAATGATGTCCAGATGGATTCTGGCTTCCTTTAACTTGAACCCATTATTCCGTGTCCTGCACTCTGGGAGGATCGAGAAGAGATCCTTGCCCTCCTCTGTGTGACAACCTTTCAAGTATTTTAAGAGACATGCTATCATGTCTCCCCTCAATCTTCTCTTCTCCAGGCTAAACCTGCCCAGTTCTTTCAGTCTCTCCTCATAGGGCTTTGTTTCCAGACCCCTGATCATCCTGGTTGCCCTCCTCTGAACACGCTCCAGCTTGTCTGCGTCCTTCTTGAATTGTGGAGCCCAGAACTGGACACAATACTCTAGATGAGGCCTAACCAGGGCCAAATAGAGAGGAACCAGTACCTCACGTGATTTGGAAGCTATACTTCTATTAATGCAGCCCAAAATAGCATTTGCCTTTCTTGCAGCCATATCACACTGTTGGCTCATATTCAGCTTGCGATCTACAACAATTCCAAGATCCTTCTCGATTGCAGTATTGCTGAGCCAAGTATCCCCCATCTTGTAACTGTGCATTTGGTTTCTATTTCTTAGATGTAGAACTTGGCCTTTATCCCTATTAAATTTCATCCTGTTGTTTTCAGCCCAGCATTCCAGCCTATCAAGGTCACTTTGAAGTTTGTTTCTGTCTTCCAGGGTATTAGCTATCCCACCCAATTTTGTGTCATCTGCAAATTTGATAAGCGTTCCCTGCACCTCCTCGTCCAAATCATTAATAAAAATGTTCAAGAGCACTGGGCCCGGGACTGAGCCCTGCGGTACCCCACTCGTTGCCTCTCCCCAGTTTGAGAATTTTGTTTTTGCTTCATCTTGTTCAGTGATCATGTTAAAAATACGCATGCCTTCACCATTTGCATTTGAAGATGCGTGTTCTGCTTCAGGACGAAATCGCATATCTCTGGAAGTGGTTGTTTCGATTAGGCTTTAGTGAAATAAAGGCAAAGCCCCCAGACTTCATGCAAGAGTGACTGCCGTACTATCAATCCTTAGTTCATGTAATGCAAAACGTTATTCCCTGTCAAATGTTGACGGGTGTGAATGACAGTACAGGTTCTGGACTCAGTCTGGAGTGACAGAAAGTGTGATGTTGAGGAACCAAAATAGCGTGCCCGTACCATCAGCTCCCGCACGCCCTGACGCTGTCACTCAAAGCCCGCGACCAGTCATAGGAGGCATGCGTGAGAGCTCTTAGATTAATTATCCCGTAGCACCTTTGAGCCTCTCTATCTGCTTTGGAACACGAAAGGTTGGGCCATTTCCCTCTTCCAAATACACTTTTCCCATAGACCCTTTCGTTCAATCCCTTCCTGTTCACCTCCACCTGCAATAAAGCTGAACGATGTGTGGACTGCATTTTCTTCTTTTATCCTTTTTGCCAGCCTCCCCCTCCCCGCCCCAATTCCCCCACTTCCTCTGTGGCGCCTTTACTCTCTCTTCTCCCATCTGCCCCCTCCCTTTGTTCTGCCATTACTTCTGTCAAAATCTAAATTGGAAGCACCCAGGGCAGCAGCGGGGGCTGTCTTTTCTGGCTCACAAAACTCTGCAAGATAAAATATCCCTGTCATTAGTAGCAGATGCATTTAAATGTGCTCTCTGCAACTAGGCAGCCTGAGAACTGTTGATATTTCTTTAGGTACGGATGTTTGTTTCCCTGATAGCTTTGCATATGTACTGTTCTTCGGCTTGCAATATGTGGGACGGTTGCTGGAGACGGAAAGCGGTCATTTGAATCCTGCTAACTCCTTGGAGATGATATTTTTTGTTGTTTGTGATTTGCTGACTCACACGAGACAGAAGTGTTTTGTTTGCACCCTGCTGACTCACTGAAGAAGCTAGGGCTTTGTTTGAGCTTCGTTGAACGGAGGAGATAACCAGTTTGATGGAGAACTCTGTCATTCCCCTTTCCTGCTCGCTGAAAGTGACACCTGTCACTTGGGATAGTTTGCATGCCAACACTTAGTAAATGGATGGCCCTGCAAAGGATGCAAGGTGATCAAGGATGATGCAGGATGATCAGGGGTCTGGAAACAAAGCCCTATGAAAAGAGACTGAAAGAACTGGGCAGGTTTAGCCTGGAGAAGAGAAGATTGAGGGGAGACATGAGAGCACTCTTCAAATACTTGAAAGGTTGTCACACAGAGGAGGGCCAGGATCTCTTCTCGATCCTCCCAGAGTTCAGGACACGGAATAACGGGCTCAAGTTAAAGGAAGCCAGATTCCAGCTGGACATCAGGAAAAACGTCCTGACAGAGCAGTATGACAATGGAACTAGTTCCCTAGGGAGGTGGTGGACTCTCCCACACTAGAGGCCTTCAAGAGGCAGCTGGACAACCATCTGCCAGGGATGCTTTAGGGTGGATTCCTGCATTGAGCAGGGGGTTGGACTCAATGGCCTTGTAGGCCCCTTCCAACTCTGCTATTCTATGTTTCTATGCAATATTGCCTCTTTTCTGCATTTGATCAGCATCTGGGAAAGCCGGGGGCGTTTTATGATTCTTTCCACCATTAAGCAGGACAATGCAGAGGTCCTGCTAAAAGAATTATTACGGTTACAACTTGGTGATAAGTTTACATCTGTAGTCACCTGCAGCTTTGTCAGGGAGGATGTGGAGTAAAGCCAGCTCGGCATATCATTGTGCTTCAGGCTTGGCAGCCTCAAAATGAGCAAACCAGTGACCTAGGGAGGTGGTGGGCTCTCTCACACTAGAGGCCTTCAAGAGGCAGCTGGACAACCACCTGTCAGGGATGCTTTGAGGTGGATTCCTGCACTGAGCAGGGGGCTGGACTCAGTGGCCTTAGAGGCCCCTTCCAACTCTACTATTCTATGATTCCATGATTCTATATTGTTTTAAAAGAGGGGACATAATTCCCCCCATCGAAGGTTCCAGCATCCCCCCCGGTTTGGTCTCCCTGTGCCTCGTCAAAGAAAGCAGTCAGGGGGCTTTCTTTATTTAAGCCCATCCTGGCCTCCTGGTGCCCTCCATTTCCCCCCAGCTACTGTAGGATTGCAGCTAAGCTCAGAGAGAACAAGGACGTCTGGTGAGGGTGCTGGCATCCCTGCTAATCAAAATGTGCTGGAGCTGCATGCCCACGGACCCTGGCTCCACTACGCCACTGTTTCAGAGCAAGGGGTTCATCAGACGAGCGTTTTATCGCACGCTCGCTACTTCCCGCTCACGGTTTTTCGCACGTCCTTCACACACAGCCGTCCGCCTCCCGTGTGCCTCCCGCTCCTTCTTGCCTTCTTTGTGTCGCAAAATAGACCCCCACACACACAAAAATCTGAGTTTTTTTAAGGAAACGGAATGTGAAAGAGAAGCAGCGCGATAAAAACGGCCCCTGAACGAGCCACGTGGTCTTTGTTTACTTCCTCTTTCTTCTCCGGGAAGAAAGAGGAAGTATTGTGGTACGAGAGCGGGGAGCTGTGATTTCACCACCACCACCGTCTGATGGTGCTCCAAAGCACTCAAAGTCCTGGGCTTGGATAGATGAAACATTCAGTTTCAAATACTCCCACCTTCTTCTTCCCTTTTAACCCCACACGCTTTTTGTCTCGAATGTGGAGAACTTTGCAAACTCTTATCAAAACCGAAGTGGACTGAAGTTCTCCCCCATCCCGACATTCCAAGACTTCTCTCTGCCTTCGGTGTGAGTAGATGACAATAGGTCTATCCCCTTCTTTTCATTGCCTCTGATAACCAGCTGAATCTCTCCCCCACCCCACCCCTGGCCAATTACATTAGCAGCTCCTGGCCTATTGCTATTTCACCCCTCCCCTCTGCCTGCATTCCCCACTCCCCCCCCCCACGCAAAAGAGGAACGCCCCGACAGCCACGCTCCATTTAGATTATGAAGATTGTTGGCAGTTAACTTGATCAGCCTTTGACATGAAACAATCCAATCAGCCCCCTTCAACCTGTCCTCCCCCTCCCCCCCTCCCATCAGCTTCTCAATCACGAAGCGAAGGACAAAGGAATGAGTCAATCACTCCCAAGACTTCAATTAAGACAGGCAGTGTCAGGCCGGCCAGCCAGCCGGCCAGGGTGCCTGTTAACACCATACCCCTGCACACACACGTTGCACAGCGCCACACCTGGGCATTCCAGCTGAGCTAATCCGGGCAAAGTACCACTGTTTCCCTATTCAAAATAAGTTGCAGCTCGTGCAAAATGAAGTGGCCAGATTGATTTCGGGAACCAGAAGGTTTGACCGTATAACACCTGCTCTGGTCCGCTTGCACTGGCTGCCTGTATGTTTCCGAGCCCAATTCAAGGTGCTGGTTTTGACCTATAAAACCTTACACGGCTCTGACCAGCTCCCCTGCCTACCTGGTTCCAAGCTTAATGAATTACCTGCTGTGAATTTCATAGAATCGTAGAATCATAGAATAGCAGAGTTGGAAGGGGCCTACTCTAGATGAGGCCTAACCAGGGCCGAATAGAGGGGAACCAGCACATTTCATGATTCCCAGTCTACTCAAAGACCAGGCTTGGAGCTTCCGATAGGAGATGCATCTCCTGCAGGACGGCAGCTGCCTGGCAAAGGCTCTAGACCTCAAGGAGGATCCCTGTGTCTGCTTCTGTAGGAGCCCAAATTTGGGACAAGCCCATGTGCTGAAGTTGGTGTTTTTGATTCTCAGGATTACTGTGCTCCCAGTGGGCGGCCCTTGGGGAAACAGAAATCAGTATTTTGATCTTGATTGATTCATTTGTTCTTTAATTTTATTTCGGTGATTAAAGAATGTAGACCGCTTGCTTCAGTTTTTCCTCCCAGGGTGGCATTGCAATGCACACAAGTAAAGTATGATCCATAAACATAACGATATTGCATTAGATAACAACAGCATATAAATAGGAGGATGAATAAATGCTAAAAGGAAAATGAATTGGTTCGTCCCTGGGGGAGAGCTGGGGTACCACCATGGAAAAAGCTCCCAGCTCTGATGGGGGTGGGAGACCCCAGATGTCTTTATTTATTATTAGCATTTATATCCCAACCCTCCCAAAAAGACCATCATTCAGGCAACTCTTCCGGTATCCCACTCGCAAGCCATAAAGGGCTCTGAAGTCAAGGACCAGCATTTTGAAGTAATGAGTTCTTTTCTTTCCCTGCTCCACTTGCTCCCATCTACTTAGAATCATAGATCATACAATAGTAGAGTTGGAAAGGGCCTATAAGGCCATCTAGTCCAACCCCCTGCTCCATGCAGAAATCCACCTTCAAGCATCCCTGACAGAAGGTTGTCCAGCTGCCTCTTGAATGCCTCTAGTGTGGGAGAGCCCACCACCTCCCTAGGTAACTGGTTCCATTGTCGTACTGCTCTAACAGTCAGGAAGTTTTTCCTGACGTCCAGCTGGAATCTGGCTTCCTTTAACTTGAGCCCATTATTCCGTGTCCTGCACTCTGGGAGGATCGAGAAGAGATCCTGGCCCTCCTCTGTGTGACAACCTTTTAAGTATTTGAAGAGTGCTATCATGTCTCCCCTCAATCTTCTCTTCTCCAGGCTAAACCTGCCCAGTTCTTTCAGTCTCTCTTCATAGGGCTTTGTTTCCAGACCCCTGATCATCCTGGTTGCCCTCCTCTGAACCCGCTCCAGCTTTTCTGCGTCCTTCTTGAATTGTGGAGCCCAGAACTGGACGCAATACTCTAGATGAGGCCTAACTAGGGCTGAATAGAGAGGAACTAGTTCCTCACGCAGTTTGGAAGCTGTACTTCTATTAATGCATTTGAACATCTGAAAACGTTGTGCATTCTGTGTTGAAATGGCCCAGGGTGTTTTGTGTTTTGCCTTTTGCATTACATCCCTTCTAATGAAAGTCTGGCCCCGTCTTGTCGCCGATAAGCTAGCTATTGTGTCCTCTTATTGGCGTCAAGGATCGCACGCCGCTATCAATGCCATCCTTGGGAGACAAGATCAGATAGAAGGTTATGAAAGGAAATGTGCTCCCTTTCACTGCCACCCAATCCAATCTAGCCGGGAGACCCGTCCTCATTAGTATTGCTACCGCCACGCTAGCAAAGAGGCAGGAGGCACTGCCGGTACAAACACACACACACACACACACACACACACACCCCGCGGCCTTGTCCCCTGCTCGGAGGACGTGCTCCGAGCTGTTGAGCGTTCCTTTCCTTTTTCTAATCTCCTAAATGGCTCGGTCAATGGTGCTTTCGAGGCGTGCGCATGACACACGGCGGTACACGCTCATTAGTGCACATGAGCTGCAGCCTAAGCAGTCGACAGCGAGTGCACACCAGGAGTAGAGTGCCGAGGGAGATACGGAGCTGTTGACCCGGCAGAGTCCTGAGAGACTCCGTGAAACTAGCTGGCTTTCTGGCTCATTGTTGTAGACCAGCCTTCCTCAACCTGGGGCGCTCCAGATGTGTTGGACTGCAACTCCCTGGCTGGGGCATTCTGGGAGATGCAGTCCAACACATCTGGAGCGCCCCAGGTTGAGGAAGGCTGTTGTAGACTCTGATGTTGTACTCGCAACTGCTGGGAGTTTGGATTCAACGCCACGGTTTCCAGCCTAGCTTTGTACCTAGCCAATTGTCAGCCATGTGGATCTTTCCATTTGCTTGTGATTGAGCTTGCTTGCTCTCTCATTGGGAGAGGGGCAGAGAAGGTGTGTACATGTGTGTTGGTGGTGTATTGCAGTGGCTAAGAGGCCCTGGCTCACTTCTTGGCAGTGAAATTGTCACGACCAATGGCTCCCTCAGCCTCCCTTTCCATCTACAAAATGGCCGTAATGATCCTCACCTACGTCGTTGGGAAGTCTAACGCATGAATGCTTTGTGAAGAGCATTATAAAGCATTATAAAGACGTTACGCATTATGTCCTGATGGCTGACCTCACCACCTGCGGTCTGTGGCGGCCGCCTTGTTCCACGTCCCCTGGTTAGACGCTGCTCCTGCCGTCGATTAATATCAACAACAAATTTATGAGATGACGTTTGTGACTCACAATTAATATTATTATGAATGGGTTTAGGGATGGGCTCCAGAGTGGGGCACCTCGGAAGTTGAGTTCTTGGCTCCACAATTCAAGAAGGACGCAGACAAGCTGGAGTGTGTTCAGAGGAGGGCAACCAGGATGATCAGGGGTCTGGAAACAAAGCCCTATGAAGAGAGACTGAAAGAACTGGGCAGGTTTAGCCTGGAGAAGAGAAGATGGAGGGGAGACATGAGAGCACTCTTCAAATACTGAAAAGGTTGTCCCACAGAGGAGGGCCAAGATCTCTTCTCAATCCTCCCAGAGTGCAGGACACGGAATCATGGGCTCAAGTTAAAGGAAGCCAGATTCCGGCGGGACATCAGGAAAAACTTCCTGACTGTTAGAGCAGTACGACAATGGAACCAGTTCCCTAGGGAGGTTGTGGGCTCTCCCACACTAGAGGTCTTCAAGAGGCAGCTGGACAACCCTCTGTCAGGGATGCTTTAGGGTGGATTCCTGCGTTGAGCAGGGGGTTGGACTCGATGGCCTTGTAGGCCCCTTCCAACTCTGCTATTCTATGATTCTAAGAGCAAAGCGAGCATGGCCTCGGGTTCGTCGCTGGCCTTTGCGTCCTCTTCTCTCCGCTTCAGAATTTCACTTCTCCCTCGGTGGTGCAGCAGCCCCTGGAGGCAAGCAAGGACCATAACTCTGGTTGGTCCGTTCAGAGAATCAGGACAGAGACCTGTCACAAACCATCACTTGACAAGTCATTCATTCATTCATTCTCTGCAGTCTCTAAGAGGCAAAGCTCACAAAAATTACAACCCACAAATACAAGACAATAAAAAATACAACATAAGAACTTTAACACACAGCATTTTAAAACAGCTAAAAGCAGTGGCAATAAAATACTGGAACCTGATCAAACAAGTGGCATAAATACCATTTAAATATGCCAAACAAATGCCTGGGAGGGGAGGAGGGTCTTAACCTGGCGCCGAAAAGAGGACAGTGTTGGCACCAGATGGGCCTCAGTGGAGAGAGCGTTCCACAGACGGAGTGTCACCACCGAGAAGGCCCTCTCCCTTGATGCAACCTCCCTCGGAGGAGGGGCCTTAGATGATGAACGGGTAGGTTCATACTGGGAAAGGACCTCCATCTGGTATTGCAGTTCCAAGCCATGCAAAGCTTTGCAGGTTAAAATCAGCACCTGGAAACAGGCTCAGAAATGCACAGGCATCCAGTGCAGGTGGGCCAGAATTGATGCGGCCCCTTTAGATCGTCTGGTCCCTGTTATTAAGAATAACAGCAACATCATTCCGAAGCACAGATAAACTTCCTTAACCTGGGGTGACCCTATGGAAAGGAGGACCGGGCTCCTGTATCTTTAACAGTTGAATTGAAAAGGGAATTTCAACAGGTGTCATTTGTATGCCTGCAGCACCTGGGGACATTCCCTCTTCATCACAACTGCAGGAGCCCTGCCCTCTTTTGTATCTGGTCACTCTAGTATAGCTCCTGCAGCTTTAACTGTTGTGCTGAAGAGGGAATTTCACCAGGTGCTGCATGCACACAAATGACACCTGCTGAAATTCCCTTTTCTATGCAACTGTTAAAGATACAGGAGCCCTGTCCTCCTTTCCATAGGGTCACCCTACTTAACCACAGTTTGCCATGATCTCCACATTGGGCCTGCAATGCCAGAGTGGGGCACACATCACTGACAGGCAGCATGCAACCCCCCGCCCCTTAGTCCATTTCGCAGCCCCTGCTGTACCCCTAAGCCAAATTTGCTGCAAAGTTGGTGAGAAAAAAGCTGTGGTTTTCTGCTGCAGCAGTAAACAGAGGCGATTTCCCTTGAAGTCAAGGTGTGGCAGCATCCATTCCTTCTTTGGAAGCAAAACCACACTCCCAGAAGCCTCCTGGAAGTGTCATGGTCCTTCTGCATGACACCAGCCTGCCCTGACTGCAGCCCTGGAGAATTTCTCTGAAAATAAATTTGACCCTTGGGCTGAAAGAATTTAATTTTCCCATCCCCTGCTTTAAAGGGACAGGCAACCTGCTTAAATCTGCATCTGGGTCCTCTTGTCTAGGGTGACCCTATGAAAAGGAGGACCGGGCTCCTGTATCTTTAACAGTTGCCTAGAAAAGGTAATTTCAGCAGGCGACATTTGTATATATGGAGAACCTGGTGAAATTCCCTCTTCATCACAACAGTTAAAGCTGCAGGAGCTATACTAAAAGCAGGCAGGGCACCTACAGCTTTAATTTTTGTGATAAAGAGGGAATTTCACAAGGTTCTCCATATATACAAATGACACCTGCTGAAATTCCCTTTTCAGTACAACTGTTAAAGTTACAGGAGCCCTGTCCTCCTTTTCATAGGGTCACCCTAGACTCTTGCCTGCATTTAGAGATGGCTTAATCTGAGCTAGGGATCTCTTGGGCCTTTGGAGATGGAGCCAAGGAGTCAGATGGAGCCACTAGACCACACTGCCCTTCTCCATCTCCTCCATACACAGACATCCCAGCTGACTACAGGAAGGAGAAGCCGTTCCAGCTGTTTTTGGCCTCTGCTCTGCTCTTCCGGGCTCCCCTCCCCTCTCCCCCCCCCCGAGCGATTCCGCTCCACGGCCCTGAAACTGCCACGGGTGTGCAGCCGAGCGGGGGGTTGTGTTGTTATTATTATTAATAAATTGCCAGGCTCCGACTTGACGATGTCTTCAAAGCATCTGTCAAGCTTTGAAGACATCCGCCGCGTTGGGGTTGTTCCACTCCGCCAGCCGTGACCTTTCCCCGGCTGATGGGTTTGATGAAGAGGAAAGCTGTCCGCTGGAAGCCTGAGATCCTTTTAATCCCTTGTATTTTACGGTTGTCCCTGGAAGAGGGGGAATGATTTAGGAGCCTCTGGCAGAAAGTGGGAGAGGAGATTCCGGCCTGGCCCACAGCTCATCTCTGGGGCGCAAGCAAAATAGGTTCCTGCCAAGGTCAGGAGGATCCGTGCCCTTGGCAGGAAGGAGCCACGTAAATTCTGCACGGCTTTGATGGCAAGGTCACGTCCTCTGCTGATCATGGTCTCCTGGTGGGGTGCGCCCTCGCCCTCCTCTGCTTAAAAGCAACCCTGGGGAAATTATCTCCTCTCCCTAAATCCGAGTTCTTGTTGGAGATGGCTGCGCTTGCTTGGCGGGGGGGCGGGGGCACGTTGGGGAGGAAAGACACTCTGCACAGCCTCAGGGATACTCCGAAATAGGGTGACCCTATGGAAAGGAGGACAGGGCTCCTGTATCTTTAACAGTTGTGTAGAACAGGGAATTTCAGGAGGTGTCATTCCCTCTTCATCGCAACAGTGAAAGCTGCAGGAGCCCTGCCCTCCAGTGACCAGATACAAACGAGGGCAGGGCTCCTAGAGCTTTCACTATTGTGAGGAAGAGAGGATTCCACCAGGTGCTGCAGGTATACAAATGACACCTGCAGAAATTCCCTTTTCAATGCAACTGTGAAAGATGTAGGAGCCCTGGTCCTCCTTTTCATATGGCCATCCTACTCCAAAAGTCCTATTTATTTATTTATTTATTTATTTATTTTCTTATTTGATTCATTCTTTACTTTTCCACCCAAATCATGGTGCTCAAAGTGGCTAGCAGCAATAAAACCAAGATTAAACTAAACTGAAGCTAAAACATTCATAAAAAAAATAGGTAAAACCACAATTAAAAACCACACCAATAAAAGAAATAAAAACATTAGAGCCCACTTCATCTGCAGTCCGGCTTTCACAGCTGAGCCCTGCCTGGATAAAGACATAGAATCATAGAATAGCAGAGTTGGAAGGGGCCTACAAGGCCATGGAGTCCAACCCCCTGCTCAATGCAGGAATCCACCCTAAAGCATCCCTGACAGATGGCTGTCCAGCTGCCTCTTGAAGGCCTCTAGTGTGGGAGAGCCCATGTCCTCCCTAGGCAACTGATTCCATTGTCGTACTGCTCTAACAGTCAGGAAGTTTTTCCTGATGTCCAGCTGGAATCTGGCTTCCTTTAACTTGAGCCCGTTATTCCGTGTCCTGCACTCTGGGAGGATCGAGAAGAGATCCTCTGTGTGAACAGAATGCTGGACTAGATGGACCCTTGGTCTGAACCAGCAGGGCTTTTCTTATCATAGAATCATAGAATCATAGAATAGCAGCATTGGAAGGGGCCTACAAGGCCATCGAGTCCAACCCCCTGCTCAATGCAGGAATCCACCCTAAAGCAGCCCTGACAGATGGTTGTCCAGCTGCCTCTTGAAGGCCTCTGGTGTGGGAGAGCCCACCACCTCCCGAGGTCACTGGTTCCCTTATCATACTGCTCGAACCGTCAGGAAGCTCTCATCCAGGATGTGACAACTGTGCTGGTTCCAGTTGCACCTCACCAGTTGCCAACGCCATGAGAGCATCCATCCTAGAAGCAATGGGCGAGACCTCCCAGACCCGGCGTCCTCCAGATGGGGCGGGGCCACATCTCCCATCATCCCCAGCCAGTGACTGGATGGAGATGATGGGAGATGTGGCCCCGCCCCATCTGGAGGACACCGGGTTGAGGAAGGCTACAATAGGCTGATACCCAGAGGAAAGAGACGAACTGACGCGTGCCCCTCAGTGCAATCCTGTGATTCTGCCGTCGTCCCGTGTGGCTGGCAAAAAGCGGAGCCCCGCCTGAGGCCCTGCTCGCGCCAGGCAGTCGCACTGAGGCGTGAGAATCCGATCGCTTCCCTCTTTAGCCTGCCTAATGAGCCAGCACGGCGGGTCACAGAGCCTCCCAGCTGCGTTCCTGGCCCGGCTCCGGCATCTGGCCCGAGCGGCGGTAGATTGTGCTGCCCGATGGTGCCATGCCTGACGCAGCAGGAGCTCCCAGGCTGTCAGGAGGTAGGAGGGCTGGCGGAAATCGGGCTCTGCGAAGAAGGGACAGAAGACCGGGCAACGCACCTAATCCTGTCAGGGACTTTGCACTCCACGGGAGACTCCACACAGCATCCAGTTTGGAGCTGGTGCCCCTGGAAGGAAACCACGACAGTACGCTGAAACTGCTATGTTTAGAAGTAGAATCATAGAATCTAGGGTGACCCTATGGAAAGGAGGACCGGGCTCCTGTATCTTTAACAGTTGCATAGAAAAGGGAATTTCTGCAGGGGTCATTTGTACATATGGGGAACCTGGGGGAATTCCCTCTTCACTACAACAGTTAAAGCTGCAGGAGCCCTGACCGCTTTTAAAATGGTCACTCTAGTATAGCTCCTGCAGCTTTAACCGTTGTGATGAAGAGGGGATTTCACCAGGTTCTCCCTATATACAAATGACACCTATTGTTGTTGTTGTTGTTGTTGTTGTTGTTGTTTATTTATATAGCACCATCAATGTACATGGTGCTGTACAGAGTAAAACAGTAAATAGCAAGGCCCTGCCGCAGAGGCTTACAATCTAATAAAATCCTAGTAAAACAATAAGGAGGGGAAGAGAATGCCAACAGGCACAGGGTAGGGTAAGCAGGCACAGGGTTGGGTAAAACTAACAGTAGAAAGTAACAGTAGGGTTACTGCTGAACTTCCTGCTGAACTTCCCTTTTCTATGCAGCTGTCAAAGATACAGGAGCCCGGTCCTCCTTTCCATAGGGTCACCCTACTCAACCCCAGCATCACCCAGGCTTGGGCTGTGCTCCAGGTGTAGTGGTGGCAGGAATTCCCCCCTTCCCTCGCTAGCCCATAACTCGCTATACTTTGGTGGCCTTAACGTTCTCCAGTGCGTTCCTTTAAAACACAATATTATTTAAAATATTGCTCAAAAGAATAGTTCTGATGTCATTCAAAGGCACTATATATTTGGTGTATTATTATGTATTACACCATAGTGTTGGAAGGGACCACAGAGACCATCTAGTCCAGCTCCCTGCTCGGTTCAGGCTCTGCGCTGGAAGGTGCAGCTATGGCCTCCCTGGCCATTGTTACGGCTGTTAGAGACTGTCCTTTATTAGGCTGATAACTGGCTAATACTCCGGAATAATGAAGGGATGATTTTCATCCGTGGTAGCTAATGGCAGGAGACGGTCTTCTCCTGATAGCTGGCAATATCTCCGGCTTGGTGACACCTTTTGGCTAGTGGAAGCCGCCTGGATGATTATAGAATCATCGAATCATAGAATAGCAGAGTTGGAAGGGGCCTACAAGGCCATCGAGTCCAACCCCCTGCTCAATGCAGGAATCCACCCTAAAGCATCCCTGGCAGATGCTTGTCCAGCTGCCTCTTGAAGGCCTCTAGTGTGGGAGAGCCCACAACCTCCCTAGGTAACTGATTCCATTGTCGTACTGCTCTAACAGTCAGGAAGTTTTTCCTGATGTCCAGCTGGAATCGGGCTTCCTGTAACTTGAGCCCGCTATTCCGTGTCCTGCACTCTGGGAGGATCGAGAAGAGATCCTGGCCCTCCTCTGTGTGACAACCTTTCAAGTATTTGAAGAGTGCTCTCATGTCTCCCCTCAATCTTCTCTTCTCCAGGCTAAACATGCCCAGTTCTTTCAGTCTCTCTTCCTAGGGCTTTGTTTCCAGACCCCTGATCATCCTGGTTGCCCTCCTCTGAACACGCTCCAGCTTGTCTGCGTCCTTCTTGAATTGTGGAGCCCAGAACTGGACGCAATACTCTAGATGAGGCCTAACCGGGGCCGAATAGAGAGGAACCAGGACCTCACGTGATTTGGAACTTATACTTCTATTAATGCAGCCCAAAATAGCATTTGCCTTTCTTGCAGCCCTATCGCACTGTTGGCTCATATTCAGCTTGTGATCTACAACAATTCCAAGATCCTTCTCGTGTGTAGTATTGCTGATATGGTTTGTAGTTCAAATTTAAGAGAGAGAGAGAGAGAGAGAGAGAGAGAGAGAGAGAGAGAGAGGGAGAGAGCTAAGAATTTGTAGCTAGCATTGGCTGAAACTGGGGTGCCGTCGCTGTCTTGGGGAATTTGGAGCAAGGTTGGTGGTTTTGCTGCTAGCTGTAATTCCGTCCAATCTGCTTCTGCTTGTATGATGGTAAACAAAGCAAACGTGACCAAGTTGCCCTAAGTACGTCTCTGCTGCTCTTTCATTCCAAGGAAACCAAACCTGCCACACCACTGCTGGACTCCTTGCTAGTCAAGGACGTGGGGCAAGCGGACAGCATTGCCCAGCCTCAGGGCTGTTTTGCTCAGGCTCCATTCAGAGGGGCTGGGGATAATGGAGCCAGCCGGCCTCTCCAAAGGAATCCCTGCCGAAGACGGTGGCGGTGGCGGCATGGAGCCCTCAGCAAGGAAGGCCTGGTTGTATTCTACAGTGCATGTGTCTCCAGTGTTTTTAAGCGACTGGAGATACGGCCCTGTTGGAATAACAGCCAGAGCCAAGAACGTCAAAAGGGGCCACCCCAAAGAAGGACCTCTCCGGTATCGGCAGCCATGAGGCAAAATGGGGCAGGGTAGCTGGGAGGGGCAGGATCAGGCGGGGGTGGGGTGGGGTGGGGATGGTGCACTGGAGGGAGGAGACGGCTCTTTAGCCCAGTGGTTCCCAAACTTTTTCAGGTAACCGCCCCCTTGGTTCCACAAACTCATGCTCAGTGCCCCCTGCACGTAGCCCCTTTAAATGGGAAGCACCCGCCGCAGGCTTGCCAAGGGAGGGAAAAGAGAGCGAACACCTCTGTTTTGCACCCGGCGTGGCAGGGCACACCAAGCTGGGTATGTCTCTTCATTAGCGTTTTGGTGCTTTTGAAACATTTCAATTCACTGTTAAAAGGACTCTTCTTAAACGGTATTAATACATGTGTGGATTCTTCCCCTATATGGCTTGGGACCAAACTACCTTCTCCCATAAAAATGTCCCTGGGTTTTAAGACCTTCTGGAGAGGCGCTTCTCGGAAAAGACCACCTCGAGTGCCCCCCTGCAACCCCTTTGCCTCTTAGCTCCCTCCTGCTGCCCCCTTGCTTCTTAACGCCCCCCCTATGCAATCCCACCGCCCCCTTTGGGAACCACTGCTTTAGACCAAGGAGGGAAGAGAATCCAGGGGGCTGAGGCAGCATTTTCTGCACCGGTTCTGCTTCCGGGCTGCTTGCACCAGGGGAGAGGTGAGACTAGAGCCTCTGGAAAAGGTGTATTTTATTTGGGGTTGGGGGTTTGGGAGAAGGACTTAAAATACTTATGTCACAGAGCACATCCTTTGCATGACGCGGAAATGCCCAGGTTCAAACCCTGGGGTCTCCAGTGGAAGGATCGTAAGCAGACAGGCTGGCAAGGCGTCCTCTTTTCTGGAGGACAGTCCTCTGTCTGAAGGTGTCCTCTCTTTGAAGGGCTGCCCTGTCCAATAATGAACCCATAAGCACTGCTGCCCGTCTCCTGTGAGCGCCTGGGCAGCGAGCGGAGCAACCCAGCACATCGCTTCCCTGGTCCCAGCCTTCCACCCTATGCAGGGATTGACTGTCTTTCTATTTACACCATGCTAAACCTTTCTAAATTCGCACATCAGTTAGCACATGCAGATGTTATGCAAATCCCTTTTTCTCCCCGTTTTCCGGCAGTTCCTAAGTGGCTGCCCTATTAGTAGCTGGGCTGGGGGAAACTCCTTGGACTGAAGACCTAGGAAAGCCATAGCCTTGGGCTAGCGTGAGTGTGGGAGAGTGGTGAGTGTGAACGTGTGGGTGCATACACGCTTGGACATATGTGGCCCCACCAACCCAGCAGACACCCGAGGTGGGCCCCGGGGCCAAAATGGTTGTGCATCCCTGCCACACGGATCCTGCAGCCTTTGCCATTGGGGCGCCTTTGCCCACTCCTGGCTCTTCCTCCCTTGTGTTGAAGGAGACCCTTCCATTCCCAGGCCCTCGATGCAGGTCTGGATCCAGATTTGAGGCAGCCCTGGGCATCGCGGCCTTTTGGTGGTCCTTGCCTCTGTTGGTGGGCCCAGGCAGGCTTACCGGCGGGCAGCAGTCCTGCCCCAAGTTGTGTTGGTTGGCCGGGGCAGTGGTGGTGGGTGCCATTTTCATTTCCCACAATGCCCCAGCGTGATGCTGTGTTGCAGGCATGGCAAGAAGTGAAAATGGCAGTTGGATGAGGTGCTGCTTTGCTCTGTGTGTGTGTGTGTGTGGAGAATTTCTTCCCCGGCTTGGGAAAAAATCAAAGCCCTTCCTGGCTGCTGCCCAAAAGATACCCTGTGCTGGCGCCGGTTCTGTCTTGACACTTCTCAGCGAAGCGGTTGCGTTCTCCGCCTGGCTTATTAACTCCCCGCTCTTGAGAGAGACATAAACATGTTTGAGATCTGAAACCTCGTAAAACACATCTCTCAAAAGCACAAGGAATCAGGCAGAGACCTCATCTGCGCTCCGAGTCCTGTCGCTGGCCTAGCAAATATATTTATGCATTTGTTCCCGATAAAGAATGGCAGCCGTTAAAGCCAGGAGGATGCATGAACAGAGGGGTCTTCAGGGGGTGTTTTCGCTTGCACATAAAGAACAGTTGACTCGTAGAACTGCTGGTTTGGGGGGCCACACGCCCCTCCTGAGCTTCAGCCCCCTCCGGTTGCAACGTAGCTTTTTCGAACATTTATGGGCAGGCTCTGTTAGATGTTTTTATTTTATTTTTTAATAAACAGCACACCATTTTTGCACAGCTACGTGTGTGGGCTCCCTTTATGGAGCGCTAAATGAAAAGGATGATAGGAAAAGAATGGAAAAGGCACAGCAGGTGGGATGGAAGGAGGACTTACAAGATGGGGACAGCTTACAAGATTTGTGAACCGCCCAGAGAGCTTCGGCTATTGGGCGGTATAAAAATGTAATAAATAAATAAAAATAAAATAAAAATAAATAAAAATGGGGACGTGGCCTGGCCATGCAGCTAGACAGGGTGAGATATTCAGGGGGAATGGGGGCCTTGCTAGACCTACCAGATAATCCGTGTGGGAGGAGGGGCCAGGCTGCGCTAGGAGTAGTGCAGCCTGTAGGCCCCGTCCACATGTAAGACGTGACGGGGCCGAGGGAAGCCCCGTCGCGTCCTCCATTTGTTTTCTTTAAAGGGCCATGTGCGCAGGAGGGCACCAACGAAAAGGTAAGGCTTTTTTTTTAAATAAAATAAAGGGTTTCCCGCTCCCCCTGCCCCTGATTTCCCCCACACACAATGTCTGATGCCCCCTGCCCACTCGCTCGCCCTTCCTCCCCCCGCTCGCCATGTCCGCCCCCGCTCTCTCACCCGTCCCTGCTTGCCATGCCTGTCCCCCGTCCCCGTCCGTCATGCCTTTCCCTGTTCTTCTCCCTCCCCTCTCTCCTGCCGGGTCCGCTCTTTCCCCCGGCCCCCATCTCCCCCCCCCGGTGATTCCCCCCCCCCGGGCCGGATGGGCACAGCGCTCCTATGGAATGCTGTGCCGAGCGTGTGGCTTCTCCTGGCTACTCGCAAGCAGCCGGGAAAAGCCACAGACCCAGCTAGACCTTCCACAGCCCCGGCCTCAGCCCGGGGCTGCGGAAAAGCTGGGCCATAAGCGGATCCGCTTATCCCAGGTCAAGGGAGGTCTTAGCCCGGCCTGACCCCGGGATCCCCTGTGCGACATCTGGATGCACAGCAGGGAGACCGGGCCTCACACTGCGCTAACGCCTCTTCTAGCGACGGCCTGGGTCTCTATCGGTAGCCCTTCGTCACGAGAGCTGAATGGAGAATGCACATCCAGACGGTGTCTAGCACTGAATACCAGATGCTGTAGGGGAAATAACTGGGGGAGGACTCTTACCCACCCACGCACGCCATTGAACGTGGATAGTGCCACCAGCCATCAGCCTCCACGGGTCATGATTATAATGTGTGAATAAGACATAGAGGTGACACATGTATTGTAGAGGTACATTAATGAGACAACTGGGATTGGCTGCAGACCTTCACAGTGTGGACATCGGAACTGGTGGCAAAACTAATGGAACTGCCTGTTAACTTCGAGGGAAACAGGGAGTGTTAACAGGGATTGAGTTCTGCCATACAAAAGCAAAGCTGGCAGTAGTGCACCGGCTGAATCCCTTCACTGCAATCTCAAGCAAATCCTGACTAGTTTGTGCACTAAAAGGTGCGAGGGATGTACACCTGAGGTGGGAGATGGACAGTCATTGTTTTTAAAGCGATATTGTTTTTATGCTTTTGATGGTTTAAATTTTTGCATATCTGTTTTTAATGTTCATTGTTTTTGACTTTTGTAAACCGCCCAGAGAGCTTCAGCTATGGGGCGGTATATAAATGTAATCAAATAAATAAATAAATAAATAAATATCATTGAGGGGATATCAGCAGAGGTTCTCTTTAAAGTTCTGACTGAAACCCAGAGCAGATTCACTGCCCCACTGACATGGGAGCCACCGGCCTCCATTGGAGCACTACCATGCTTATAGAATCATAGAACAGTAGAGTTGGAAGGGGCCTCTAAGGCCATCGAGTCCAACCCCCAGCTCAGTGCAGGAATCCACCCTAAAGCACCCCTGACAGATGGTTGTCCAGCTGCCTCTTGAAGGCCTCTAGTGTGGGAGAGCCCACAACCTCCCTAGGTAACTGGTTCCATTGTCGCACTGCTCTAACAGTCAGGAAGTTTTTCCTGATGTCCAGCTGGAATCTGGCTTCCTTTAACTTGAGCCCGTTCTTCCGTGTCCTGCACTCTGGGAGGATCGAGAAGAGATCCTGGCCCTCCTCTGTGGGACAACCTTTTAAGTATTTGAAGAGTGCTGTCTTGTCTCCCCTCCATCTTCTCTTCTCCGGGCTAAACCTGCCCAGTTCTTTCAGTCTCTCTTCATAGGGCTTTGTTTCCAGACCCCTGATCACCCTGCTTGCCCTCCTCTGAACACGCAGCTCCTGTTCGTTTCAGGGGGAAGCCCGTGTCAGAGAACACTAACGCTGTAAAACCTCAGGCCAAATCCAGCCCTCTTGAGATCTCAATCCGGCCCTCCGGCATTCGGCAGAAGGCCCCAGCCCTTGCCATGACCACCTGTCATTGCGTGGTTTTGTGCCATCTTTTCCCCATTCCAAAAAGCTGAAATGCCTCTTCTGCTAAGGCTTAGCGGCTGGCAGTAAAATGCTTCAAGCTAAACGATGCTGATGTCCTTTGTATTTGCCCCCCCCCACTCCCCCCTCCCCAAAGAGCTTTCCTGAAATTGAATTCGGCCTGACAGCGGTTCCCCACCGTTGGGGCAGATTGTGACCTCGGCTCATTTACCTTTTCGTACATTCGCATCGACGACTAAAATGAACGTCTGTCTTATTTTCTTATTTTCTTTCCGTTTGTGGAGACCCCTGATGTAGCGCTGGCTCACAATGAAACAGTCATGAGGACCCCATAAAAAGAGGGAGACTGTGTAGATCGCTGCTGCCACTGGCCAGAGCTCTCTCCTCTGGAAAGGTGCGCTTGGGCTGAGTGCAGCAGGGGGAATTCCAAATCTGCCCTGCCGGTGCTCTAAAGAATATGACCTCCAAGTTCAGCCTTCGTTCGAGGCAGAGTTCGGTGGGTTTCTGGTCCGTGCACGGTAATAACAGAGCAAGAGTGCCTTTGAGCCTATGCGCCTTTCCATTACCGTTGATTAAGTGCAGCGAGCCTGCCAACGTCTGGAATTGGAGAGGGGTGGGTCTGGCTGCCAGTGAGCTCCAACGCCCCTGCTGTTTCTCAGAAAGCCGCTGCTCTCACGCGTGTATCTTGAGCTGCTAGGTATCTTCATCCCTGTCCCTCGAGGCCCAGTTTCACTGATCACCAGGACGTACTTTAGATTTGTTGTGATGGTTATGGGCAGATCAATACAGCTCAAAAGGCGGCTACATGAACTCGGGGAGGAAGAATGGAGGCAGGCCCTGGACTGTAGCTTAGCAGCTCCAGGAAGAATTGTGGCATAAGGGCACGGAAGCCAGATAAAAAAAGAAGAACAGGAGCTGCTGTTATAGATGAGCATGCAAGAGGGAGAAGGGGTATAGGGGGAGATGGGCTGTGACGGCACAGGCAATCTCCATGGCCACCTTGCCCACAATGCCTCACTTTGGGGATGGACCCCTAATTGAACCTCTTTCAGCCCAAGGGCTGAAATCAATTTCAGAGGAGCTCTCGGGGTTCGCGTTTCAGTGGTGAATGGGGCCAAAGGCACAAGGGGCAAGGCGACCCCCTCCCCTCCCCAAAATACCAGCATATTTGCGCTTAAAGCTCTTACTGCCACTAAAGAAGCCTTAGAAGTAGGGAGACCCTATGGAAAGGAGGACAGGGCTCCTGTATCTTTAACCGTTGCATAGAAAAGGGAATTTCAGCAGGTGTGATTGGAATGCATGCAGCACCTGGTGAAATCCCCTCTTCATCGCAACAGTTAAAACTGCAGGAGCCCTGCCCTGAGTGACCAGATACAGAAGAGGGCAGAGCTCCTGCAGCTTTCACTGTTGCGATGAAGAGGGGATCTCACCAGGTGCTGTATGCATGCATGCAAAGGACACCTGCTGACACTCCCTTTTCTATTCAACTATTAAAGTTACACGAGCCCTGTCCTCCTTTCCATAGGGCCACCCTACTTAAAGGCCATCTGGAGGGAGCAGGGTGTGGGGTGTGGGAAGTTGCTGGATCTGTCCTCTTGCCTCAAGCAATAAGAATCTTGCAACAAGATATTAATATTGAATATCTTAAATATTAAGGCCAGTGACGTCACCTAGGTTCAACAAGACCTGGTTCGGAATGCGAATTTGTCCAGCTTGGAGTTTCTCGCCTCCATTACAAAGCAGTGTCCATTTCCTCAAACAGTTCCTTCTTTGGCTCGGATTAGTCTTTCTCCGATTCCTAGAACACCTGCAAACGGCAGCATTCCAGGGACCCTGGGATAAGTTCTGTTCCCGGAGCACCTGTGTCCTTAGGATGGCTATCCAGTGTCAGGAAATGTCATGTCCCAAGCCACCTTGCACCTGGCATGCCACAGATGCTGTGGAGAGTGAAAGAAGGGTCGAAATGCCAGAATTGGGCTCAGGGAAAACTGAGCCATTTTGATTTTTTATTATTATTATAAAAAAGAAAAGAAAAGCTCAGATTGCACAGCCTAATTTTGAAACAAGTCAAGGCGAATTGATTGACATGAAAGGGAACAGAGATTCAACGTCAGAGACTTGACAGGAGAAAGAGCTGATTTTAGTTCGAAAGCCTCATCCTGAATTGAGCAAAACGTGAATATAATGGTTGAAATGAATTTGCTTCACACCTTTATATAACCCAACCGCCAACCCCCGCACCCTCCCATTACGGATTTGGGCTTACCAGCCCTTTCAATTCTAAGTGACCGTTTTGGGGGTATGTGGGGAAGCCATGTAGCTGTCACCTTATTTCAGATTATGGTGCCCAAACCTGAGCTGCTGGCTTCGATTTTGGGGCTCTGAGCTCCGTTTCTGAATGTTCCGGTACCCAGGCATTGAATGGGCAAGGCAGCATTTGGGAAAAGATGTATTTGACATTCCAATTCAGCTTACCTTAATGTGCTGCCAAAAGCGATCGTGTTGTTAACTGCTCTTAACTTATCCTGGGAGGATTATGCCCTCTTAACCGGAACACTTGATTGCACACTGCAGGCGTAGGGACCCTCGTTGCCCTCCTGCCTTTGTATGACAAGGAAGGAAAAAACACCGGACGGGATGGTGGCTTCAACAGAGCCTCCCTCCTTTGGCCTCCCGTGTTTTGGGTCCCCCCTGTACGTGTTCCACAACTGCTGTCAACTGGAAGGAAACGAGCACAGCATGTTCTTCTGCAGGACAAAAGTGCGGAGAGTTTCCTGCCAAAATCTAAACCCATCGGACCAAGTTGAAGCTGGTATAGCAGCCGTTCTCTCTCCACTCCCTGGCTGCCCACCAGGAGGAGACGAACCTGACTGCTGTAGTGGCCACAAAGTGCAAACTCAGGCTGGAAAGCCCTTAAATAAAAGATAATTTACAGTAGAGGCTCTAGGGATGGACAACGTTCACTAGTCCAGCTGTTCTTTGTGGACAAGGAAGCTCCCATGAAGCTCCTGCACCTGAAAGCCACCTCTGTTCACTTCAGTAGGGGGTCCATTTGGTCTTGCCTGTGTGCTGGCTTCTACAACGACCCCGTTCAGAAGACACCTTAAACCACGGCTTTAACCATGGTGAATAAAGCAAAAAGCCTTATTTGCTGTGGTTAAAGCCATGGTTTAAGGTGTCTCCTGAATACGGCCTAGCTTTCTGGCTTAACCACTGTGGTTAAAGCCATGGTTTAAGGTGTCTTCAGAACAGGGCCCAACAGGGTTGTTGGACTGTTTTCAGTCCAAAGGGAAAATTCAGTTTTAGAGAAGTTCTTAGAGTCCACTTTCCAGTGGTGGGTGGAACCAAAGGCAAATGTGGGCAGGACGAAGGCAGAGGGGCGGAGTAAAATACCAGCACGTTTCAGCTTCAAGCTCTGACTGCCAGGAGCTGATCCTTAACAGAGGCATTTCAACATTTCAGAATGCGGAAAAATGCAATCACCAGGAAACCACCAAATGATGGATGGCAGGGGAAGGGGGTGGAGCCAGGGGGAGGGGGTGGAGCCATCTGGGTAACCTAGGGTGACCCTATGAAAAGGAGGACAGGGCTCCTGCATCTTTAACAGTTGCAAAGAAAAGGGAATTTCAGCAGGTGTCATTTGTATATATGGGGAACCTGGTGAAAATTCTTATTCATCACAACAGTTAAAGCTGCAGGCGCCCTGCCCTCTTTTAAATCTGGTCACAGTTTAGCTGCAGTATAGCTCCTGCAGCTTTAACAGTTGTGATGAAGAGGGGATTTCACCAGGTGCGACATGCATACAAATGACTCCTGCTGAAATTCCCTTTTCAGTATAACTGTTAAAGATACAGGAGCCCTGTCCTCCTTTTCATATGGTCAGTCTAGCTAACCTCAGAGGGCAAGTCTGGAGCCACAGGAGGGTCAAATTTGTCTTGAGGTTCAACACCCTTGGCATGAAACCTTCTCAACCTGTGCATTGGGAACTGGGCAAGAAGAGTCACCCGGCTTGGATGACCCTATGGAAAGGAGGATAGAGCTCCTGTATCTTTTCAGCAGATGTCATTGTTATGCCTGCAGCACCTGGTGAAATTCCCTCTTCATCACAACACTTAAAGCTGCAGGAGCCCTGCCCTCTTTTGTATCTGGTCACTCTAGCTATACTATGCTATACTAGCCATATGAGAGCGACCTGATACAAACGAGGCCAGGGCTCCTGCAGCTTTAACTGTAGTGATGAAGAGGGAATTCCACCAGGTGCTGCGTGGATACAAATGACACCTGCTGGAATTCCCTTTTCTATACAAACTGTTAAAGATACAGGAGCCCTTTCCTCCTTTCTATAGGGCCAGCCTACACCTGGCCTGCTTCTAAGAAAAGTTGCAATTCCAGGCTTAGGCCAAGTTGTATTTGGGAGTGGGGAGGGGAGGAGATATCATAGAATCATAGAATAGCAGAGTTGGAAGGGACCTACAAGGCCATCGAGTCCAACCCCCTGCTCCATGCAGGAATCCACCCTAAAGCATCCCTGACAGATGCTTGTCCGGCTGCCTCTTGAAGGCCTCTAGTGTGGGAGAGCCCACCACCACCCTAGGTCACTGGTTCCATTGTCGTACTGCTCTAACGGTCAGGAAGTTTTTCCTGATGTCCAGCTGGAATCTGGCTTCCTGTAACTTGAGCCCGTTATTCTGTGTCCTGCACTCTAGGAGAATCGAGAAGAGATCCTGGCCCTCCTCTGTGTGACAACCTTTTAAGTATTTCATAGAATCACAGAATCGTAGAGTTGGAAGGGGCCTACAAGGCCATCGAGTCCAACCCCCTGCTCAATGCAGGAATCCACCCTAAAGCCTCCCTGACAGAGGGTTGTCCAGCTGCCTCTTGAAGGCCTCTAGGGTGGGAGAGCCCACAACCTCCCTAGGTCACTGGTTCCATTGTCATGAGGAGTGGAGACAAGCCATTGGCTACTTGTGCTTGCACCTCTTTTGCAAAGGTTCTGGGCAGGTGGCTGCTTTGGAGATAAGAAACCCGTCATCCGTGCGTTTCTGACGTTCTCGGTGGCAAACAGAATAGCCTTAAGGACATCCTGCCTTATCTGTGTGATGAGGGTTACTAACTTTTGTGAACCGCCCAGAGAGCTTCAGCTATGGGGCGGTATATAAATGATGATGATGATGATGATGATGATGATGATGATGATGATGATGATAATAATAATAATAATGATGATGACTTCCTATTCCTTGCAACCAGAATGGCAAGGACTAAGCAAGGCTGAAGCGGCTGAAGCTCTTCTCTTAGGAGACTCTTCAGTTTCCATAAATTAGGGGTAAATGGAGGGTGGGGGGGTGGAGGCAAGGGTTACGTGGCAAACTGAGCTCCAAGCTTGTTCAGCCCGTGAAGAAGAATCTTTTTCCGCAACGGAGAGGAATCCATTCTTCTCCCTGCGCGCCCCAGTCACATATGAAAAATTGGAGCAAGCGATCATGGGAAATGGTTTTTCCCCCCTCTCACAAATAGGCTTTTGTCCTAAAAAAAGAAAAATAATGCTCTTAAAATAGACAGGCCTATTGTCCTCCAGAGGTAGAAAAATTGCTCCGAGCCATTTATAAAAGCTTCTTATATTTCCTCCCTCCTTGGCTGTCTGTGTTGTCCCGTCCCCCCGTCCCCCCCCCCCCCGGATGTCTTTGGTTATGCAAGAGAACAGCGGCGCCCTTCCTTGTAAACACTTCTCCCTCCCAGGCCTTCTGGGACCATCTGTAGAGAGAGGAGGGTGTGTGTGAGAAAATTCGATTTAGAGACATTTATTGAGAGTGGCGTGCGATCTGGCAGACGCAAAACATGCCACACAGAGTAAAATCTGGGTAAGAACCACTGCTGGGCACACGGACCGCTCTTGAGTTGTGGCTTTTTGCACCAGTGCAGCCGGGCGTGCGTTTGTGTAAGTGCTCTGGAAGACGCAACGGCACTGGTGTGGGTGCCATTTATTTATTTATATAAGATTAAAATACAGAGTTAGAACAGTAAAACTTCCTGACTGTTAGATCAGTCCGACAATGGAATCAGTTGCCTGGTGAGGTTGTGGGCTCTCCTACACTAGAGGCCTTCAAGAGGCAGCTGGACAACCCTGTCAGGGATGCTTTAGGGTGGATTCCTGCATTGAGCAGGGGGTTGGACTCGGCCTTGTAGGCAACCTTCCAACTCTGGTATTCTATGATTCACACAGCGCTTAGTTAAACTATGGAACTCACTGCCACAAGATGTAGTGATGGCCACCAATTTGGATGGCTGTAAAAGGGGGTTGGATGAATTCCTGGAGGCGAAGGCTAACAATGGCTACTAGCCCTGATGGTTGTGTGCTATCTCCAGTATTTGAGGCAATAAGCCTGTGTGCACCAGTTGTTGGGGCACATGGGTGGGAGGGTGCTGTTGCACCATGTCCTGCTTTGTTGGTCCCTGGTTGACAACTGGTTGGCCCCTGTGTGAACAGAGCGCTGGACTAGATGGACCCTTGGTCTGATCCAGCATCAGGGCTCTTCTGATGTTCTGATGTTCTTAAAGTGACATTTCTCATATTGCATTTTTGGGTTGCTAACAGTGAAGCGTTGGAATGGAACTTGGTGGTTCTCTGACTGAGAACCTTGCAAACACAAGAACGGCGGCACACCCTTAGACTAGGAATTCGCCCAATGCAACCCTGTGCCTCCGGCATCGGCCAACCAGGTCAGCTGCTCCCGCAAAGGCTCAACATTCAGCAGGCCCAGCTGGAGATACTCTCTTCTGCATTGGCCCAACTAATAGCTATTGATCAACGTATCCTCCACACACTTGGCTAATCCTTTTGCAAGCCTCTCGTGCTGGAAGCCATCACATCACGTGACTATGATGGATTTGATAGGTTAATTGGCTAATTACACATTGACAAAGTGCTTCTTTTTGTATGCGCAACTTTGGTGTGAGTGTGGGGGGAGAGAGAAAGAGAGAGAGAATCTTCTATCCCTCTTCATTATTTCCACAGCACTCTGAACTTGTTAAACCTCCATAATTTACTTCCTTAATCTCCCTTTCCAGCCTTCCTCAACCTGGAGCACTCCAGATGTGTTGGACTACAACTCCCAGACTGCCCCAGCCAGCTGGCTGGGACATTCTGGGAGATGCAGTCCAACACATCTGGAGCGCCCCAGGTTGAGGAAGGCTGGAACAAAGCCCCAACTCCTTAAGGCTGAAATCCGTTCTGTACTTCCTTGGGAGTAAACACCATTGAAGACAGTGGATCTTGCTTTTAAGTGAACCTGCGCAGCGGTGGGTCTGCAAGCCTTTGTTTCTTCTCCTGGCAAGATCAGCCTTTCCCAAGCAACCCATCTAGTTGCTTTCCTCTTTTGACAGCTCAGTAGATCGCGAGGGCCCCAGTTTTTCCAGAGAGTTTGTTCTACTCCTGCACTGAGAGTACCTCTTGCTGCTCTCCAGTTAACATGAACTGGCTCCCATTTCCTCTGGTCTAGGGTGACCCTATGGAAAGGAGGACAGGGCTCCTGTATCTTTAACAGTTGCATAGAGAAGGAAATTTCAGCAGGGGTCCTTTGCAGGCATGCAGCACCTGGGGAAATCCCCTCTTCATCACAACCGTTAAACCTGTAGGAGCCCTGCTGTCTTGACCAGGTACAAAAGAGGGGTGGGCTCAGAGGTCCTTCTAACTATTAAAAAAACAATGGAATCATAAAATCATAGAATAGCAGAGTTGGAAGGGGCCTACAAGGCCATCGAGTCCAACCCCCTGCTCAATGCAGGAATCCACCCTAAAGCATCCCTGGCAGATGGCTGTCCAGCTGCCTCTTGAATGTCTCTAGTGTGGGAGAGCCCACAACCTCCCTAGTCACTGATTCCATTGTGGCACTGCTCTAACAGTCAGGAAGTTTTTCCTGATGTTCAGCTGGAATCTGGCTTCCTGTAACTTGAGCCCGTTATACCGTGTCCCACACTCTGGGAGGATCGAGAAGAGATCCTGGCCCTCCTCTTTGTGACAACCTTTGTAATGTAAGAGATTCTGCCACACTTCTCACTCTGCCTGGACCTGGCTGGCAGAGCGTGAGATAGAAGAAGGGCTCCAATCCTCTGTCTGTAGAGCACAAATCCCATAGAATGGAAATCGAACAATCCCAATATGGACTGAGCTGACCTGTGCTTCATAGATCCAAGCTTAGCTTTCCATTGGGTTTTGCCCTTCGCAAAAGTTCCAACGTAGTCCTGGGCTAAAAAGCTACTAAAATAGGGTGACCCTATGGAAAGGAGGACGGGGCTCCTGTATCTTTAACAGTTGTATAGAAAAGGGAATTTCAGCAGGTGTCATTTGTATATATAGAATCATAGAATCATAGAATAGCAGAGTTGGAAGGGGCCTACAAGGCCATCAAGTCCAACCCACTGCTCAATGCAGGAATCCACCCTAAAGCATCCCTGACAGATGGTTGTCCAGCTGCCTCTTGAAGGCCTCTAGTGTGGGAGAGCCCACCACCTCCCTAGGTAATTGGTTCCATTGTCATACTGCTGATTTCATTGTCATACTGCTCTAACAGTTAGGAAGTTTTTCCTGATTTCCAGCCGGAATCTGGCTTCCTGTAACTTGAGCCCATTATTCCGTGTCCTGCACTCTGGGAGGATCGAGAAGAGATCCTGGCCCTCCTCTGGGTGACAACCTTTCAAGTATTTGAAGAGACATGCTATCATGTCTCCCCTCAATCTTCTCTTCTCCAGGCTAAACAGGCCCAGTTCTTTCAGTCTCTCTTCCTAGGGCTTTGTTTCCAGACCCCTGATCATCCTGGTTGCCCTCCTCTGAACACGCTCCAGCTTGTCTGCGTCCTTCTTGAATTGTGGAGCCCAGAACTGGATGCAATACTCTCGATGAGGCCTAACCAGGTTCGAATAGAGAGGAACCAGTACCTCACGTGATTTGGAAGCTGTACTTCTATCAATGCAGCCCAAAATAGCATATTTTGGGAGAACCTGATGAAATTCCCTCTTCATCACAACAGTTAAAGCTGCATGGGCTATACTAGGGTGACCAGATTTAAAAGAGGGCAGGGCTCCGGCAGCTTTAACTGTTGTGATGAAGAGGGAATTTCATCAGGTTCTCCATATATTCAAATGACACCTGCTGAAATTCCCTTTTCTATGCAACTGTTAAAAATACAGGAGCCCTGTCCTCCTTTTCATAGGGTCACCCTACTCTGGACCCTTGGCCGGTGATGACCTGTCTGTCTGTAAGCTCTTGTTTTCCCTTTTCTGAACTGATTCCCAGACCAGTTTTGTAATGGGATTGAGGACACTCACCCTCAAATTTGATCTAGATACCATGTGATCACTGGGAGTCTTTTTCTCCACCATTGCTGCCTGATTAGAAAGGGGAGGGTGTCTGAGCATGTGCAAAGAGTCTCTTTCTCAGCAATGAGCAGCAAGAGCCAGCATCCTCATATTTTGGATGAGGCAGCAGGTTTCTGAGATACTCAGTGTGGCTTTATTTTATTCTATTCTAAGCAGTAGCCCTATTACCAAAGTTTAAAAGCAAGGAATGCATGAAGGGGGAGGCTTCTGATGAGTGGGGGTGGGGGGAGGAGCCCCATTCTTTGAGCATTTCCAAGGAGACAGAAACCAGTTTCCCGACTTGGAGTGGGACCAGCTGGGTGCTCTGCGTGCCGCTCACAGACTCTGCCAGCTCTTTTTTTTTTTTGCCAAAGATCTGGTGCCAGCCATCTGACGGGCTTGCTCATTCATAAACTCACCAGCGCTTGGTTGAGTTTTGCACACTTACGGATTCCTAGGAGAGGAGAGGAAAGAGAAGAGCTTAGAATCACAGAATAGTAAGAGTTGGAAGGGGCCTACAGGGCCATCGAGTCCAACTCCCTGCTCAATGCAGGAATCCACCCTAAAGCATCCCTGACAGATGGCTGTCCAGCTGCCTCTTGAAGGCCTCTAGTGTGGGAGAGCCCACCACCTCCCTAGGGAACTGGTTCCATTGTAGTACTGCTCTAACAGTCAGGAAGTTTTTCCTGATGTCCAGACGGAATCTGGCTTTCTTTAACTTGAGCCCGTTATTCTGTGTCCTGCACTCTGGGAGGATCGAGAAGAGATCCTGGCCCTCTTCTGCGTGACAACCTTTTAAGTATTTCATAGAATCATAGAATCATAGGATAGCAGAGTTGGAAGGGGCCTACAAGGCCATCGAGTCCAACCCCCTGCTCAATGCAGGAATCCACCCTAAAGCATCCCTGACAGATGGTTGTCCAGCTGCCTCTTGAAGGCCTCTAGGGTGGGAGAGCCCACCACCTCCCTAGGTGGTGGGCTCCCAAAAAGCTTCATGTTCAACTGGGCATAGGATCATAGGAAGACCCCTTATACCAAGTCAGACCTTTGTATTGACTTTGTATTGACTTTGTATTAAGCAGGGCTCAGTCCTGGGCCCAGTGCTCTTCAACATTTGTATTAATGATTTGGACGAGGAGGTGCAGGGAATGCTTATCAAATTTGCAGATGACACAAAATTGGGTGGGATAGCTAATACCCTGGAAGACAGAAACAAACTTCAAAGTGATCTTGATAGGCTGGAGTGCTGGGCTGAAAACAACAGAATGAAATTTAATAGGGATAAATGCCAAGTTCTACATCTAGGAAATAGAAACCAAATGCACAGTTACAAGATGGGGGATACTTTGCTCAGCAATACTACAAACGAGAAGGATCTTGGAATTGTTGTAGATCACAAGCTGAATATGAGCCAACAGTGCGATATGGCTGCAAGAAAGGCAAATGCTATTTATTATTTATTATAATTATTATTATTATAGAAGTATAGCTTCCGAATCACGTGAGGTACTGGTTCCTCTCTATTTGGCCCTGGTTAGGCCTCATCTAGACTATTGTGTCCAGTTCTGGGCTCCACAATTCAAGAAGGACGCAGACAAGCTGGAGCATGTTCAGAGGAGGGCAACCAGGATGATTAGGGGTCTGGAAACAAAGCCCTATGAAGAGAGACTGAAAGAACTGGGCGTGTTTAGCCTGGAGAAGAGAAGATGGAGGGGAGACATGATAGCACTCTTCAAATACTTGAAAGGTTGTCACACAGAGGAGGGCCAGGATCTCTTCTCGATCCTGACTGAAAAACTTCCTGACTGTTAGAGCAGTACGACAATGGAACCAGTTACCTAGGGAGGTTGTGGGCTCTCCCACACTAGAGGCCTTCAAGAGGCAGCTGGACAACCATCTCCCAGGGATGCTTTAGGGCGGATTCCTGCACTGAGCAGGGGGTTGGACTCGATGGCCTTGTAGGCCCCTTCCAACTCTGCTATTCTATGATTCTATGATTCTATGATAATGGCTCCGTTTGTATGGACATCCTTCTAGAATCACTCCACAAAGACATCCCAGAAGCAGAAAAAGTCACAATAGAATTAGCCCATCAAGAGGCAGCAACGTTTCATTCATTTTGTTTCATTTAATACATTTCTATACCACCCCAATAGCCAAACTCTCTAGGCAGTTTACAAAGATTAATGCCCCCCAAAGTACAATATAGTAACATAATATTAAAATAATTTACATGCAAAAATATAAAACGGTTTTAGACCATCAGCAATGAAAAAATCCCTGGCCCCGTTAAAAGCCTTATCGTCATCTTGTGCTGCAATTACGGGACAGCCGAGGTATTCAGCTTAGCTGGCTTGTGAAGAGTGGCTTGTGCTAAACGCTCAGAACGGGAGGCGAAAAGCAGGGATTTCTTGGCACTGGTGATGTAAAGCTGTGTTCCTTCCAGCTCTGATGGATTAACTTCATCCCAGAAACATGAATGACATTTTAATGCATGAAGCTTAATATCTCTGATGGATATTTTGGCTGCCTCAAATATTCCAATCCTGGCATCTGTGAGGATGTCTGCTTCATCTCGAAACCTTGCTAAATTACTCTTCTCACATCCCTCCTCAAGGCTGCTACAATTCTGACAAATTGTTTTTCTAAAAAAGAAGAAGGAGAAGAGAAATGTCTCCGTTTGCTGTGTTTGCTTTGAAGCAAGCAGCAAGCAAAGAGGCACCTTTGTTGGGTTGCAAGAACCAGGTGTTAACTTCCTCTATAGTTTCATTACGTCTCCACATCATTCTGCATTCATTTCTTTGGCAGTACTTTCTTGATAGCCACATTGCTATTACATCACATTGCTGATTGCTTTGCCCATCTGACTGGCTGAAGGAGAAAGTAATGAAGTCTGGTACCAGATGCCAAAGCATTCGATTCTGGCAAAGCTTTGCATATATATATTTTTTAAAAGTACCATGTACCTGACAATGTACAGACACGGAGAGAGGGCCCTCTCAGCAGCTGCTCCCAGGTTTTGGAACTCCCTGCCAAAGGAAGCCAGGATAGCGCCATCTTTATCGTTCTTCCTCTGGAAGATATTTTTATTTGGATGGGCTGCTGGCTCGTAAGCTGATTTGTTTGCTAAAGTAGGTTTTAAGTGGTGGGTGTTCCTTATATTTCTTTTTATTGATGTCTTTTTAATTCAAGAGGCAGCTGGACAACCCTCTGTCAGGGATGCTTTAGGGTGGATTCCTGCATTGAGCAGGGGGTTGGACTGGATGGCCTTTTAGGCCCCTTCCAACTCTGCTATTCTATGATTCTAAGTGATTTGCTTTTAGGTTTTAATTATAATTTTGCATTGTGGTTTGCTGCCTTGAGCACGATTTATACTGGGAAGGTGGAATAAAAATGTAACAAACAAAGTACTTCTTTATACCGTGCAGAGTTAAACTATGGATTTCGCTACCACAGGATGATGATGATGATGATGATGATGATGATGATGATAATAATAATATTTTTTACCTGCCTCTCCATTTTGATCGAGGCAGGGAACAACAGTAAACAGTAAAATACATAAAGGAAGCCAGATTCCAGCTGGACATCAGGAAAAACTTCCTGACTGTTAGAGCAGTACGACAATGGAATCAGTTGCCTGGTGAGGTTGTGGGCTCTCCCACACTAGAGGCCTTCAAGAGGCAGCTGGACAACCCTCTGTCAGGGGTGCTTTCGGGTGGATTCCTGCATTGAGCAGGGGGTTGGACTAGATGGCCTTGGAGGCCCCTTCCAACTCTGCTATTCTGTGATTCCATGATTCTGTAAAACTGTAAAAATGTGGATGGCTTTAAATGGGGGTTGGATAAATTCCTGGAGGAGAAGTCTACCAATGGCTACTAGTCCTGATGGGTAGGTGCTACTTTCAGTTGTAGAGGCAGTGTGCCCATGTACACCAGTTCCTGGGGAACATGGGTGAGAGGGTGCTGTTGTACCAGTGTCCTGCTAAAGAACATAAGAACATCAGAAGTGCCCTGCTGGATCAGACCAAGGGTTCATCGAGCGCAGCACTCTGTTCACACAGGGACCAACCAGCTGCTGACCACAAGCAGGACATGGGTCAACAGCACCCTCCCACCCATGTTCCCCAGACTTGGTACCTGAGCGCCACCCCCTCTGGCATCCAGGTCACCCCTTTCAGTGACTGCACCATATATAATGCATAATGTGGTCACCTAGGGGTGACCACATTACACCAGTTTTAAAATCTCTTCACCAATTAGTTTCCGGGCAAAGCATAAAGTGTTGGTTATCACCTTTAAAGCCCTACATGGTTTGGGTCCAGGCTACCTGCGGGATCGCCGTCTCCCGTACAATGCGCCCCGCACACTCAGGTCCTCTGGGAAGAATCTACTTCAGTCAGTCAAAGTTAGGCTGACATCAGTTTCCCAGAGGACCTTTTCTTCTGTCGCCCCTGGATTATGGAATGGTCTGCCGGAGGAGTTTCGTCAACTTAACAATCTTTTAACATTTAAGAAAGCCGTAAAGACTGATCTCTTCCGGCAGGCCTATCCAGTGGAATTTTAAGATGTTTTTAGAATGGTTTTAGGATATTTTAACAATGTATATTATGTTTTAATTTAGTTTTATGTATTTTATATTTACTGTTGTTCCCTGCCTTGATCATTATTATTATTATTATTATTATTATTATTATTATTATTATTATTATTAGAGCCATTTCTCCAACCAGCCCTCAATTCTAGAGCAAATAGCAAAGGACAACACCAGCAGGGGGGAAAAAATCTTAACGTCCTTCCTGGATAGCATTATGGTGGTAAAGTAACGCTGAAAGTTGGATTCATAGAATCATAGAATAGCAGAATTGGAAGGGAATTGGAATATTGAAAATAGGAATATTGAATTGGAATATTGAAAATTCTTAGCCAGACTGGAAGCGTATTTGTCCAGTGTTTCTTGTGAAATACTAATATAAAACTAAAGACTCACAGGCTGGCCTGCACATTCACACTGATCAGCCCCACCGTCTAAACATTATTGCCAACAGCTTGTAGCCTTTCCTGTCCCAGGGACCCTGTGTGAGATTTCCCCCCAGACCCAATTTCACACTGTACCTCAGAGCACCCCTCCAATCTTGGCTGCTTCTGACTTCCCATCTCCCCTGTCTTTTGGGGTCAGTGCCCATTCTTTTTTATTCCCTTTAGCTCTTCTGCCTCTGGGGCCCCTTTCTGAATTCCTCGCTTCGATACCTGTCTGCACAGCACTCTGCTTCTCCTAACCCTACACTTTGTGTGAGATTAGTTTCTCCCCTACAGTCTTTTGGGTCTTTCACTTCTGTCGCAGCAGAAGTTGAACTGTTTGTGAGAATTCTTTTTCTAGGAGCTTTGCCAGGAACAATTAGAATGCTCGTGAACATCCAGTGACATCACAGCAAGCCAGCCAATGGCCAGAGAGGCTGAAAGATAGGCAGGTGACGAACAACAATCATTTGGCCATTTTAGTAGAAAAAATAATCGATGATGATGATGATAGAATTAATAGCATCATAGGGTGGAGCAAAATATTCTAAGGCGGGGGGGGGCGTAGAATTCTCCAACAGTTTTTTGGGGGGGGCTGAAAAACAAACTCAGAAATTCTCTTCTGAGAAATTTTGGCTCATTTAATACTGAATGAAACTGTATTCTGGGAAATGGCAGAGTGCCATTTGCTTGGTGGAGAGATGGTGGGCATAAATCAAATAAAGAAGTAAATTTTAGCTCCGCTCTAAGATATATAAAAGGCTGAATGAAGACATTCCGATCCAACAGGCAACCTATAATCTAAAGTTTGACATTGGGGAGAGAGCGGAGAGAAGGGAAGAGGGAAATAAGTGACGAAAAGGCCGCTCTCCGTGACTGAAGAGCAGATTGTGTGAAATTGCAAATGAGAAAATCGTGTGTGAATAATGGCCAATTTGCAAGCCGTGTCCAAACAATGTGACACGAGAGGAGATGCCTGACAGCTCCACCCAGCTCTTCATTCCTTCCAGCACCAAGAAGATCAGGATCAGTTCTTCCACCCTCTGTCATTTGCCTGGGACATTGACAGTCAAAATATGACAGTTGTTTCTTTGGTTATTCTGGCTAGTAGCCCTGGATGGAACTCTCGGCAACACTTTCATTGAATCCTCCTTTCTGAAGCCATTTATGCTGAGGGTTGCATCAGCCTTGCACCAGCTTTGTCACTGTTGCACCGTCTGTTGGGGTGCCATGCTACCCTCTGCCCTCTGCCTTGACTAGCCCAGCTGGTTTCCAAGAAAAAGCCATTCTTCTTCCTAGCTGGAGTTCAGCCTGGTCATGTCCCTTCCGTCTCAGCTTTCGTTGTGGTTAAAATTCGAGATTTGCTGGAGTCCACGAGGTCTTGCCATTCGGAGAGGTAACTGCACATCAAGGCCATCGCAAAGAAGTAGACAGTGGCCTGGTTCGCACAACACAACAACAACCCACTATGCCTGGGCACCCAGGGTGGGTTCTCATGACCGCTGAACCTGCACGGTTTCTGCAGGGTGACTTCTTTTCCACGAACAAGCCACCTTGAGAACTTGTGACTTGTTGTGGCGTGGCTTAGGGTGCCTCCCTTTCCGGGTGGCTTGTTGGGACATCCAAACCCAGCAGGGTTGTCAGGGACAGCTAGAGAGGCACCAGGCCAGTTTGGGGAAAGCCCTTGCCATGCCTCGCCATCTTGCTAGTGCTGCTGCAATCCCTCCTCATCCCTTTTCCGTGCCCTCTGCCCCTTGTTACTGGAGATGGAGAAGAAAGGACACCTGAGAGTATCCTGAATGTGTTCAGAACACTTTTAAAATTCTAATTATTTTCAGTCTTGGACAAATGTGCACCTTCAGAAGTCTGCCGCTATGGAATTTGCATAACTTCCCCCTCTGCCTTACTGCCCTGCCATGAAGTTGGCATATATTTTCCTATCCCACTCCCTACTCTGCCTTGAAATTTATGCATCTTTACTGATTCCTCTCACTCCCTACTCTGCCTTGAAATTTGCATATCTTTACCTTGAAATATGTGTAGGTTTTAGCAATGGACAAGCTCGGGGAGCCCTCGCCCCACCGCTGCAGCAGCACCACCCCCCAAACTGGGCCCTGCAAGCCCCCTGCTGAGGAAAGTACACATTTCCCCCCCCCCTCCACTCTCATGGCAGCGGCTGGTAGCACAGAGGGGGCGTGAATGTGCAGTTTACCCAGCCTTGGGGAAATCACATGTTCCCCTCCTGCCCACCAACTGGGACCTTAAAGGCCCTATTAATGCAAGTGTTAATAGGGCCTTTAAGGTAGGGTGACCCTATGAAAAGGAGGGCAGGGCTCCTGTATCTTTAACAGTTGCATAGAGAAGGGAATTTCAGCAGGTGTCATTTGTATATAGGGAGAACCTGGTGAAATTCCCTCTTCATCACACCAGTTAAAGGTTCGGGAGCTATACTAGAGTGACCAGTTTTAAAAGAGGGCAGGGCACCTGCAGCTTTAACTGTTGTGATGAAGCGGGAATTTCACCAGGTGCTGCATGCAGGGGCCGGCAGGAGGACTGAGAGGGGGAAATAAGCCATGAAAAGCCACCGGGCGCCTGATAGTCTGTCGGGTGAGTGAGCGAACAACCAAGCCATGTTGGCTTTTTCTCAGGGTGGCTTCGTGTGACATGTGAATTCTGCAAGAATAAAATGCACCCTAGCGGTATGGGTCATCACATCAGACCTAGCCCAGGAAGGATGGCTGCAAAGAGGCAGACCCACAGATCTCCTTTGTTTCTGTAGAAGCACACCTGGAGCTGTCTGCCTTTGGGGAGGAAGATGCCTTAGGTGGCCTTTGTGTGGGACTAAATCACATGAACTGAGATGGCAATTTAGAGGTTCAAGCAGGAATTCCACCTGCTCAAAATTCCGTTCTGTGAACGCTGAAGTCAAATATGCTCTGATATATGTCTTTGACCTCCTTTGATACTTGATTTCAATATGTAAGGGCAAATACTTTACCTGATAGTATCTGATAGTGATATCGCCAAACATTTGCATCCACTTGCTTGGAAATAGGAACCTCAGCAACAATGAATCAACCCCTGTGGTCCCAAACATTGTTTTCTGGCTTGGATTTTAACATGGGGGTGGGGAGGCTAATTAGGGGAAAGGGGAGGAATAAGACCCTGTTGTGCCCCCCTAAAGACATAATCGGAGGAATGATGTAATCTGCTTGAGCTTGGATTAAGCTGAGCTATTTACATAATTTAGGGTGACCATATGACCGGATTTGCCTGGATTTGTCCGGGTTTTTGATGACAAATCCGGGAGGGGGAGGGGGAATCCGGATGTTCTCCAAAGAGCAGCTCTAATGGGAATTAACTAAAATGCTTATAACTCCATCATATTTTAAGATAAAGACATGAAACTTGGCACGATAGTAGCTCTTAGGAAGGGCTTTAGTCTAACCCAATTTGAAACAGATACGTTCATCCATTGATTTTTCAGGGATTTTTTAAAAATTGAGGTTTTGAAATTATTATTTTTAAAATCGTCATTTTTAAAGATAAAGAGATGAAAGTTGGCACCATGATAGCTTTTAGGTAGAGCTTTAGCCATACCAAATTTGAAACAGATCTGTTCATCCATTGATTTTTAGGATTTTTTTAAAATGTGAGGATTTAAAAAAAAAAATTAAATGTTATTTTTAAAGATAAAGAGATGAAACTTGGCACCATGATTGCTCTTAACAAGGACTTTAGCTATGCCAAGTTTGAAACAGATCTGTCCATCCATTGAGTTTTAGGTTTTTTTAAAAAGTTTGAGGTTTTAAAATTATTTTTTAAAAATAATTTTAACATGGTGACCATGTTGTCCTCCTTTTTGGTTTCCAAAATATGATCACCCTACATAATTTGTTGGGGTGGGGGGAATAATTCAATTTTCCCCGCCCAATTCTGAGTCTGACCAAGGAAGTCTACCCCATCACAAGTATTTGACCAGTGACATGCAGAGGTATTTCATACTTGACAGTATTTGACAGCTGACATGCAATGGTATCCCTATTTGATCTTTGACCTGTAATGATACTTAACACCTGACGGCATTTAATGGGTGACATGCAGTGGGCAATTTATGTGATTCCCCCCCCCCTCTTTGATGAGATGCTGGCCAAAGCATGTGTAGGTCAAATCATTCGCATTTTGCATGGTGGACCTGGAAATGTTGGCAAACGCCAAGTACTCCTTTCAGCTCGCTGGAATTTCTAGTGGCAGTTGCATCCCGCAATGAACTTTGCAGTGGTAATAGATTTTAGATAAGGGCTGTGGAAGGGCAGCAGAGAGGCAGGTGCCAAAGCCAACGAAACTGGGAACAGATGGAATCCTTGACAAGATGATCAAAGCATGGTGTGTTTGCAGCCTCCCAGAACTAACCGCCTAGAACCAGGCAGCTCTTAGCAGAAAGGAGAAAACAGTGGGAAGGAAATGGTTGCCACGCACAGTCTTGGGACACAAATTCACTAGGAAGGACATGCGGGGTTGAAACTACAGCCCCATGCAGTAGTTCAGCTAGGTAATTTTAGAGCCAGGACATAATGGTCTTATCTGTCCCCAGAGGTTTATGGGAATTGTAGTCCAATACAGCTGGAGGACATTAGGTTGGGAAAGGGCTCCGCAAGATGGACCAAGCGTCTGACTCAGGAATGTTGGAGAAATTCGTTTGGGGGGGTGGAGCTCACGAGCTCCCCTTTTCTGGGACCCCCGGACTTTGGCCCATTTGCTGTGAACTGGCCTAACTCAGTCTGCATTGAGTCGGACCATTTTGTGGACTTCCGTATTTATTATTATTATTATTTGCGCAAATGGAGATTTGCACAAATCGGGGCTACAAACTGCATATAAATTGGGGCTAAAAATGTGCGCAAATAGAAACAAAAATGCAAAAGGTTCTTGGATTTTGGGGGGAAACCTGTGGCAAATGATAGTCGAGTCGGGCATGCGAGGGAAATCTATCAAGCCCAAAAAAGAAATGGATTTCCCAGTGACAGACATCCACAGATTCCATAGAAGGCAGCTTTCTATGAGCTTCATCCCATGTACCTGTTTCCCTCGAATTATCCCTACAGCGCTAAGCTGTCAGCGTTGTTGTTGTTGCTAAATCGCACCCCGGGTGGCTGCGCTCCTAAGATCCTTTGCAAAGGGTTTGAAGGGGGGAAATGTAAAAAAATCATGAAAAAAAATCAACAGATGACCTTATTTATATAGCACCATCAATGTACAATGTCAATTCAAATTTGGTATGCTTAAAGCTCTCCTTAATATCTCTTACTGTGCCAATTTTGGTGTCTTTATCTTTAAAGCTTATGCAGATGTAAGCATTTGTTTAATTTTTCTTTAATCCTGCTCCTGCGCCCCAGGGGCCACTTGGAAAACAACAAATGATACGCTCGAAAAGTAGTACCAAAATATTGCACTTCTTTTGGCTTTATAGCACAATTAAAGCAGGATGCATGGGAGTCAAAGCAGTCCTTCACAGTCAAAGCAGATTCAAAGGTGGAAAACTTCGGAGTCCTTTGCACGCAATTCGCAGTGATTGCACAGTGTAACGCTGGTGTGATAAAGCTCTGTGTCCCAGAACTCAGACCTGCTCTGAATTCTACCTCCTCTTTACCCGTGCTGATCCTTCCTTCATTCTTTTGACTCCCCCATCCAGCTGCATGGCCCCCATGCCAAAAGGAAGAACCCAAGATATTGCCCACCTGCCCAGCTGCCTTCTTAGAATCATAGACTGGTAGAGCTGGAAGGGGCCTCTAAGACCATCAAGTCCAACCCCCTGCTCAATGCAGGAATCCACCTGACGGATGGTGGTCCAGCTGCCTCTTGAAGGCCTCTAGTGGGATAGAATCCTAGAACAGGATGCTTCATCTTTTATGAGTAGTCACCCTGTTTGTTCACATTTGGTAGTCTTTCTCTTTAACAGTCCATGTACACCCCTGTGCAAAGTCGTTAAGAATAATGATAGCCAGGAGCAGGTGGTGTGGAGCCCCCGAGAGAAGGACGTGGTTGACGCTTCAGGGGCCACCAACAGGGTTGCAGTGAGCCAGAACCGGTCTGTGGCTACCTGTTGAGAATCAGGGTGTAAGAGATGGCTGTCACTAAATATCACAGCTGTCCATTTACTTGTGGGAAGAATCTCTTCTCTTTCTGAGATGGGACGCTTTTGAAATCGTTCACTACTTCAAGAAGAGCCTGAGGGGCTACATTTGCAATGCACTCAGCTTAAGGCCACGGTTAATGTTTAAAGACTCTTGGGTAAAGCTGGATCTAAAATGCAGCTTCAGGTTTTGATTTTTTTTTTTTTTACTGGCAGACTGTAACTCCCTCGCCCCGCTGTGCCCTACACACATGCATAATGCAATCTTTATAAAACTGGAAGAATAATTTGGAGGCCCCGTTCGTTTCAGCACAGGGAGCAAACTCAGATAACCAGACTGGATGGCAGAGTTGGCAAAGGACTGAAATGGAGCCAGGGTCCTTTCTGAAACAGCCTGGCTGTGTATGTAAACTCTGTCGTCCCCCCCCCCTTCAAAAAAAGCCAAACTGTGCATTACGGAACCCCCAGGTTTGCAGCTCGTGCAAAATGCAGCGGCCAGATTGATTTCAGGAACCAGAAGGTTTGACCATAAAACACCTGCTCTGGTCTGCTTGCACTGGCTGCCTGTATGTTTCTGAGCCCAATTCAAGGTGCTGGTTTTGACCTATAAAGCCTTACACGGCTTGGGACCACAATACCTGACGGAACGCCTCTCCCGGCGTGAATATACCCGATCACTATGTTCAACATCTAAGGTCCTCCTCTGGGTGCCTACTCCGAGAGAGGCTCGGAGGAGTGTGGCAATGAGGGACAGGGCCTTTTTGGTGGTGACCCCCAGACTGTGGAATGATCTCCCTGATGAAGCTTGCCTGGCACCAAGGCTGCTCTCTTTCTGGCGCCAGGTTAAGACTTTCCTCTTTGCCCAGGCATACGGCGGCACATTTTAATCACCCACATGTTTAGTTTTTTTTTACCGGTTTTTAATGCTTTATGTGTGTATGTTCTGTGTTTTAGAATTTTTAATTTTGTATACTCGTTTTTATCTTAATTTTAGAATTTCTGTAAACCGCCCAGAGAGCCCTGGCTATGGGAGCGGTATATAAGTGCAATAAATAAATAAATAAATAAATAAATAAATGTTTTCCAAAGAAGAGCTCTGTGGAATCTCACCAAAGGCCTATCTAGTCCCCTACAGTGGTCACCCATGTGCTTAATGGGAGGCCCACAAGCCCACATGAATGTAATAGACGAGGGATGTTCGTTGCTGGGAAATCCGGCCCTTTCTGGCCTGGCTGGATTTCCTCAGTGCCCTCAACTCAGCTGGCATTTGTGAGCAGAGCCATGGATTTTTCTTGAATGCCAGGGACTTTTTCCTGGTGGTTGTTGTTGTTGACAAAATTTGTGCAACTTGTAATTTGCACAGATTTGTGCAAATAGTGACCAAAATTTGCACAGATTGCTCCTGTAAATTTTCACAACTTTAAAAATATGGACAATCCGCTAGCCGGCCTGACTCACAACAAATTGTGTCAGGCAGTTGGCAGAAGGCTGAATGAAGTCTGGGGGGCGAGTTGTTGAAAGCTCACTCCACCTTCCAGACTGATTCCTCCAACATCCCTAAATAGCACCTACCTGCTATTGAGAGGCAAACTGCCTTGGAAAGGATAGAGTGTAATATATAGTCTTCATGACTAGTAGCTTGAGATGTCAGAGAAATTGGCAATGGATTCAAATGAGTGCAGATTTCTGCGAATCTAACTGGCAGATACTGCATTTCCCACACTTGCCAATCAGTTTTTCACTTTCATTTGCACTAATGCACATTAGTTAATGCAAATTAGCATGAGTGTGTATTAGAACAAAATGCTTGTAAAAACCATGCAATTGCATCATTGAGTGGATGACCAATGAAGACTCTACGACAATGAAGCCTGTTACCTAGGGAGGTTGTGGGCTCTCCCACACTAGAGGCCTGCAAGAGGCAGCTGGACAACCCTCTGTCAGGGATGCTTTAGGGTGGATTCCTGCATGGAGCAGGGGGTTGGACTCGATGGCCTTGTAGGCCCCTTCCAACTCTGCTATTCTATGATTCTATGATCTGCTGGAGCTTGTTCTTCCCCTTTGTCCTCTGATGATGAGGACTCTGGGGGAGGCAGGACAGGTATAAGGTATTTACTTACATCATTCTTTGAGTCACACGTAATTAGACTGAATCGAGGGCAGCAGCGGTTGTTATCCCAAGATAACGGATGTCACTGTTTACGTGATCTGGGCTAGGCTTGCTCATGCCCAGATAGGGCGTCCTGATCCAAACAGCCGCCCTCCTGGCCTGACGCGAGCGAGCGTGCTTCTTAGCAATCCGTACCCATCCCCAGCAGCGATGGGCACGTCGGCTGCCAGCGATGGTTTTAATCTGCCGGCTTCGCTGATCTAGCCGCGCTCCTGCGGTGACATTTTTGGAGGGCACAAGAGCACCGCATCAATCACAGCTGGGGAACAAACAAACAACCGCTCGACGCGCCGGGAAAAGGTCGGGGCGCAAGGATAGACGTAACAGAGCGCCCTCTCCAGCTGCTGGGGGAGCCCCCCCTCCTGGCCCGTGACCTCCACTTTGTGTGGGGAATATGTTCCATTTGGCATACACTCCCCTTCTCACTCTCTCTTTGATGCCTGTTAGCATTCTCACTTTCTCGCTTAAAGAGACAGCAATGGTCAGGTTTCAGGGAAGAAATCATGTTTTGCATCCTTTGTGGGTTGCGCTGGCAACATCTGTACCTTGCTTGTCTCTCAAAGGCATCCTGTTTTATCCCTCTCTTATTAGCCACCTGTCGTGTTTCTCAGAAAGCTCCTGGTTTCGATGGGAGACAAATGACGAGGCCGGCTAGGTAATCCACAAAGCTTTTATTAAGCAGCAAACACCTCTTCTACCTGAAGAGAGTCTAATCTCTTGGAAACTTCCCCCTAGGCAAAACTATGCAAACTGAGCGAGACAATTGTCCGACCAAGGAGAACAGGAAGCCCCTTCCCAAACGCCCGTAACTTCAGAGAACCTGGTGTGGAGGCAGGTTCTGGTGCAATCTCAGTTGGACCGACCCTTCCGCTCCGTGCATTTTAGCTTCCGGCGAACCCTAGCATGAGCTAGCTTGTCAGGGCGCTCTCCTCTGGAAGAAAGCTCACTTCCCACTGAGTGTGTAGGATTTGGCCTTGAGGAGATAAGCTCTGGAGAGGGCTGACTCCTAGCTGGTGAATCGCCTGTGAGAGCTTCTACCACCACCCCCAATGGTACAGGCTGGCTGGTGTCTGGCGCCACCTCCTCTAGGTCCGAATCTGAGTCTGATTGATTACCTGAAACATCTTCTCCCAAAACAGGGGCAGTAGGGTTAGCCATGACTCCACAACTGAAATGTACATGGGGAAGAGGTGAACTAGAGAGTTTTTGTCTGGTCCAGAAAGCTCTTTTGATGGGCATTGCACCTTACATTCTCAGACCAAATCCAGATCATCTGGGGGTCCTGTACAGTAGGGTCCAGCAGGGCTTGGAAATCCAAGAAACACTTAGACTGTACTAGAACAACAAGCTGAGGAACCAGTCCAGTGATGGCAGCTTTTATAGGTCCAGATGGGGCCCTGCTGGTTCAGTGTGTCAGTTGACCTCTGCTGCAGTACCTTCTATGGCCATCTGTAGGGATGGCACTGTGGAGTAGCAGAGAGCAGCCCAACAGCTCTGGGCCTGTTCAGAAGATACCTTAAATGGGGTGACCCTGTGGAAAGGAGGACCGGGCTCCTGTATCTTTAACAGTTGCATAGAAAAGGGAATTTCAGCAGGTGTCCTTTGTATGCATGCAGCACCTGGTGAAATGCCCTCAGGAGCCCTGCTCTCTTGACCAGATATAAAAGAGGGCAGGGCTCCTGCAGCTTTAACTGTTGTGACAAAGAGGGAATTTATTTATTTATTTATTTATTTATTACATTTCTATACCGCCCAATAGCCGGAGCTCTCTGGGCGGTTCACAAAAATTAAAACCATTCAAAGTATAAAACAACAGTATAAAACCATAATATAAAATACAATATAAAAGCTCAACCAGATAAAAACAGCAGCAATGCAAAATTACAAATTTAAAACACCAAGTTAAAATTTATTTATAGACTGTTAAAATGCAGAGAGAATAAAAAGGTCTTCACCTGGCGTCTAAAGGCATATAATGTAGGTGCCAAGCGAATGACACCTACTGAAATTCCCTTTTCTCTGCAACTGTTAAAGATACAGGAGCCCTGTCCTCCTTTCCACAAGGTTGCCCTACCTTAAACCCTGCTGCTTCAGGCTTTTGGTTAAGCAGTAGGGTTTAAGACATCTTGTGCGATGCGTTTTGCTAAACCTTGCTCACTCGCTAACCACAGTTGGCTCTAACCATGTTTTAAAGTGTTGTGTGCAACAGCATCGCTTGTGGTTAGCGCTAACCCCAGAGAACCACCGTTTCACTAACCACAGAGCCGGAAGGGACGTCTAAACAGCACTCTTCAAATACTTAAAAGGTTGTCACACAGAGGAGGGCCAGGATCTCTTCTCGATCTTCCCAGAGTGCAGGACACAGAATAACAGGCTCAACTTAAAGGAAGCCAGAAACAGGTGAATAAAACAGGAAAATGTGCATTGCTGCAGTCCTATGCATGTGCGCACTTGTGCAAGACCAAGTAACAATATAGAAACACTTTGTCTGAAAAGAAAATATTTCACAATCCAAAGCTGTTCAATTTTTCAGAAAAAAACCCAAAAACGCTCCTTGGAAAAAGAATGGAAAAGAACCATTCCCCCCCCTAATTTTTCATTCCCCCCCCCCCGTCACATTTCCAAGCAAGGGAGAGAAACAGAGACACACCAGGCAAGGTGCAGCTCTGGCCTTCTAACAAGACATGTAGATACAGGGGGGGAAAACACCACTGAACAAGTGAGAAGCGAGAGACAGGCTCTGGTGCTACTGAAACAGTTAAAATTCTTTAATAATTCTTGTTTGTATATAAAATGCAAACAAGGCCCTCACACAGAGGAGGGCCAGGATCTCTTCTCGATCCTCCCAGAGTGCAGGACACGGAATAACGGGCTCAAGTTACAGGAAGCCGGATTCCAGCCGGACAGCAGGAAAAACTTCCTGACTGTTAGAGCAGTACGACAATGGAATCAGTTACCTGGGGAGGTTGTGGGCTCTCCCACACTAGAGGCCTTCAAGAGGCAGCTGGACAAGCATCTGTCGGGGATGCTTTAGGGTGGATTCCTGCATTGAGCAGGGGGTTGGACTGGATGGCCTTGTAGGCCCCTTCCAACTCTGCTATTCTATGATTCTAGCAATCTGCCTCAGTGAAACAGAGGATAAGAGACTGAGGCAAACACTCCTGTAGTCCCAAGTTCAAATACCCCTGTTGCCTGCAAGGTGTGGGCAAGCGCCAGAAGGCCGAGACGTCTTCACTGAAGCCCTTGCAGTAGGCTGAGTGTCGCAGCCTCTGAGGAAAAATCGAGACTATAAAAAGCCATTTCCAGAGCGGTAGCTGTGTTGGCCTGTTGCAGCGCAAATGAGAAGTTCTTGTGCCCCCTTAAAGCCTCAAGATTTATTCTGGCAGGAGCATCTGCTGAAGTGGACTCTAGTCCATACAAGCTTTATGCCATAATCAGTGTTTTAAAGCTTTAATGTGTCACAAGGCTCCTTGTCGTTTAAAAGAGCAAACAAATAAAAGCCAGGAAGGAAGGAAGAAGTCGGTGCTGCGTTCGTTCCTTAGCATTTACAACACTGGCATTTCTGGGCTGGTATCTGTGAACCCACCTGTCGACCCCTGTTCATCTCTGAAAGATGCTAAACAGGACAGCAGGAATAATGGACTCGCAGACCTTTAAATGATCATTGGTAGACCCAGAAAAGCTGTCCCAGCATCAATCAAGCTCCCTACGGCTGAAATGCCAACAGCCTCTGATAACATCCAAGTCGCTGGAGAGCGGGGGGGAAAAACAAAACAAAAGCCCCCTGCTTTGCATGCCGAAGGCCCCAGGTTCCATCTGCAGTATCTCCAGGTTAGGGTGACCATTAGGGGTGTGCACGGGCCCCCCGCTCTGCCCCGCGGGCCGATCCAGAAATTTCCGTGCCACTCCGCCCATAGTCTGCTCCTCTTCGCCGCGGAGCTCCGGCTCCGAATCGGAGCTCCGCAGTGGAGAGGAGTGGTGCCAGGTAAGGCCCCCCTCCCTCCTCTCCCTTACCTGCAGAGACCAAGGGGGAGGGGGCCTTACCTGCGTCCGTCCGCGGTCCCTCGGCTTCTTCAATTGAGCCCATGGCTCAACCAGGAAGTCTGGGCCGCACTTAAAGAAGCTGAGGGACCGCGGACGGACGCAGGTAAGGGAGAGGAGGTGGGGTTTACCGGGCCCTGCCACTGTCGCCACATGGGCGACAGTGACAGCGGCAGGGCCCGGTAAACCCCACTTACCTTTCTGGCGGAGCTCCGGATCGAGGCGAAGGATCCGCCTTCACCTCAATCCTCTTCGCCACGCTCCGCCGGCCCCCCAATCCTCTTCACCTCCGCCTTAAGGGTAGGCGAAGCCCCCCACTCCGCTCCTGCTTCTCCGGTTCGAGGAGAAGCGGAGCACATCCCTAGTGACCATATGAAAAGGAGGACCGGGTTCCTGTATCTTTAACAGTTGTATTGAAAAGGAAATTTCAGCAGGTGTCATTTGTATATATGGGGAGCCTGGTGAAATTTCCTCTTCATCACACCAGTTAAAGCTGCAGGTGCCCTGCCCTCTTTTAAATCTGGTCACTCTAGTATAGCTCCTGCACCTTTAACTGTTGTGATGAAGAGGGAATTTCACCAGGTTCTCCATATATACAAATGACACCTGCTGAAATTTCCTTTTCAATACAACTGTTAAAGATACAGGAGCCCTGTCCTCCTTTTCATAGGGTCACCCTACTCCAGGTAGGACAGGAAAACCTCCTGCGTCCTGCCTGATACCCTGGAGAGTCGTGGCTGCCAGTCAGTGTTGACAATAATGGGGTAGATGGACCCAGGGTCTGACACTGTAAAAGACAGCTGCTTATTTTCTTGCAGAACTGAACAGGAGAAGTAGAAAAGAAATGAAACGTAATAAATACCAACTGGGTGGGTTTTGTTTTGTTTGGATTCTGCATTGGGATTCACAATTGAAAATCACTGATTTTCAGGTCCTGAACATTGAAGGTGGTGGTGGTGGTGGGAATTATTTAAGGATCTGGCGATTTCAGCTCTTAGGTTTCCTGGAGCTGTACACTTCTGGGATACTCATAGAATCATAGAATAGCAGAGTTGGAAGGGGCCTAGCAGAGTTGGAAGGGGCCTACAAGGCCATCGAGTCCAACCCCTTGCTCAATGCAGGAATCCACCCTAAAGCATCCCTGAGGGTTGTCCAGCTGCCTCTTGAAGGCCTCTAGTGTGGGAGAGCCCACCACCTCCCTAGGTAACTGGTTCCATTGTTGTACTGCTCTAACAGTCAGGAAGTTTTTCCTGATGTCCAGCTGGAATCTGGCTTCCTGTAACTTGAGTCCGTTATTCCGTGTCCTGCACTCCGGGAGGATTGAGAAGAGATCCTGGCCCTCCTCTGTGTGACAACCTTTTAAGTATTTGAAGAGTGCTCTCATGTCTCCCCTCAATCTACTCTTCTCCAGGCTAAACATGCCCAGTTCTTTCAGTCTCTCTTCATAGGGCTTTGTTTCCAGACCCCTGATCATCCTGGATGCCCTCCTCTGAACACACTCCAGCTTGTCTGCATCCTTCTTGAATTGTGGAGCCCAAAACTGGACGCAATACTCTAGAGGAGGCCTAACCAGGGCCGAATAGGGAGGAACCAGGACCGCACGTGATTTGGAAGCTATACTTCTGTTAATGCAGCCCAAAATAGCATTGGCCTTTCTTGCAGCCCTATCGCACTGTTGGCTCCTATTCAGCTTGCGATCTACAAAAATTCCAAGATCTTTCTCGTTTGTAGTATTGCTGAGCCAAGTATCCTCCATCTTGTAACTGTGCATTTGGTTTCTATTTCCTAGATGTAGAACTTGGCATTTATCCCTATTAAATTTCATCCTGTTGTTTTCAGCCCAGCACTCCAGCCTACTCACGAGGAAGGATGCTGGAGAAACCCACCTTCCTGTACTAATGTTGTTCCCCGCCTCGATCCAAAGGGAGAGGCGGGTAAGAAATTATTATTATTATTATTATTATTATTATTATTATTATTATTCAGAATCCAAGAACAAGTTTCAGTTCTTATTCTGTCTTGAGTGGGTAATCCATTAGAGCTTTAGGAAAGGTTATTTTACCCCAAAGGAAAATACTTGCAATGCCTCTGGAAGGCGGTTGCACTCAGAAGGGTAAAAACCGTCTCCCTCTCCTATAGTTCTAGAACTCGGGGTCACCCATTGCCATCCTATGCATGCTCAAACAGAAAAAAATCTCCTACAACTCCTAGCTATCTGGGAAATGCTGGGAGTTGTAGGACTATTTTTCGGTCTGAACATGCATAGGATTGCGCCTGTCAATGATTTGGGACCAAGTTTAAGGTGACCACATGAAAAGGAGGACTGGGCTCCTGTATCTTTAACAGTTGTATTGAAAGGAGAATTTCAGCAGGTGACCTTTGTATTCATGCAGCACCTGGTAAAATTCCCTTTTCATCACAACTGTTAAAAGCTGCAGGAGCGCTGTCCTTTTTTGTATCTGGCCAAGAGAGCAGGGCTTCTGAGCAGTGCTCCTGAGGGCATTTCACCATGTGCTGCATGCATACAAAGGACACCTGCTGAAATCCCCTTTTCTATGCAACTGTTAAAGCTACAGGAGCCCTGTCCTCTTTTTCATAGGGTCACCCGACTTACCTGAAGGACCACCTCCACCCATGTCAGTCTGCCTGCATTTTGAGATCAGCAACAGTGGCTATTCCCTCTTGCCTGCGTTTGAGTGCAAGTACAAGGTGCAAGGTCCGCACCTCTCGAATGGGTGGTCATCTGGTGTCAATCCAGCCACATCAATACAAGCCTTTAGGAAACCCTTGAAGACCCATCTGTTTTTGTAGCCTTTCTCTGATTGTGTTTATTGAACTAGTCATGGTGGTTTTTTAGTGGTAATTGCATGTTTTATTTGTGTACTTTCTGGGCTGGATCTGTGATGGCTACCAATCTCGATGGCTTTAAAAGGGGGTTGGATAAGTTCCTGGAGGCAAAGGCTATCAAGGGCTACTAGCCCTGATGGTTGTGTGCTATCTCCAGTATCTGAGGCAGGAAGCCTGTGTGCACCAGTTGCTGGGGAACATGGGTGGGAGGGTGCTGTTGCACCGTGTCCTGCTTTGTTAGTCCCTGGTTGACAACTGGTTGGCCCCTGTGTGAACAGAGTGCTGGACTAGATGGACCCTTGGTCTGATCCGGCCTCAGGGCTCTTCTGATGTTCTTATGTTTGTATGATGTTTGTTGTCATTGCTGGTATTTATTGACTTTACTATTTTTTGTTATTTTATCATGGCGTGAGTTTTTTTGATGTAAGCTGCTCTGAGGCGGTGGAGCTGGGGTGTGCATTTGGCCTTAAAAGCCCTCAAACAAATAAGTAATTGCTTCAAAGCACGCCCAAAAATACATCTCACAATTTCTGAAATTCACCCCCACAACGTATTAGTGAAGGGTTGGCCTGGTTTATTTAAAGCAGGGCTGGGTAACTTGTGGAAACTCCAAATGTTGTCAGACTACAACCACCATCATCCCTGGCCATAGGTCATGCTGGCTGGGGTTGATGGGAGTTGAAATCCAACTGCACCTGGTGGGTGACATATTCCTCACTTTGTAAAGGCTTGGACATGATAGCTAAATCAAGCCTCCATCTTCAGAGGCAGTGTACCTCTGACTTGGGAGGACCATCACTCCCTGCTTTGGAGACACCAGAGGCTTCCAGCTCACCATTATGGAGAACGGAAATCTCAGCTTAATGGTGCTTTGGTTCAATCTAGCATGGCTCTTCATATATATCCCACACTCGAGGCCTTCAAGAGGCAGCTGGACCACCCTCTGCCAGGGATGCTTTAGGGTGGATCCCTGCATGGAGCAGGGGGTTGGACTCAGTGGCCTTGTAGGCCCCTTCCAACTCTGCTATTCTATGATTCTGTGATTCTATATTTTAGCAGTATCCAACTGTATCATTCCGTTAGCACAACTATGATATACTCGCAGAAACTAGGTTAAGAAATATGCACAAATCAAACTAAGCTTACGTTTGCACAAGTGGTAGCACATTATGCTTGCACAACTGCTTGTGCAATGGAAAGATTCCGTGAAAGTCCGCTAACACTGTTTGGGTTTGCAAAATGACACCGTTGGTGAGATTGCTCTTTATCTCTATGAATTGATCTGTGGTGATAAAAAACAAACAAAACCATGGACAGAGATGTGGTGACGTTATTTTTTATTTATTGCATTTTTATACCGCTGTGGCGTTACACCCCACAAGTCAGTTCCCAAATATATGTCTGCAGTTTGTAAGTCTGTGGATTTTAGAATGTTGGCCTGAGTGGGCGGAGTTAGAATGTCTGGGGAGGGGGAGGAGTCATATATAAGGGGAGGACGGAGGGGATTGAGAGATCTTTTCAGGAAAGCTTTTCAGGGAGACTTGTTAGGTACTCTTAGAGCAGCCTTTCTCAACCTGGGGCGCTCCAGATGTGTTGGACTACAACTCCTGGGAGATGCAGTCCAACACATCTGGAGCGCCCCAGGTTGAGAACCACTGTCTTAGAGTCTGTAGTGCTCTCTGTGTTTATGGTACTTAAGTTCTGGGAAATGGGAGGGTCAGGGTAGAGAGTGGTGTCTTTGGAGTGTGGTGTGCACGTAGTGGAAGTATATTAATCCATACAGATAATAAAGAAAGCTCAAGAGTGATTGTGCTAGAGAAAGGAAAGCGTGTATGTGAATGAGTGGAAGGACTGGATGAAAGGTTTCAAAAAGGTTTTTAAATGTTTTATTTGAAACAAAGCCTGTGAACTTTTAAAAATAATTCTTAATTATTTTGTTTTTAACTACCACAAAAATCCCACGTGTCTGTTTGGCATTTATCATCTGAAGTTTACACATTTAGCACCCACTCTGACAATCATTCACCTCAGCAGATATAACTCACAGTGTTTTATTTTATATATTGAAATCCTTCCTCCACATAGTTTGGAGGAAGGTGGTTTTTATTCCTTGCCTCAGGCGTATCAAGCGGTGGGGCTTGGCTTGAGCAGGGAGTAGCCGCGGCCAGGCTTGGTGTTCAGAGCCTGTGTCGTGGCAACCGCCCAATAGCTGAAGCTCTCTGGGCGTTTATTTGGAAACTCTGTGAAAAATGTGTGAACAAAGGTGGCAATTTGAGGGGGAAAGACCAGCGGGGAGGCCTCCACCATTAACCACCCACCTCCACCCGTTTATCAGGATCCTGGACTGGCTGGATCTTCACTTCTGCAGGGCTGTTCCCATGTTCTCACATCCTTGCTCTTTTCTCTCCCAGGATGCCTTGCTGAGCCTGGGCTCCGTAATCGACATCTCGAGCCTCCGGGAAGTCATCAAAGATGCCATTGCTTCGGTGCTCCCCAAAGTGGTAAGTCATGGCCATTTCTTCATAGGAATGGGTGGTCTGAGGACAGGCAGTTTCCCCTTTGTTTGGGTGCGGAGGCTGAGGGTGGGAGGCCCAGTGCGATAGGTAATCATAGCCCTGACTTAGGAAAACTGAAACCGTGAAGGTTGTTTTGCTTGCCCTCAGTTTGACATCGTTGGTTAGGACATAGAAGGCCGCTTTATAGGGAGTCACGTTGTTGGTTTGCTTCCCTTGTGGGGAACCTGTGGTCCTCCGGATGTTCCAAGACTACAACTCCCATCAGCCCTGACCATTGTCCCTGCTGGTTGGGACTGATAGGAGGAGCAGAGTTTCCCTAGCCCTGGTCTACCTCATCCAGTGTTGGCTACCATGAGGGGCAGAAGCTCTTCTAGGATTCGGACAGGGAACCTCCTGTCAAGCCTTGTTCCCTGAGAGCCTTTTGGGAGGAGGCATCCAGAACTCAAACTTCCCTGAAACCAGGCACGGCCGCCTCCTCTCCACCTCCTCCCTCCTCTCCCCAATAATTGCAAATTTGGGCACAGTCCTAGGGCTGGCGCGGGCATGCGCGGACTTGTACCATGGTCTTTTCTGTCTAAACATGGGTAGGATTGTGCCTTTAAGCAACTAAGATACGTGCACTGATTAACTACTGGTGCACTTTGAGGTGCTAGTTCAGGGTGTGGAGGAACCCTGAAAAGGCAGGTTCCCTCTAATTGGGATTCGTTGAGTGGCGGCCAAAAACTCTAAGACACGGTTTCTCTCATTTTAGAAAAAAGTTTATTGCGAGCAGCCTACAGTGCTGCAAGGGGGCCAGCCCTGGAGGATCTGAAGGACTGCCCACTAGTGTCAGGCAAAGCCAGAGTAACACCCTCAGAAACAATGGCAGAACTTCCTCATCTCATTCACTAAGCATAATACAGTAATAGGTAAGCTTTTCAACCAATGATAGGCAAGGATTGATATGCATGTGCAGAGTTCTAAGGATTAGGAAAAACAAGACATGGATGGGTATTGCAATCCTGGAACATCTGTTCCTTTGCGTTTAGTACTTCTCCTGTCCTTCGCCGGGAGGCTCACAGTCTCGCTAATGTGTCAACACTTCTTGTTGGTTGAGCGATATATTTTCAGTTACAGCTTTGATGAAATTGCTGCAGAAGACTTAACTTATAATAGAAGGGGATTATAACGTTAAGTTCGTTTTTAATGGACCCCAGAATTGTTGTTTTTAAATGGATGCTGTTGTTTTTATACTGTTGTTTTTTAAAAAAAATTGTATACTTTTTAATGCTTACCATTTTTAACTGTTGTAAACCGCCCAGAGAGCTTTGGCTACGGGGCGGTATATAAATGTAATAAATAAATATATAAATAAATAAATGCACAGATAAAACAGCCCACCTACTCATTTCCTCGACAAGGGTTTGGGAGAGGCTATTTTGCTGCTGGTGTGTTTCCGTAGTCGTCATGAGAAAGGCACCATGAAAGATCACTTTCCCTCCAAACAATGAACAGCGGCTTTTGTTTATGCAGTTGTAAGTAATTATCTCACGTTTCCTTCGATATCTCAAAATGGCACTTCTGTTGAAGTCTTGGTGATAGGTATATTAGAAGTCAGATGATGAATGGAGTAGTTTATTTTGATTGATTGACAGCCCGGCTCTTCAAGCCGCAATGAAAGTGAAACGTAAGTCATGCATTTTAATACCGGCACGCCTCAAGTTGTTCGGTGCGTCTTACGGCCACGCTTCGAGGTTGAGCGGCAAAATGCTGGTCTTTGTCCATGCTGGGCCTGACACACCCTGCAAGGTTTGATGGCCCGACCGTAGAACTGACCTTTTGAGCTTTGATCCAGCAGCTCTCCGGGGAGTTTTCAGGTCCAAGGGTTCAGCTTGCTAGACCAAAACAAAACACTTCACGTAGCAGAGCCGCTCCTTTCTGAGCTAATTAGCACATTGGAGTGAGATGTGCCGCAGGCTAATGAGTTGGCCAAAGGACGCCTGGTGCGGTGAGCCCAGCCGTTGACAAGAGGCAAATGCTTCACATGCCAGCTGGCTGTGAGATGGAGACTTGACCTCCACTGAGATCAGGGATAGAGAACCTCCAGTCCAGGCACCAAATCAAGCCCCCCAGCTTTCCCAGATGTCCGTGGCCCCTTCCCCTGGCCCCACCCTCTTTGCCTTGACCACCAATTGTCCACTGAGCAGTTGGGAGTTTCCCTGCGTCTCTTAGTTACTGTCAGGAGGAGTTTCAAGCTTCAACTTGCTGGCACCTTGGGTATGTTTTTGTGGTTTTGGCTCCAAAGTTTCTGGAGATTTTCCAAAGTTGCATTTCACTCTCAGGCTGAAAGAGGTTTCCCAGACATGAGCTAGAGGGTAATGCGCACCAGCTCTTTCTCTCTTTCGAAAACGTGGCCTTGGAGAGAATTTGCGTTGTTTGGGCTGGGACTGAAGAGACTTAGGCCTTAGCTAGACCTAAGGTTTATCCCGGGGTCGTCCCTGCCTGCTCCTGGGATCTCCTCTGTGTCATTTAGATGCACAAGGATGACCCCGGGACGATCCCGGGATAAACCTTAGGTCCAGCTAGGGCCTGAGAGAAGGTGCGAAACGGTCCCCTCTGAGATGAAATGAAGTGGCACAAGAGCACCTGGGTGACAGGAAGCACGTTTTCCTACCCATGAGGGGGATGTCTGGAGTCCTGCCCTCAGTTACACAGGGATGTCGTGATGGCTACCAATCTGGAGGGCTTCAAAAGGGGCTTGGATAAATTCCTGGAGGAAAAGGCTATCAATGATTGCTAGTCCTGACGGTTGTGTGCTACGTCCAGTATCTGAGGGAGTAAGCCTGTGTGCACCAGTTGCTGGGGAACATGGGTGGGAGGGTGCTGTTGCACCATGTCCTGCTGTGTTGGTCCCTGGTCAACAGCTGCCTGGCCCCTGTGGGAACAGAGTGCTGGACTAGGTGGACCCTTGGTCTGATCCAGCCTCAGGGCACTTCTGATGTTCTTTTGTTTTTCTTCCCCTTCTTCCTGTCAGACTTGTCCCCTGAGTTTTCATGTAACAACTATGCTTGGAAATGTACTGCTATGTTTGTCTGGCCAGGACACTCTCAATTGTGGAAATTCATTACATGGCCAGCTCACCCGTGGGGTAACACACACACCCCTACTGTGGGCTACTTTAGGCAAGTTCCCTCCACACTGAACTAGGGTGACCCTATGAAAAGGAGGACAGGGCTTCTGTATCTTTAACAGTTGCATAGAAAAGGGAATTTCAGCAGGTGTCCTTTGTATATATGGGGACATCAGGAAAATCAGGAAAAACTTCCTGACTGTTAGAGCAGTATGACAATGGAAGCTGTTACCTAGGGAGGTTGTGGGCTCTCCCACACTAGAGGCCTTCAAGAGGCAGTTGGATAACCATCTGTCAGGGATGCTTTAGGGTGGATTCCTGCATTGAGCAGGGGGTTGGACTCAGCCTTATAGTCCCCTTCCAACTCTACTATTCGATGATGATGATGATGATGACGATTTCTATACCACCTCATAGCTGAAGCTCTCTTACAACAATTCATAAAAATAGTCTAAAAAATTTAACATAGAAAAGTTAAAACAATGTAAACAGCAGAAACAGTGTAAATAAACGATGGATCCACTCTAAAGCCCAGAGAGCTTCGGCTATTGGGCAGTATAGAAATGCAATAAATAAATAAATAAATAAATAAAGCAACAGACACAGATGCCTCGTCATATACCATTAAATGCCTGAGAACAGAGGCATGTCTTTATTTGGCGCTGAAAAGATACCCATCCAATGCATGCAGTAAGATTTATGACCGCCTCTGTCTATATGGCTCAGGGCTGGCAGTGCCTTTAAATTAATTAATAAATCTCATGCCTCTTTGCAACAGCTCTGAGAGGAGGGATCACAGTTCCGCCCAAATTAGGGGTGGGCAGCTGGACAACTCACAGAGATGTTCGGGCTGCCCTTTCAGGCCCAGGACTCCAGAATGATGCTGTTTTGGAATGAGAAGAACTCGGTTGTCCTTTGGCTGTTGGGGGAAAGCATTCTGATCCAGGCAGGACTTCGGCATGTAAGCTGGTCTGTTGCCAAAGAGGTTTTTAATTGTAATGCTGTTTATTTCTTCTATTGCTTTCTTTTTAATTGTGTTTTTAACGTACGTTCTTTAAAGATCTGTTTTAATTAAGATTTTGCTTGTAATTTCAGTTGGGTTGCTGGTGGCCTTCTGTGCCACCCCCAACTCCCAGGAAAAGAAGGATGTAAATTAGGGTGACCATATGAAAAGGAGGATTGGGCTCCTGTATCTTTAACAGTTATACTGAAAAGGGAATTTCAGCAGGTGTCATTTGTATGCATGTCGCACCTGGTGAAATTCCCTCTTCATCACAACAGTTAAAGCTGCAGGAGCTTTAAATCTGTGACCAGATTTAAAAGAGGGCAGGGCTCCTGCAGCTTTAACTGTTGTGATGAAGAGGAAATTTCACCAGGTTCTCTGTATATACAAATGACACCTGCTGAAATTCCCTTTTCAATACAACTGTTAAAGATACAGGAGCCCTGTCCTCCTTTTCATAGGGTCACCCTATGTAAATTAAATAAATAAGTGTGCCATCTTATGGGAATTGTAGGACTTTTTTACTGTCTAAATATGCCTAGGATTGTGCCCTAAATAGACTTGTAAGGAGTCCAGGCAAAGCATTAAAGCAGTCTCCCATTCCACGCAGCGGCTGCTTTGAGTGATCTCAATTCATGGGGCCCCCTTCACCCTGTAATGCAGTTTGCACTGTGGTTAAGCCTTCCATGGGAACAAAGCGGAAAAGAACCATGGTCCTGGGGCTACTAATCTGATTTATCCCAAAGACTCGCAATGGGTCGCAACAGGTGGGCTGTAAATCTCCAGATTACAGGGCTGGGTGGGGTTGAAACAACACATCATCAGCCTATCCCCAGCCACCAAAAGTCAGTGTGAATTTAACAAAAGTTATATAACACCCCAGTTTTGGAGAACAGCTATCAGTTCATTGCATGCAGCTTTTCCTGGTGTGTCGCAGAATCATAGAATAGTAGAGTTGGAAGGGGCCTACAAGGCCATCGAGTCCAACCCCCTGTCAAGTTTCACCTGTTGATTCCTGCCTGTGATACAGCTTTTCAAGGCGCTAGCCCTGTGAAGTTGTTTGTCTGAGCGTACAGAGGATCGTGTGGCGTGGGATTGGATCGCACCTGCTACTACTGGCCCTGCGTTTGACCTACATGTGCTCACAGTCTGATTTGCACAGGGGCCTTACGTGCGTACACCAGAATGTGCACAGTCTCCTTATGTTCCGTCTTCCCTGCCCTGGAAAAGAACAGGTGTGCACATGTAAGCCCCTGTTGTGGTGGCATGGGATGCAGCAGCCATGAACCTGACTCCACGGCCTACATCATGTTCAGCTGCATGGCCAATTGAACATCCACAGAGGGCTTTCGTCCATAAAGCAGGTAGCAAAACGGGGCTTTTGTCTATAAAAACCTAGTCTCTTACACCAGTGGCTCAGCATTTGAACTGCGTCCTGACTGTCTAAGCATAGCTGGGTGCACCAGGTTTGACTGCAAAGGCCCTGGAAAGGCCAGAATGCTGGCCTAGAGAGGCTGTAGGTTAGAGTGACCATATGTGAACCGTCCAGGGAGCTCTGGCTATTGGGCGGTATAAAAATGTAATAAATAAATAAATAAATATGGCAAGGGGGACAGGTCTCCTGTATCTTTAACAGTTGTATAGAAAAGGGAATTTCAGCAGGTGTCATTTGTAGGCATGCAGCACCTGGTGAAATGCCTCCTTCATCACAACAGTTAAAGCCCTGCCCTCTTTTGTATCAGGTCACTCTACTATAGCTCCTGCAGCTTTACCTGTTGTGGTGAAGAGAGAATTTCACCAGGTGCTGCATACATACAAATGACACCTGCTGAAATTCCCTTTTCTATACAATAATAATAACAATAATCAATTTATTTCTTACCCGCCTCTCCATTCTGATCGAGGCGGGGAACAGCAGTAAATATAAAACACATAAAACTGAATTAAAGCATAATATACATTGTTAAAACATCCTAAAATCATTTTAAAAACATCCTAAAATTCCACTGGATAGGCATGCCGGAAGAGATCAGTCTTTATAGCATTCTTGAATGCTGATAGACTGTTAAGTTGACAAGTCTCTTCTGGCAGTCCATTCCACAGTCTGGGAGCAGCGGAATGATAGAATTATAGAATAGCAGAGTTGGAAGGTACCTACAAGTCCATCAAGTCCAACCCTCTGCTCAGTGCAGGAATCCACCCTGCAGGAAGGTCCTCTGGGTAACAACTGTTAAAGATACAGGAGACCTGTCCTCCTTTCCAAATGGTCACCCTACCGTAGGTCTGATCTCGCTGCTCTAATACCCTGGAATGGGAAAGCACTTTTGTAACAGCCCTGCCTGGGTGCCATCCTTGCTCAGGCAGAAGCAGACTTTGCCTGGCTTCCCCTGAGCAAAGTCTGGTGTCCACTTGGACTGATGGGGTGGAGGGTCAAGGGGTCACCAGAGGCAAAGCAGTCCTTTGACTCCCCAGAAAAGCATAGCACAGAAAGGGGAAACTGAGGCATGCGGATGTTGAGATCATGACTGCAAAGCAGGTGGGGTGGGGTGAGGGGTGGGGGAATTATGGTTTTAATTTTTGTGAACCGCCCAGAGAGCTTCGGCTATTGGGCGGTATAAAAATGTAATAAATAAATAAATAAATCAGCACAATCATATTTATTTATTTATTTATTTATTACATTTTTATACCGCCCAATAGCTGAAGCTCTCTGGGCGGTTCACAAAAGTTAAAACCATAATAAAACAACATGTTAAAAGCACAATTACAAAATACAGTATAAAAAGCACAACCAGGATAAAACGATGCAGCAAAGTTGATATAAGATTAAAATACAGAGTTAGAACAGTAAAATTTAAATTTAAGTTAAAATTAAATGTTAAAATACTGCGAGAATAAAAAGGTCTTCAGCTGACGACAAAAGCAGAACAGTGTAGGCGCCAGGCGGACCTCTCTGGGGAGCTCATTCCAGAACCGGGGTGCCACAGCAGAGAAGGCCCTCCTTCTAGTAGCCACCTGCCTCACTTCCTTTGGCAGGGGCTCGCGGAGAAGGACCCCTGTAGATGACCTTAAGGTCAGGGCAGGTACATATGGGAGGAGGCGTTCCTTCAAATAACCTGGCCCCAAACTGTTTAGGGCTTTAAATGTCAATACCAGCACTTTGAATCGAGCCCAGACCTGGACTGGCAGCCAATGAAGTTGTAAAAGGACTGGCGTAATGTGATCTTGCCGGCCAGATCACATAATATCCTCAGAGCTGTGCAGAAAAGCTGTTGGATCCAGGAGCAGGTTCTGAGAGCATTCACAGTTTCCTCGTTTGCATGCAATAGAAGCTGGTGGCTGTGATTTCGGTGGAACTCTGAGTCCACTCCAGGTTTCAGTCAGAACCAGTCAGACCTCTAAAGGAGTGATCCAAGGTGCTGAACATATTTTGCGGATTAGGTTCAGCACCTTAAATAGCTCCTTTACAGTTCTGCCTGATATTGACTAAAACCCAGAATGGATTCATGGCCTCACCTATATCAGACCCAGCCGCCTCCGCTGCTTGCAGGTCCACCCCAAAATGGCCTTCTGCATGATTACTCAGAAGTAGCAGTTGGAAGCAGCACATTACAAAAAATCAGCTTCTGCCTGTCTAGTTAGAAGGACTGGATTACTCAGGAGTAAGCACAGGCTGCAAGTTCTGACCGCATCGCTTTATATGTACTACGAATAATAATTTTGATGATGGAGTTGATCAGCCATACAGCCACGCAAAAGCACTCCTTTGGAGCCACATTTTTCTGTCACAACACCAACCCACAATGCGTAGAGATGGAAACTAAATCAATTAGGGCCAGGATCTCTTCTCGATCCTCCCAGAGTGCAAGACACAGAATAGCGGGCTCAAGTTATGGGAAGCCAGATTCCGGCGGGACATCAGGAAAAACTTCCTGACTGTTAGAGCAGTATGACAATGGAACCAGTTACCCAAGGAGGTTGTGGGCTCTCCCACACTAGAGGCCTTCAAGAGGCAGCTGGACAGCCATCCATCAGGGATGCTTTAGGGTGGATTCCTGCATTGAGCAGTGGGTTGGACTGGATGGCCTTAGAGGCCCCTTCCAACTGTACTCTTCTATGATTCTATGATTCTGTGAATTAATTTCAAGGCTGTGAGTACAAAACAGTGTGGGCAAGGATCCACTAACTCCAGGCAAGAACCCACACTCTGTTCTGATTTCTTCATTGGGGTTTGTAGAACCGCAGTACCTGCGCTGTTGAGCATGCTGGAGTGATCATTGATCCAAGTCCGTGCTGGGGGCTAGGTGAGATGGCAGTGGTGAGGATGAAGGTGCTGATAAAGAATCATAGAATCATAGAATAGCAGAGTTGAAAGGGGCCTACAAGGCCATCGAGTCCAACCCCCTGCTCAATGCAGGAATTCACCCTAAAGCATCTCTGGCAGAGGGTTGTCCAGCTGCCTCTTGAAGGCCTCTTGTGTGGGAGAGCCCACCCACCTCCCTAGGTGACTGATTCCATTGTTGTACTGCTCTAACAGTCAGGAAGTTTTTCCTGATGTCCAGCTGGAATCTGGCTTCCTTTAACTTGAGCCCGTTATTCCATGTCCTGCACTCTGGGAGGATCGAGAAGAGATCCTGGCCCTCCTCCATGTGACAACCTTTTAAGTATTTGAAAGGAAAGCAGACTTTTTTTTTTAATCAAGAAGCCACCCACCCCACAGAAAATTGCAGATTGAGTTTGGTGGGGGGAGAAAATCAGGACTTCTAAACAAGGTTTTTCTACCCTACGCAGAAAAGGCCATTTAAAAAAAAAATGAAGAAAACGTTTTTGGGGAAAATGAATATAAATTGAAAATAAGGCGAGGGCACATCCTAGCACCATGATTGCTCCCACTTAGGCTGTGCTGCCAGTTACAAAAATATAATGCTCTTTAATGATTTTTACAAAAATGTAAACATGTTTTTAAAAAATAGCGAGGGTCCCCCCCCCGCCCCAGAGCCAAGCCACCTGCTGCATCGTTGTGCCGGCTGCTGTGACAGATCTGGGTTCCTCTGGTGTAGTTCAAGTCATGTAAGTCATCCGCAGAAACACAGACGCACAAACACACACTATTTTTCTCTTATTCGCCCGACCTGCCCTCAAATTAAATATAAACAAGCAGAGACAGAAAGCTTGGTGCACTCAGGTGCTCTGGTGCTGCTCTCTCCCACGTTGCTCTGGCTGATGCCGAGAAAGTGAAAGTAAAGGGAAGAGGTAGGGTGACCGTCTGGAAAGGAGGACCAGGGCTCCTGTCTCTTTAACAGTGGTATTGAAAAGGGGATTTCAGCAGGTGTCATTTGTATGCACGCAGCACCTGGTGAAGTTCCCTCTTCGTGACAACCATCAAAGCTGCAGGAGCCCTGCCTAGTGTGACCAGATATAAAAGAGGGCAGGGCTCCTGCAGCTGTAACTGTCGTGATGAAGAGGGAACTTCACCAGGTGCTGCGTGCATACGAAGGACGCCTACTGAAGTCTCCTTTTCTCTGCAACTGTTTGTGAACCGCCCAGAGAGCTTCGGCTATTGGGCGGTATAAAAATGTAATAAATAAATAAATAAAATTAAAGATACAAAAGCTCTGTCCTCCTTTCCATACGGTCACCCTAGAAGAAGGACTGTTCATTTGGCTCTCTGTGCAATCTTGCAGAGGGATTTTTAAAAATGCATTGGCCAGGGGCATTGTGTATGGATGCCCGAAAGGAAAAGTAGGATGGGTTTAGTTACGTCCGATTGGGTCAGACACACGCCCCTCCCCCCCCAAATGCATGTATAGAAAAACTGCTGCTGGTGGAGAAATCCATTCCCCTTTGAGGTTCATGAAAAATCGGAATCTCTACTCCACTTCAGCAGTGGTGTCTTTTCACACAGAGGTAATCTCTGTGTAAGCAAATTGTCACTTCTGGAACATTAGAAGCTCCTTATTTGGAGTCAAACCATGGGTCCATGTAGCCCAGTATTGCCAACACTGACTGGCACTGGTTCTCCAGGATTTCAGGCAGGAATCTTTCCATCCCTACCTGGAGATGCCGCCGGGGTTTGAACCTGAGACCTTTTGCTTATAAAGCAAGTTCTCCACCACTGAGACACATCTGCTCCCTTCTGAAGTGAGAGCCAGTGTGGTGTAGTGGCTAAGGTGTTGGACTGGGAGTTGGGAGATCCGAGTTCTATTCCCCACTCGGCCATGGAAACCCACTGGGTGACTCTGGGCCAGTCACAGCCTTTCAGCCCAGCCTACCTCACAGGGCTGTTGAGAGGGCGAGGAGGATTAAGTATGCCACCTTGGGTTCCTTGGAGGAAAAAAGGTGGGATATAAATGAAATAAATAAATAAATGTACCTCCAGTGTTTAATTGGCAACTAGTATATATGGATCAGGAAGCCAGTGGGTTTCCATTTCTATATGGGCTGCATTTTGAGAGCCATGTTTGAACCAGTCGGGCTGGGTTGTGATATTCACTCTACCATTAACTCAATGCATTGTGAACCTCCCAGAGAGCTTCGGCTATTGGGCAGTATAAAAATTCAAGCAATAAATAAATAAATAAATAAATAATAAAATAATGGGATATTTTATTAGGGTGACCATATGAAAAGGAGGACAGGACTCCTGCATCTTTAACAGTTGCATAGAAAAGGGAATTTCAGCAGGTGTCATTTGTATATGTGGAGAACCTGGTGAAGTTCCCTCTTCATCACAACAGTTAAAGCTGCAAGAGCTATACTAGGGTGACCAGATTTAAAAGAGGGCAGCTTTAACTGTTGTGATGAAGAGGGGATTTCACCAGGTTCTCCATATATACAAATGACACCTGCTGAAATTCCCTTTTCTATGCAACTGTTAAAGATGCAGGAGCCCTGTCCTCCTTTTCATAGGGTCACGCTAGTTTTATCATCTCCTGGTTGTATTGTTCACCTTGAATGAATGGGGAAAGAGCTGGGCTAGAAATACATGCCATCTTCTGATGGATCTTGGTACATCGTGGGGGCGGGGGCTCAGAGGTAGGCACTAGAATATTCCTGGCTCAGCCCCCGACATCTCCACTAAGAGTCTTAGACATCAGACGAGGGAAAGGTCCTTTGCCCAAGATCTTGCAGAGTAGAAAACACTATGCTTGTTGGGGCTGTAGTTTAAGGCCATTTCATAGAATCATAGAATCATAGAATAGCAGAGTTGGAAGGGGCCTACAAGGTCATCGAGTCCAACCCCCTGCTCAGTGCAGGAATCCACCCTAAAATATCCCTGACAGATGGTTGTCCAGCTGCCTCTTGAAGGCCTCTAGTAAGAGTCTTAGGCATCAGACGAGGGAAAGGGCCTCTACCCAAGACCTCGCAGAGTAGAAAATACTACGCTTGTTGGGCCTGTAGCTTAAGGCCATTTCCTTCATCCGTCTTCTCTGCTGACAGACCTGGATGATAGAGGCTGGCGGCTCCCATTTCAGCGGTGCTGTGAATCCATTCTGGGTTTTAGTCAGAACCAGCTGGAATTCTAACAAAGCTATCCAAGGTGCTGAACTCTGGGTGAGGACAGCTCCTTTAGAGTTCTGGCCGGTTCTGACCAAGAGCCGGAATGGATTTGCAGCACCACTGAAATGGGAGCCGCCAGCCTTCACCGGACCCAGAGAACAGAAAAACAAAGGTCACCTTGGAAGCTTCCAGAACAGCTGGTGTGTGTGTGCGTGTGTATATGTATGCATATGTATATGTATGCATGCGCCTTGTACCATTTAAATCCCTTCCTGTCCCTCTCTGCCTGGTGGGCATGTTGCTTTGATGTGCTGTTGGCCATTTGAGAACATGAAATCATTCTTTCTGACATTTGCTAATCGCCTTCCCGCTCCCGCCCTCTCTCTCCCCCCACCCCATAGTGCAGCGACTAACAATGCTAAATCCCCACCTCTTTTCAGAGCTATTGTGTTGCTAATCTCCCCGCATTACAGCATTAATGCTGTGGGATAATAATAACACCTTCTGCACGCCCGCCTCCCCTTCAGAGAGTCTGCTAGTGCTTAATCTCAGCCACGCGCTCCTGCAGAAGCCGGCGGGGGCAAGCGGGACTTGTTCCCCCACCAGTACGCTGGTCAGGGACTCACCTGAGCAAAAAGTTGGCTTCCTCCACTCCGGTGCCCTTCTCGGAAAGAAGAGCAGCCTAAAATGTTGCGTGAGTCATGCCGTAGCAGTGGGGAAGGGAGCTGAACTCAGGGGGCCAAGAGGGTGATGAGGACAACCAAGTGGTGACCACAGCTGCCAACGGGGCAGTTAAAAACTTCAGCTCACTCTCAGTGGATCAGCTCACCCAGCATCCTGCTTCTAGCAGTGGCCAGCCTGATACCCTGAGGGAATAAGTTGACTGCTCTTCCGTCTGGTCTTCATAGGAATCCTGAACGTTCCACTTAGCTGTCAAGGCTGTTGATGAACCATAGAATAGTAGGGTTGGAAGGGGCCTCTAAGGCCATCAAGTCCAACTCCTGCTCAACGCAGGGATCCACCTTAAAGCATCCCTGACAGATGGCTGTCCAGCTGCCTCTTGAAGGCCTCTAGGACAAAAGAGCCCACAACCTCCCTAGGTTCCATTGTCGTACTGCTCTAACAGTCAGGAAGTTTTTCCTGATGTTCAGCCAGAATCTGGCTTCCTTTAACTTGAGCCCGTTATTCCGTGTCCTGCACTCTGGGATGATCGAGAAGAGATCCTGGCCCTCCTCTATGTGACAACCTTTCAAGTCCTTGAAGAGTGCTATCATGTCTCTCCTCCATCTTCTCTTCTCCAGGCTAAACATGCCCAGTTCTTTCAGTCTCTCTTCATAGGGCTTTGTTTCCAGACCCCTGATCATCCTGGTTGCCCTCCTCTGAACCCGCTCCAGCTTGTCTGCATCCTTCTTCAGTTGTGGAGCCCAGAACTGGACACAATACTCTAGACGAGGCCTAATCAGGGCCAAATAGTGGGAAACCAGTACCTCACATGATTTGGAAGCTATACTTCTATTAATGCAGCCCAAAATAGCATTTGCTTCCGAAGTTGTCTAAATCAACCCTCCCCAACCTGGTCACCTCCAGATGTGTTGCACTACAACTCCCATCATTCTCAGCCATGTTGACTGGGGGCGATGGGAGTTCTAGTCCAACATTTCTGGAGGTGATCAGGTTGGGGAAGGCTGGATCCTAAACCCTTTTTTAAAACTCTCTGTGTTAGTGTGTCCATCGCCATATCTTATAGTCATGACTTGCCTCTAGTTTAGCATTGAATTGCAACCTATAATGGGGCTGGATTTGGTCGTGTGGCCTTCAGGTGCTAATCAGTCTTCTACCCAGTTTGGAGCATGATATGTGCAGAGAACACTTCCACTGCAACCAAGACTTGCACGGTCCTAGGGAGATGGGAAGATGCCACCGCAAGTTGGACCACCGGCCATGTAGCTGAGTATTCGCTACCCTAACTGTCAGCAGTGGGTCTTCAGGCCATCCCTTGCCTCACCTGGAGATGCTGTAGATTGAACCTAAGGGCCCCGCTCTGCCACTGCGCTGTGGTCCTTCCTCTACAGTCGTTCTTTCATTGTCTCCCAGCAGCCTTCTAAGATTGGCTACCATCATTCTTGTTTTACAGATGAGAAACTGAGTCTGAATGATAATGCCTAAAGCATATAAAGGGTCAGATTGAGCCTGGGAGCTTTTACATGTGAAGAATATGCTCCGTCACTAAACTTTTGTCCTTCCCTGAGACTAAATAGGTGAGACTCGAACCTAGATTTTCCAGATCAAAGCTCAACATGCAGTTCACCCGAATAGTTTCTTACTTCATTTGCTCCAGCAAAAGCAAAAAGACTTACCTGAGCCAAGCCAAACGATACAGTAGAAGTAATTCCACCACCACCACCCCTTCTCCAAGAGCTGCTGCTTCTTTTTTTAGCAGACAAGCAGGAAGGTTTAAAGATCATCTGTCCTCCTAAACAAGACTTAGAATCATAGAATCATAGAATAGCAGAGTTGGAAGGGGCCTACAAGGCCATCGAGTCCAACCCCCTGCTCAATGCAGGAATCCACCCTAAAGCATCCCTGACAGATGGTGGTCCAGCTGCCTCTTGAAGGCCTCTAGGGTGGGAGAGCCCACCACCTCCCTAGGTCACTGGTTCCATTGTCGCACTGCTCTAACAGTCAGGAAGTTTTTCCTGATGTCCAGCTGGAATCTGGCTTCCTGCAACTTGAGCCCATTATTCCTTGTCCTGCACTCTGGGAGGATCGAGAAGAGATCCTGGCCCTCCTCTGTGGAACAACCTTTGAAGTCTTTGAAGAGTGCTATCATGTCTCCCCTCCTCTTCTCCAGGCTAAACATGCCCAGTTCTTTCAGTCTCTCTTCATAGGGCTTTGTTTCCAGACCCCTGATCATCCTGGTTGCCCTCCTCTGGACACGCTCCAGCTTGTCTGCGTCCTTCTTGAATTGTGGAGCCCAGAACTGGATGCAATACTCCAGATGAGGCCTAACCAGGGCCGAATAGAGAGGAACCAGTACCTTACGTGATTTGGAAGCTATACTTCTATTAATGCAGCCCAAAATAGCATTTGCCTTTCTTGCAGCCATATCGCACTTGCAAGACTGCTTTTCATTTAACTGCAACAACAAGAACACTCAGCACTGGGGTAGGAGGAGATTCTGAATACAATTCCACATCCCTTTTGAGCCTAAGATATCTATCTAAAAGCAAAAAAGAAGGATGCAACGAATGTGTGTAACATATAGGTACGAAGGATGTATGAGAATTGTTTCAGGATATATATAACCGGAGTTTTTTACCTGGTTTGCAACTCCCGGAATGAACATGGACCCAAATGCATTCTGCAGTCGTGCCTTTTCAAGCTTGTGCTGCAATTCACAGAACCACAGCAAAATGTGTTGGAAAAATTCATACTTTTGATAAATGCGCACGAATATACTTTAAGCAATGGGAGAAAAATACATACATTCCCAAAATGTGCACAAATGTACATTTAAATAAACAACAATAGAAAACTAATATATGCACAAATTCCTCCATGCAAAGGAAAACAATTATCCTCCGTTCCTAGTTAGAGAGCACTGGGTGAACCCAAACCTTGTGCTCTGCAGCTGTTCCTAACTGTCTCCTTCCATGGCCAACCTCCTCCTTACCAGGTCCTGTAAGAGACAGAGCTATGAATCCAGAGGTCCCTGGTTCGAATCTCACTTCGGCTGCTAACTGACAGTGTGGCCTTAGAATCATAGAATCATAGAATAGCAGAGTTGGAAGGGGCCTACAAGGCCATTGAGTCCAACCCCCTGCTCAATGCAGGAATCCACCCTAAAGCATCCCTGACAGAGGGTTGTCCAGCTGCCTCTTGAGGCCTCTAGTGTGGGGGAGCCCACCACCTCCCTAGGTAACTGATTCCATTGTCATACTGCTCTAACAGTCAGGAAGTTTTTCCTGATGTCCAGTTGGAATCTAGGGAGGTGGTGGGCTCTCCCTCACTGGAGGCCTTCAAGAGGCAGCTGGACAACCATCTGTTAGGGATGCTTTAAGGTGGATTCCTGCACTGAGCAGGGGGTTGGACTCGATGGCCTTGTAGTCCCCTTCCAACTCTACTCTTCTATGATTCTATGATTCTAAGTGTGGGGAGGGAACGGGGGGGGATATAGAATAAGTATTGATGAGTATAGTTTTATGTTTTATTTTTATTCTTGATTTTTGAGTTCAATGTATTTAATAATATATATGTCTCCCAATTCCTCAGTAAATCTCTGCAAACCCTCTGCATCTCTCTATTTGACAGACATCACTTTAATGCTCCAGTTCACTTTCCGGGAACTTGATGTAGAAATAATTAATAATAATGACTCCGTATTAGGCCTTTGCCAGTTAATTATTTAGGATCTTTCAGTCTGGCCCTTACCCAATTAATACATGTAATTAACTCCATTTTCAGATATGTACCCATTGCCCCCCATTCAGGGATGCTGAATGGAAATAATAGTTCAGTGTGTGTGTTTTGACTTTGTTTTCAAAAATCACCTCTTCTGTCAGTCTGGCTTTACAAATAGGAAATTCCACTGAAGGTTTTACGTCAAATTTGGCAGTGGTGGTAGGCCGACCATCTTGTGTTTATTTGTGTAACTGATGGTTCCTGAGGTTCTCGGGAGAGTCTGCTGTGTAGCAAAGACAGAGAGTTGAACTTGGACACTCAAGGTGGAACGCGACCAAAATGGTGGAGCATCTCCATGGCCTGCAGAAGGTCCCAGGCCCAGCACCTGGCATCTCCACAAAAAGCAGGATTGGCAAGATTGCACAATGGGTAGATCACTGTGTCAAGCATCCCTCGTGCTTTCTCAGCCCATAATCAGCTAGTTCACATGGAAATTGGGCAGGATGTCTCCACTTCCTAGTGTCTACTCGGGAGAAAAACAGCTAGCTAAGACTAGAGATGTCGCGGGTGCTAGCTGAATCCAGGAGTCCGATGGATTCTCCCATGCACACACACACACACACACACACTCTCGAACCCACTCAGGGGCCTGTCGCCACCCACAAGGCCTGACCAGTGCTCAGCAGCGAGAACCTCCATTGTGCGCCACAATGAAGTCTCCAGAAATTACGTATTTCCCCGTGTTGTGTAAATGGGGCCTTCACTGCTGCCATTTACACAATGAGGGCCAATGAGAAATTGCTGGAGCGAAGGCGGATGGCTGCCAAGCAAATTAAGCTCGCGGGGTCCAGCAAGTGGGGGACAGACATTGGCAGCAGTGGGACAAGCGTCCAATGGATCAGAGTTCGCCCACTCCAAGCTAAGAGCCCGTTCTCTGCTGGCCAGTACACAGCCTGTCTTCTTCTGCCTTCCTTTGCACTCGGCAAGCATAATCCAACCCAATAATCGAATTAAGTAAGTGTATTCAAGCAAAGGTAAATATAAGATATTGAAAAGCAAAGGTAAAGCAAAGGTAAATACAGGATATGGGAAAGGAAAGTAGTGAGGATGCACAGAAAAATAGGAAAACCAGCCCTACGCCGGAAATCCTAGTTTGCCTAAAATCTACACAGCCATACTGGCGTCAAGGTTCCTGGTTGACTTTCTTTAGAGCATCTTGCATTGGCCAAGGTGGGTGGAGGGAAGGGGCAGAAAGGGAGCACCCAAAATGGATTTTTCACTAGATTCTGTGTTTTTTGGCTGGAGGTGGCTTTGATTGGTGTCTGCCATTGAATTGGCCAATGGGCATCGGGTCGCGTAGGCAGGGAGTGCCCAGGAAAGGGGCGGTCGTCTTCACCAAAGTTTACCTTGGACAGGTGAGCTGTGGCAGGGATGTGTGCCTCCTAATCTTTCCCTAATCCAGGCTGCTTTGTGCATCTGAGGGGCCTTCAGGTTGGCACACCTGGATGGTTAGCACCAAACGGAGTGCTATAGAAACATAGATTAGTAAAGTTGGAAGGGGCCTCTAAGGCCATCCAGTCCAACCCCTGTGTCCAGCCACTACATGGAAGGTGATTGGAGTGCTGAGCTGGGACTGGCTTTGGGGCCAGGGTTGCTGTGAGGATAAAATGGGGAGGAGGAGGAGGACGAGGAGAATCGTGTGAGCCAAACTGAGCTCCTGACAAAAAGGAAATATAGTGGGATGTAAATGTAATAAGATTTGTTGTTTATTCGTTCAGTTGCTTCCGACTCTTCGTGACTTCATGGACCAGCCCACACCAGAGCTTTCTGTCGGAAGTCGCAACCCCTAGCTCCCCCAAGGTCAAGTCCGTCACCTCCAGAATATCATCCATCCATCTTGCCCTTGGTCGGCCCCTCTTCCTTTTGCCTCCCGCTTTCCCTAGCATCTCCAGGGTGTCCTGTCTTCTCATTATGTGGCCAAAGTACTTATTATTATTTATTTATTTATTTATTTATTTATTTATTTATATAGCACCATCAATGTACATGGTGCTGTACAGAGTAAAACAGTAAAACAGTAAATAGCAAGACCCTGCCGCATAGGCTTACATTCTAATTAAATCATGGTAAAACAATAAGGAGGGGAAGAGAATGCAAACAGGCACAGGGTAGGGTAAATAGGCACAGGGTAGGGTAAAACTAACAGTATAAAGTCCAAACAACATCAAGTTTTAAAAGCTTTAGGAAAGAGAAAGGTTTTTAGCTGAGCTTTAAAAGCTGCGATTGAACTTGTAGATCTCAAATGTTCTGGAAGAGCGTTCCAGGCGTAAGGGGCAGCAGAAGAAAATGGACGAAGCCGAGCAAGGGAAGTAGAGACTCTTGGGCAGGCGAGAAACATGGCATCAGAGGAGCGAAGAGCACGAGCGGGGCAATAGTGTGAGATGAGAGAGGAGAGATAGAAAGGAGCTAGACCGTGAAAAGCTTTGAAGGTCAACAGGAGAAGTTTATATTGGATTCTGAAGTGAATTGGAAGCCAATGAAGAGATTTCAGAAGTGGAGTAACATGGTCAGAGCGGCGAGCCAAGAAGATGACCTTAGCGGCAGAGTGGTGAACAGAAACCAACGGACTGATGTGAGAAGAAGGAAGGCCAGTGAGAAGAAGGTTGCAGTAGTCCAACCGAGAAATAACCAGTGCGTGAACGAGAGTCTTGGCAGGAGAGACAGACAAAAATGATCGAATCCTGGCAATATTATACAGGAAAAAACGGCAGGATTTAGCTACTGCCTCAATATGAGGAATTTTACTTCAGTTTTGCCTTTAATACCATTCCCTCAAGTGAGCAGTCTGGCTTTATTTCCTAGAGTACGGACTGGTTTGATAATAAACAATGACATATAACAGCACAAACAGGTCACCCTGAACTTCTTGGCATAAGGGAGGTATACAAATATGATCAATTATGTAGTTGAGGGAAGATTTCCATGACATGGTACTTCACACACACACACACACACACACACACACAGAGAGAGAGAGAGAGAGCGCACTGTCCCACTGTCACCTCTGGTCAAACAGGTTTGCAAAATAGTACAAAAATGTACCAAACCTTCTGTGAATGCAAGAAGTGATCCCATGGGCAGTGATCCCTCTTCCAAACACATGTTGAACTCCCTAAAACAACTACCATCTGTCCCCAGTCTGATGTGTCGTTGCTGTTGGTTGTAGTTTTTTTTAAAAAAAAGTAATGGAAGTTTATTTAGTTAATTACATCCGTTATTTAATTAAAGCCTGCAACTCTAATCATGACAGACCTTGGGGCCAGAGGGCGCCTTTGGGTTGCTTCCAGTCTTGCAATTTTGCTTTCATCTCTTTGTCCGTTACTTGAGCAACGCGGTCTGTGACAATGGCGTGAGTGGTTGGCCTCCTTCCTTGCTGTCAGTTTAGCAGCTGTGCTCAGTGCTCAGTGCTTGTTGAACAGCATCTGTTTGACAGAAATCACGAGCAGAGGACTCAACGCAGGTACACCGAGCATTTGTGCAAAGGCCGCCCCCACCTCCTTATCCCTTGATTATAACCTCAAGGAAACATATCGTGTGAACTTGAAGCTAGAACACATGTTCATCTGTGAGCCACCAAGGGATGGGAAATCACATGATATATGCAGTAGCATGTGTGAATGAGACCCGAGTTCCAGCAATGATGTAAGGGACCTGCCAGGCCTCTCTGCTCCGACACAGCTGTGACCAGGTCTGCGAATATGGACAAAGAGTTGGAAACGGAATATAATTCATACCAAGCTGATATATGCCTCTTAATGTATCTTTGTGTATCTTCCTTTTATGTATGGCACTAAAGTAGCATCCATATGAAGCAAGGCCTTTTCTGTGATAGCCCCAGAACTCTGGAGGCAGTTTCCCAAGCTCGTGTTTGCGCTGGACAGTGTATGTCCAGACTTTATACTGTTAGTTTTACCCTACCCTGTGCCTGCTTACCCTACCCTGTGCCTGTTTGCCTTCTCTTCCCCTCCTTATTGTTTTACTATGATTTTATTAGATTGTAAGCCTATGCGGCAGAGTCTTGCTATTTACTGTTTTACTCTGTACAGCACCATGTACATTGATGGTACTATATAAATAATAATAATAATAATAATAATAATAATAATAATGTATGCACAAAAATGTGCACCTGCATTTTCATGCTTTAGCCTATGTGGGGTGTGTGTGTGTGTGTGTGTGTGTGTGTGTGTGCGCGCGCATTTGGGGTGTGTGTTTGTAAAAGCCTCGTGTGGCGCAGAGCGGTAAAGCAGCAGTTTCTGCAGCTGAAACTCTCCCCACGGCCTGAATTCGATCCCAGCGGAAGCTGGTTTCAGGCAGCCGGCTCGGGTTGACTCAGCCTTCCATCCTCCCGAGGTCCGTAAAATGAGTACCCAGCTAGCTGGGGGAAAGGTAATCACGGCCGGGGAAGGCAACGGCAAACCACCCCGCTATAAGGCCTGCCAAGAAAACGTCAGTGAAAGCTGGCATCCCTCCAAGAGTCAATAATGACTCAGTGCTTGCACGAGAGGAGGTTTGTAAAAGCATGTGTTCTGGGTTTTCGAAAATGCATGCTTTTCCTGTCCAGACCAAAAAAAAAAAGACACATTCAGAAGCGAGAACGAGGCGAGGACCGAAGTGGAAATTGGAGAACCTCAATGAGATCAAACATTGCACGTTCTCCCTTCCCTAACGCTTATCATTTAGTACACAGTGTGGAAATGCAAGGGAAAATGCGTAGGGAGCTGTCTTGTGCAAAGTCCAGTCCTTGGTCCAGCTAGCCCCGTTCTGTCAATGCTGACTGAATGGAGCTCTCGGGTGGTTCAGGTCAGGCAGCCCTGCTTCGAAGACCTGGGGACTGAACCTGGGCCCTGGCCCTGAACTCTGATGGTTTACATAAAAATAAAGTAGGACTCCAGTCTTCATGGTTCTGAATAAAGATCTGATTTTTTTAAAAAAACACAACAACCACCTGCCTTATAGCAAATCAGATCGCTGGTGCAGCTAGCCTAGGATTGTCAACACTGCAATATTACAAACGAGAAGGATCTTGGAATTGTTGTAGGTCACAAGCTGAATATGAGCCAACACTGCGATAGGGCTGCAAGAAAGGCAAATGCTATTTTGGGCTGCATTCATAGAAGTATAGCTTCCAAATCACGTGAGGTACTGGTTCCTCTCTATTCGGCCCTGGTTAGGCCTCATCTAGAGTATTGCATCCAGTTCTGGGCTCCACAATTCAAGAAGGACCCTGGAGCGTGTTCCGAGGAGGGCAACCAGGATGATCAGGGGTCTGGAAACAAAGCCCTATGAAGAGAGACTGAAAGAACTGGGCATGTTTAGCCTGGAGAAGAGGAGATTGAGGGGAGACATGATAGCACTCTTCAAATACTTCAAAGGTTGTCACACAGAGGAGGGCCAGGATCTCTTCTCCATCCTCCCAGAGTGCAAGACACGGAATAACGGGCTCAAGTTACAGGAAGCCAGATTCCAGCTGGACATCAGGAAAAACTTCCTGACTGTTAGAGCAGTACGACAATGGAACCAGTTACCTAGGGAGGTGGTGGGCTCTCCCTCACTTAAGAGGCAGCTGGACAACCCTCTGTCAGGGGTGCTTTAGGGTGGATTCCTGCATTGAGCAGGGGGTTGGACTCGATGGCCTTGTAGGCCCCTTCCAACTCTGCTATTCTGTGATTCTATGATTCTATGACTGCCTTCTGTCAGCCGCTCTCCAAGGTTTTAGGCAGGGTTTTTCCCAGCTCTTACCTGGAGGTTGACCCAGGGACCTTCTGCATGCAAAGCACGGCCCTTACCGACCTAACCACGGCCCTTACCGACACAAATATTGGCCCACAAAAGGCATGCTCAAGGGATGCTGTGGTGCCAGGAATGGGCACTTGCCACCGGCCAACGACGCCTGCCACGTGGTGGCCCCTGCCTTGCAGCCACAGTTCTTAGACGAGCCCCTGGAGTGCACGCACGGTCCCAGGGGTGTTTCAGAATTTGTCCTGCCCCATCTGGACCTTGACGTTTCTGGTGAAATTTCTGGACCTTGACGTTTCTGCTGAACTAGCATGGCGGTTTGTCCAATCAATGGAACTGTGGTCAGACACGGAGGCCTAAGGTCTCACTGAGGTGCTCAGAGGGGAGGGTTCCAGCATTGCCAACTCCCTGACGTCCTGGCTTTCTAAATGCGGGGAACATTTTTATATGGAGGAGCATGCATTGCTGTGAGCCCCCTCCTGCAGTCGAGAGTGGCAGAACCCAGGCCAGGTATAGCCTCACTCAGCAGAACTAGGCCTATGCAGCGGAACGCTTCGCTTTGATCGCACACAGACTCGACTCCGTTTCTTCCAAGCACAACATTTGATCATGCGTGTAACCCCAGATCGCCCGCCTCCTGCATGCGTGAATGACATCTTCCCCGGGATGTCCCTGTTGGAGCCTACTGGGACGCTCGTGCAGAGACACTCCATCCATTCCTCCTTTGGGAGGAGAGAAAGATCCCCCCCCGTAATAAGCCTCATTGAGCGTGAAATCGAGCAACAGCCCTCGTGTCAGCTTCCAAATAAATCAATACCTCGGAGGAAGCAGTTAAACCTCAGGTGGATTTGGAGTTAGCGCCACCGCTGAACCTTCACAGTCCAGAAATCCTCAGTAATAATCGAAATACTTAATGTAGCTCGTCGGGGGATTCAGAGCATTATCTTCTTGTAATCCTTACAATGACTCTGTAAGGTAGGGTCAGTATTATCGCTCCTGGTTCCCAAAGCATGGCTTCCGGTGAACTCCTGTGCATTGCCAGCTTGGTCATGGCAGGTTGCTTACCTTGACATGACAAGCGGCTTCCATCTCCAAACTATCTCCTCCTGCTCATGAGTGTTGCGAAGCCTTTTTCACCTTCCTGGGGCGGCGGGGGCGGGCTCTCCACCAGACATCATTGCACAGGCCAGCAAGCGTACAGAGACTGGTCAAGAGCACCTATGGAATAATAAGGAGGAAGGAACGCCTCCTCCCATATGTACCTAAGGTCATCCTCAGGGGTCCTTCTCCGTGAGCCCCTGCCAAAGGAAGTGGGGCAGGTGGCTACCAGGAGCAGGGCCTTCTCTGCTGTGGCACCCCGGCTGTGGAATGAGCTCCCTAAGGGGGTTCGCCTGGCATCTACACTATATATAGATGGGGGAGACATGAGAGCACTCTTCAAGGACTTAAAAGGTTGTCACACAGAGGAGGGCCAGGATCTCTTCTCGATCCTCCCAGAGTGCAGGACGCGGAATAACGGGCTCAAGTTACAGGAAGCCAGATTCCAGCTGGACATCAGGAAAAACTTCCTGACTGTTAGAGCAGTTCGACAATGGAACCAGTTCCCTAGGGAGGTGGTGGGCTCTCCCACACTAGAGGCCTTCAAGAGGCAGCTGGACAACCATCTGTCAGGGATGCTTTAGGGTGGATTCCTGCATTGAGCAGGGGGTTGGACTCGATGGCCTTGTAGGCCCCTTCCAACTCTGCTATTCTATGATTCTATGATTAACTGATGCTACACAAAGCGTGGCTCGTGGCAGCCATTCCCCCTGACATCCCCAGCTACTTGGGAGAGCGGGTGAGCTCCATCACAAGCTCAGCTGGAGAAGTAAAACGGTCTCTAAGCAAAGAAAAATAAAGGACACTCAGGTTTGCTCTGTTCCCTTCCAAGAACACGATCTTCCCTCTCAGCCTTGTTAATTAGTGGGTTTTATGAAGAGGCTGGATAAAGCTTCTGGCAAGAAGAGTGCAGGTTTTGAAAATTATACCTCACCCCATGAGGTTGGCTGGTTAAGGCAGGAGCTGTGTGCATGTTTTTTTTCCGTTCTGTTATTGTTAATTCAGCACCAGCAGTGTGAATGGTGCTTTAGGAAAAAAACAGATCTCTGCCCCCAAGGAGCTTGCAGTCTAAAGTCTGGCAGTAGGGAGAGAACAAGGATGTGGGGAAAACAAGGGGGTCAAGAGGAATGAACAGGAACTTATGCAGTCACATATCCTCTGGCTTACTTACAGTTGGAGGCAAGTGCTACGAAGTTCCGTTAAAGGCTTTGCAGGCAGCGATGTGCAAATCAGCAACATGTCACCTTGCAAATATTCTTCGAATTCGATCTCAGAGCTGGTTCTGCATTGGACTGTGAGCTTAGGTTTTTCTTTTCACATGAAAATCCATCCGTATTTTTGTGCGTGTTTCTACACTTACTCCAGTCAAGGAAGCTCGTAGTCTTGGCTTTATATTTGACTCCTCGCTCTCCTTTATTCCTCATATTGAGGCAGTAGCTAAATCCGGTCGTTTTTTCCTGTATAATATTGCCAGGATTCGATCATTTTTGTCTGTCTCTTCTGCCAAGACTCTTGTTCATGCATTGGTTATTTCTCGGTTGGACTACTGCAACCTTCTTCTCACTGGCCTTCCTTCTTCTCACATCAGTCCGTTGGTTTCTGTTCACCACTCTGCTGCTAAGATCATCTTCTTGGCTCGCCGCTCTGACCATGTTACTCCACTTCTGAAATCTCTTCATTGGCTTCCGATTCACTTCAGAATCCAATATAGACTTCTCCTGTTGACCTACAAAGCTTTTCACTGTCTAGCTCCTTCCTATCTCTCCTCTCTCATCTCACACTATTGCCCCGCTCGTGCTCTTCGCTCCTCTGATGCCATGTTTCTCGCCTGCCCAAGGGTCTCTCCTTCCCTTGCTCGGCTTCGTCCATTCTCTTCCACTGCCCCTTACGCCTGGAACGCTCTTCCAGAACATTTGCAAACTACAAGCTCAGCTAAAAACTTGTCTTTTTTTCTAAAGCTTTTAAAACTTGTTTTTGATCTGACATTTATACTGTTAGTTTTACTCTACCCTGTGCCTGTTTGGTGCAATTCTCTTCCCCTTCTTATTGTTTTATTATGATTTTATTAGAATGTAAGCCTAGGCGGCAGGGTTTTGCTATTTTATTGTTTTACTCTGTACAGCACCATGTACACTGATGGTGCTATATAAATAAACAAATAAATAAATAAATAAATAATAATAGTACCAATTCTGTGCATCTTGGAAATGTGTGTATTCTTCTCTCATGGATGAAAAAGCGCATTCTTCAAAAAATATGCATTTTTCATGCACTTCCCCCCCAAATGTACGCATGCCGTGTGTTGAATGCTCCCCTGTTTTTTCGTTTTTTCGTTGGTCTGAGAATCACACTGCAAGTTTGGAAATGTCTTCGACCACAGATTACGTCCGAGTCTGTGTTCGGTCCAAAAGGTGCAATCTAGGGAAATCTTGATCAAAAACAAACTGAAATGAATTTCTCATACATACTTTTTTGCAGGAAAGATGTACAAAATGATGCATGGTGTGGAAAAAGTGGACAGGGAGGCATTTTTCTCCCTCCTTCATAAGACTAGATCCCAGTGGGGTCATCCCATGAGGCTGATTGATGGAGATTCAGGACAGACAAAAAGTACTTCTTCACACAGAGCAGAGTTAAACTATGGAACTCACTACCACAAGATGTAGTGATGGCCACCAATTTGGATGGCTTTAAAAGGGGTTGAATAAATTCCTGGAGGAGAAGGCTATCCATGGATACTAGCCCTGATGGTCATGTGCTATCTCCAGTATCCAAGGCAGTAGACCAGTTGCTGTGGAACATGGGTGGGAGGGTGCTGTTGCACAATGTTTTGCTTTGGCCGACAGCTGGCCGGCCACTGTGTGAACAGAGTGCAGGACCAAATTGGCTTTTTGTTTGATTCAGCATGGCTCTTCTTATGTTCTTAAAGGTGGCACTTGGAGGGGGTCATTTGGAGGCACTATTTAGGTTTGCCAAGAAGGCATTTCAAATAGAGGAGCACACACACACACTGTTGTTTTATTTATTTATTTTAGAATAGTTGATGATTTATAAAGCCCTTTAGCTGCCCAAGCTTAATCTTGTTCTTTCCTCCACATGGCCAGTGGTCTTCATTTGATAGATAGGGAACAGGGGCTGGTGGGGAACAGCTTTCTTAGGGCTGCCCAGGGAGCCAGTGGCTGAACAGGGATGGACAGGATGCAGACCTTCTAGTCTCAGGAGCAGGCAGCTGTTGGCCTCTGGATGGTTTGGGCTGCAACTTCCATTAGACCCAGACAGCGCTGCCAATGTTCAGGGATTTTGGCCGCTGCAGTCTAAACCATCTGTAGCACACTGGTTCGCCTACCCCCAGCTCTAGGCTGGTTCAGACGTTCATCCCGCCGTTTGGGTAACCCACAGCTTTTTACTGTTCCTGCAGCATTTCCGTGGTGCCCATCCGTGTCTCCCGGTGATTGCGGCGATAAAAGGAATGGCACCGATATTCCTGTTCTGAAAGGCTTTTCATTCGGTAGGTGGTAGCTGGTGCTTTTAGGGATGCCGCAGGCAGGCGCCCTGTTTGTCTTTTACGCTGTGATCTGTTTTTATGCCTCCTTTCTTGTTCTAGAATGCTTGACTGTATCGATTACGGCCAGGAGAGCCATTTCTGGCTGGTTGGGAGAGACGATTGTTTTAGGAGTAATGAGGAACACGTTAAAAGGTTTTTCGTAAGACCGGTTGTGCAAGGCCATCCATTCTGCAACGTGCCCGCTCTTGGTTTGTGGCAGGTGCTTTGCTCTGGCTTGATCTGGCTGAGCCGCCCAACCGGACCAGCCAGGTCAAGCCAGAGCCCAGCACCTGCCACAAGCCAAGTGCGGGCACGTTGCAGAACGAAGGGCTCCCTACCACGAGATGTAGGGAGGGCTACCAGTTTGGATGGCTTTAAAAGGGGGTTGGATAAATTCTTGGAGGCGAAGGCTGTCAATAGCTACTAGCCCAGATGGCTTGTGTGCTGTCTCCAGTATTCGAGGCAGTAAGCCTGTGTGCACCAGTTGCTGAGGAACATGCAAGCCCGGTGCTGCCATAGAGGCAACTCAGGCGGCAGCCTAGAGCACCAAGCAAACGAGGGCACCGAACAGTGTACCCGGAAGCTGTTCTCCTAGAGCAGCTTCCGGGCGCGCCGCTTCAAAGCCTCTGCCCCGCCCCCCAAACCCAGCGTCCTGGCTTCACAGCCGGGAGCGGGAGGGAGCGGGCGGTGAGCGGGCGAGCGAGGAGGGAGCCGGAGCGACGAGCAAGCGGGCGGGGGCGGCAGGCGGGGGCGGCGAGCGAGCAGGCAGGTGGGGGGGAGCGGAGAGTGAGTGAGCGCTTGGGCGGGTGGGTGAGCGAGGGGGGCGGTGAGTGAGCGAGGGGGGGAAGGGGCGGAGGCTTCAGAACGCGACTGCCTAGGGCACAATATAGTCTGGTGCCGGCCCTGGGAACATGGGTGGGAGGGTGCTGTTGCACCATGTCCTGCTTGTTCATCCCTGGCCGAGGGCTGGTTGGCCCCTGTGTGAACAGAGGGCTGGACTAGATGGACCCTTGGTCTGATCCAGCATCAGGGCACTTCTGAGGGGCCTTGCACTGCTGGTCTTTGGGTCCACCTGGCTCCTCCTCCTTTGTGTCTGAAATCTGCCTGATGCTTGGGGTCAGGGTCAGGGCACCTGCAGCGCATGACCACCTGAGCCATCAGCTGGATGCCCCGCCCCACCCTCTTTATTAGATTGCCGACGTTCCAGCAACGTCCGCCTCCCGCTACCAACTCCTGGAACGTGGCGTCGTCTCTGCTGCGTCCTTCCGACAATGCCTTAAACAGCTCCTCTCTTGGCTTCGCTGCGTCTCTCCGGCAAAGAGACCGTTTCCCAGGCCAAATTAAATGCGGCTTTATAATTGACGTTACTCATGGGTGGTGAGCGAGCAATTTGCAGGAACTGCTCTGCCGGGGAAGAGGCTACGGAACCCATCATTTGTCTGGCAGGGATGATTTAGACAAACCAGGGTCTGGAGGAGCAGGAGCAGCTGATGCGGAACAAAACGGGGGCATGTTTCCGTGGCGTCGTAACATCAAATCACTCAGCGGCGACACTGTGCCTGATTTCTGACATTATCTGGAGATAATGGGTCTGCCTCTCACTTGACTGCCGTGACTTGTCCTCTCCGGCTTCGCGCCTCTCCGTTCTGCTGCTTCCAGCAAGTCCTGTGTCTGGGAACGGGCAGCGTCATCCACCCCAAGAGAAGTGGGTTGGAAGCGTGCGGTGATGGCCATCGCCCATGGGGGGTAAAACCAGAGGGGCGGAAGGAAGGAAGTGCCTACTGGAGTCAGTGTTTGCAGTGATGCGATGGCCCTGACGGGAAAGCTGGTTGAGTCACTGCCAAATGCTCAGTTGATCGTATCATGTACAAGCTGTCTCTAAGCCAGTATGTCATATGCCTAAATCTTACAGAGCTTTGCAGACGCTGTGGTGTAGTGGCTAAGATCTTGGAATGGGAGTCGGGAGATCCGAGTTCTAGTCCCCACTCGGCCGTGGAAACCCACCGGGTGACTTTGGGCCCGTCACAGACTCTCAGCCCAACCCACCTCACAGGGTTGTTGTTGTGAGGATAAAATGGAGAGGAGGAGGAGGATTATGTATGCCGCCTTTGGTTCCTTGGAGGAAGACAGGCGGGATATAAATGTAATAATAAATAAATAAATAAATAGATGCCATTGCCTTCCTCGTGCCATGGGAATTCTAGAAAGGCAAGAATGGCTTCACTACCTGGGGGCCTCTTGCGAGGAACACGTTCAGGGGATGCATCATTCGTCCTCCCTCCCAATCCCCTTTCCTTTTGTGTCATGTCTTTAGATTGTAAGCCTATGGGCAGGGACTGTCAAGAAATACTTTTGTAAGCCGCCGTGAAAGCCTTTTTTGGCTGAATGGCGGCATAAAAATACTTACTTAAATAAAAAAAGGCAGGATATAAATGCAATAAATAAATAAATAAATAAATGCAGCAACATGGATTGTACCAAGCCAATGTGGATGCTAGAATGCTAGTTCTTGTGCTCCATGTAGCCCGATCCCAAGTGGAAGGGGTCGTTCCATTCTGCGCCATTTGAATGATCTGAACTGAATAACTGGAAGGAGTTTGCTCTCGTTCCTAAGAAGGTAAGAAGTGTCATGCTGGATCAGACCAAGGGTCCATCTAGTCCAGCACTCTGTTCACACACTGGCCAACCAGCCATTGGCCAGGGATGAACAAGCAGGACATGGTGCAACAGCACCCTCCCGCCCATGTTCCCCAGCAACTGGTGCACACAGGCTTACTGCCTTGAATACTGGAGACAGCACACAACCATCAGGGCTAGTAGCCATGGATAGCCTCCAACTCCAGGAATTTATCCTCTGCATGTAGACTGAGTTGCATTCTAAATAGTGGTAGATCATAGAATCATAGAATAGCAGAGTTGGAAGGGGCCTACAAGGCCATCGAGTCCAACCCCCTGCTCAATGCAGGAATCCACCCGAAAGCATCCCTGACAGATGGTGGTCCAGCTGCCTCTTGAAGGCCTCTAGTGTGGGAGAGCCCACCACCTCCCTAGGTAACTGATTCCATTGTCATACTGCTCTAACAGTCAGGAAGTTTTTCCTGATGTCCAGCCGGAATCTGGCTTCCTGTAACTTCAGCCCGTTATCCTGTGTCCTGCACTTTGGGAGGATCGAGAAGAGATCCATCAATTTTGGTTTCTCTCAGCTTCTCATTTTTCCAGCCTTGTTCATTCCTTCCTGTTTCCGCACCAGTTCGCAACTTTTAAAACTTCCTCACAAACTTTGAGAACCGTTGTTTAAGTTTGCGTGGAAATTCATAGGCATTTTAGTGCAAATTTCTCCTAGTACATGAATTTTTGTATGCATTTTTTACAAGTATTTTTTTTTAATATAATGCATTTGGGGATATTATTTTCACAAAATACAGGCATTTTTGTAAACATTTTTGATTGGAGAACTCAATTGTGCAGTTTGGAGAAGTGCAAATTCTAAAGGATAATAGAGTTTTGGTTCCTGTAGTGGTGCGAAATTAAGTAAATTTACATGAAAATGTGAACTAAATGACTTTTTCTCCCATCCCTAATTGTAACTCTGGCTGCCAGCTTTGATTAATTTATCTGGCAGATTAATCCATGAAAGGCTGATTGGGCCAATTTAAATTATCAGGGCTGAGAGCAGAAGGCACACTCTTGAGACACTGGGGATTGGCTGTAACATCCCAGAGTGAGAAATAAAAGATGGGCTTCCCTTCGAACTCTGCTTGGTAGCACGTGTTTTTTTGGACTAAGCTGTGCTTCCATCAGTAGCCTTTAAAAAACCATCTCCCTATCCAGAAGTGTAAACGCAATTGATCGACAGCCAGATGGTTAACCAAATAAAAATCCACCTTTACCTGTAAACTTCGTAGGACCGCAATCCAGCGCAGACTTGCTACAAAGCAAACCCAATTGAAACACATGGCTGAACCAAAGATACTTGCCTTGTTTCGTGTCTGTTCTATGTGAACGTTGCAAAGCACGTCATGCGTTCCCTGCAATATTCTACCGCTGTTACCTCCACAACCCTCTTCATGTTAAAAGGTCTCTTTGTGCCAAGACGTCATAGACAGGGCTGCAAAGGATGGGCAGGAGACGAGCAACGGAACTTAGAACTGAGTGAAATGATTACCTAGGGTAATACCCAGTTACCTAGGGAGGTGGTGGGCTCTCCCACCCTAGAGGCCTTCAAGAGGCAGCTGGACAACCATCTGTCAGGGATGCTTTAGGGTGGATTCCTGTATTGAGCTGGGGGTTGGACTCAATGGCCTTGTAGGCCCCTTCTAACTCTGCTATTCTATGATTCCATGGTTGGGTAAAGGGAGAAAGGCTACCGAAAACTGGAGACCCCTTTTGAGCAACAAGCAAGAGAATCATAGAATCATAGAATAGCAGAGTTGGAAGGGGCCTACAAGGCCTCTTGAAGGCCTCTCACGTGGGAGAGCCCACCACTTCCCTAGGTAACTGCTTCCATTGTCGTACTGCTCTAACAGCCAGGAAGTTTTTCCTGATGTCCCGCCGGAATCTGGCTTCCTGTCACTTGAGCCTGTTATTCCGTGTCCTGCACTCTGGGATGATGGAGAAGAGATCCTAGAATCATAGAATAGCAGAGTTGGAAGGGGCCTACAAGGCCATCGAGTCCAACCCCCTGCTCAATGCAGGAATCCACGCTAAAGCATCCCTGACAGATGGTTATTATTATTATATTATTATTATTTATTTATATAGCACCATCAATGTACATGGTGCTGTACAGAGTAAAACAGTAAATAGCAAGACTCTGCCGCATAGGCTTACAATCTAATAAAATCATAGTAAAACAATAAGGAGGGGAAGAGAAGGCAAACAGGCACAGGGTAGGGTAAGCAGGCACAGGGTAGGGTAAAACTAACAGTATAAAGTCTGCACAACATCAAGTTTTAAAAGCTTTAGGAAAAAGAAAAGTTTTTAGTTGAGCTTTAAAAGCTGCGATTGAACTTGTAGTTCTCAAATGTTCTGGAAGAGCGTTCCAGGCGTAAGGGGCAGCAGAAGAAAATGGACGGAGCCGAGCAAGGGAAGTAGAGGCCCTTGGGCAGGCGAGGTTGTCCTGGCCCTCCTCTGTTGACAACTTTTTAAGTATTTGAAGAGTGCTATCATGTCTCCCCTCAATCTTCTCTTCTCCAGGCTAAACATGGTGACATCCACCTGGCTTTGATGATGGAATCAGTTCCCTAGGGAGGTGGTGGGCTCTCCAACGCGAGAGACCTTCAAGAGGCAGCTGGACAACCATCTGTCAGGGATGCTTTAGGGTGCTACAACACAGAAGGCCCTCTCCCATGCTTTAGGGTGGATTCCTGCATTGAGCAGGGGATTGGACTCGATGGCCTTGTAGGCCCCTTCCAACTCTATGATTCTATGTCCTTCTCTGGTTCTTCTTTGCCAATCCCCTGGTTTTTCTTGGCCCTCACTTTCCTCCAGGCATGGCTCATTGGTAGGGGCAAGGGGACGGGCCAATGAACTGCCTTTCTGGCTCCCCCCCAGACCTTGATCTGTTGAATGGGTGTGTGTGTGTGTGTGTGTGTGTGTGTGTGTTAAACCGAATGGCATCAGACCTAGTTTTCTCCTCCCTCCCTCTCAGCTTGTTGATATTGGGGATTCCTAGAGGATTCCAGAGCTTGTACATAACATTCCCCCAGCAAGGATGTCCTGTCCAACAACCCTCTAAAACCCCTAACCTGCTCACTTGCGCCCCCTGGCTATAAGCAAGAGGAACCACTGAGAGGCCTCCCACACTCCTTTGTTATGCTGAATAGGCGTGGGGGGGGGGTCGAACGAGCCAATGAGTAGCCGCACGAGCCAAGATCTCCCCACCCCTCCCTGAGTGGGGCTGTGCAACGGCGGCAGACGGAGAGGCAGGCAGCTGAGCACAACAGCAGCAGCTCTTGCCTCTTGGTTGGTGCTTGCTTGGCTTGTGGCTTCTTCTTCCCTGAACCCAGACCTGGCTCAGCACCACTGAGCTGCAGAGATGAGCAACCCTTCAGGTCTGGACTCTGGATTTTCTTCCGGGTTGCCTGATTCCTCGGCAGTGAAGTTTAGGTTGGGTGGGAGTGGCGCTGCTTTGTGCTACTCCCTTCCTCCAAGAGAAAGCTTCGGAAGGGCAGCGAGATTATTGGTGGCCACAGAAAGAGTGCGACACAAGTGGGCCATTTCCCCTCCTTGAACTAAGCAGCCCCGGCTTCCCATCTGAAAGAGCCGACGCCTGCTTTGCGCCGCTTCCCTCTCCCCGAAGCGAAAAGCTGGGGAAGCGCTGTAATTTATTTTGTCTCTGATGAAGCGCGCCAGCGAATAAGACAAACACTGTCTCTCTTTTTTTCCCCTGTTTGCATTTGTTCTTTGCTTCTCCACTGGAGGTTGAAGCGTATTCCGCAAAGTGTTCTTTTTAATGATCACTTGCTGCTGACATTACACGGGGATGGCACTGGGGGTGGGTGGGCAGGAGAGAGCCAAATGGCTCTTCCAAATATGGGGTGAACTGTTCCTGGCAGGAAGGAAATGGGAGGATCCCTGCCTGTCTTGCAACATATGATGAAGCCCTCGTTCCTTTTAGTTTGCAGTGATCGGGCATTTCCTTTGGGATTTAAACCGGCCTAAGAGAGAAATCTACTTAATGTGCGATTTGCAGTGACATTTTAGATCGGTTGAAGTACCAGTTAATCAATAAGGCTTACATGTGCACTTACAGTGTTGGCCAAAATTGTGGACACTTTTTGAAATTTTTGTGTTTTGCAACTTTGCATGCTTATAGAAAATGTTCTGTTTCACGAAATTCAAATGTGTATATATCAATTGAAAGACCTGATTCACGTAATACAACCGTCCAGCTTCTCTTCCTGGGTGTCCAATCAACTCTTTTCTTTGGTGCCATCGCTCTATTTATGATGTACCGACGTACACGTTTAATTTGAGAAGTACTTCAAATATTCACACCATCTCCAATGGCGCTTCAGTTACAGAACAAACAGCAAAACTGACTATCCAAGATTTGAAACAGGATGTAGCGCAGCTACTGTCACGTGATCGGTCCCCGGAACAAGGACTGTGATTGGCCAGTAGGGTTTGCAATTCCAATCCGCATCTTCACTCAATCACACCTGTGTTTGTTTTTACACTAAAGTAAGCATAACTTCTTTTGTACTGCAGATATTTGCATTCTGTTTTTTGTATTGAATTCAGCATTAAATTCTCTTTCAATTGCTATATAAACATTTGAATTTCGTGAAACAGAACATTTTCTATAAGCATGCAAAGTTGCAAAACATGAAAATTTCAAAAAGTGTCCACAATTTTGGCCACCACTGTGTGTTGCAGGTATGAGATTTTGCAACTGAAACTTAAGTATCCAAATACTTTACTTTGATTGGGAACTTGAGGCCAGGGCATGAGAAAACTCTGAGCAAAGGTTGCATTTGATAGGGCTTGGATCATGTAAAAATCTGCAGGATTGTACAAGGCCAACCATCGCTAAAGTGTGTCTTCTTGCATTATGGAATAAGGGTTACATCATGACATGATGAGGTAATTCCTCCCATGGGGCTTTTTCAGTTCAGGAAGCACAGGCAACCTGGGTGGGTGCAGAACAATGAAGGGGTGTAGCCTAGCTACAGTGATCCATGCTCTGATAACCTCTCGTTTGGATTACTGCAATGCGTTATTCATGGGGCTGCCTTTGAAAACGGTCCGGAAACTTCAACTGGTACAAAACAGGGCAGCGCGGTTACTAACAGGGACTGGCCGACGAGACCACATCACGCCAGTCCTTTTCCAGCTTCATTGGCTGCCAGTCCAGATCCGGGCCTGATTCAAAGTGCTGGTATTAACATTTAAAGCCCTAAACGGCCTGCTGCACCAATCATGACTTTAAAGGCCCTCTTAAAACCTTTGATTGGAGTGCGGGGGGGGGGGGCAAAGCACACTTTCTGGAGCCTCCAGAAAGTCCACAATTCTCCCAGCCATGCTAACGGCTTGGGGAAACTGTGTGTTTCCCCCGTCACCATTAATGCAGCGAGGAGAAAGGACAAAGGGGGGGATCACTCTTTAAACAGAGTTCAGGCAAAAATATGCTGGGGGCGTCTGCCTGGGCTTGTAAGGGCCGGATGTGGGGACATCCGCTACCTTCACAGGCCCAGGTGGATTTTTGCCCCAACACTAGAAGACATGTCAAGGAGAACCTTACATATTACTTTCATTCTAAGAAGACCCATGCTGGATCAGACCAAGGTCCACCAGACCAATTGTCCCCAACTCTGCTCTCCTTCTATTGAACTGAAGATTGGGAGGTAGAAATTCCACCTCATGAGTTAAGCCCTCATGGATAATTGAAGGCATGAACTGAGCTTGTCTGTCCTACCATTTCCGGAAATCTTTGACCCCACAGGGGAACATTGCTAGGGAAATGTGGAATGCCGTGAAGAGATTTAGTGGTGCTTATGAACACTCTACATCAGCCTCACCCAACTTGGCACCCTCCAGCTGGCTGGGGGATTATGGGGATTGTAGTCCAACACTTCTGGAGGGTGTCAGGTTGGAGAAGGCTGCTACACACACACACACACACACACACACACACACACACACACACACTTTGAAATTCCACAAATCTTTCATGTCATGCTTTGGAGAGATCCCTAGTGCCTATGGAGTCTTTGGATTTATCTCAAAACTTCACTTAGGTTAAATTAGGGAGGCATCTCTCGCTCAGGTCTTACCAGCTTTTCCAGTTTGTAGCCAGTTTTCTGGGTTATTTTCCCAAAAAGGCATCTAGTCCTGGTGAGAGTTAGATGAAATCTACTCTTGATGTGCTTTCTCTGTCTAACTACCGACTTGTCTCTTTGTTGCCTTTTGTTTCAAAGATCCTGGAGTGTGTGGTGTACTCTCATTGTCTTGATTTTCTTTCTAGTAACTCTGCTCTAGATCCTTTTCAATCTGGATTCCGTCCTTTGCATTCCACTGAAACAGCCCTTACTAAGATTACCAATGATCTTCTTATTGCAAAGTCTAAAGGCCTTTATTCCGTTCTTATTCTCCTTGATCTTACTGCAGCCTTTGACACGGTTGATCACAATCTTCTTTTGGATTCCCTTCATGACCTCGGATTTTGTGGCTCTGTCTATAACTGGTTTGCCTCCTATCTAGCGGGTCGCTCTTTCAACGTGTTGGCTAATGGCAGCTCGTCTTCTTCTTTTCCCCTTTCAGTAGGGGTTCCACAAGGCTCGGTGCTTGGCCCGTTGTTGTTTTCTTTATACATGTTGCCCTTGGGCAAGCTTATTCAATCTCATGGCCTCCAATATCATCTGTATGCCGATGATACACAATTATATCTTTTATCTCCGGATCTTTCTCCTGATGTTCACGACCGTATCTTGGCATGTCTTTCAGATATCTCAGCTTGGTTGCTTCATCGTCGTTTGAAACTTAATATGGCAAAGACTGAATTGCTTGTTTTTCCTCCTAAACCTTCTCCTCACCTCTCATTCTCTCTTACTGTCAATGATGTTACACTTACTCCAGTCAAGGAAGCTCATAGTCTTGGCTTTATATTTGATTCCTCGCTCTCCTTTATTCCTCATATTGAGGCAGTAGCTAAATCCTGTCGTTTTTTCCTGTATAATATTGCCAGGATTCGACCATTTCTGTCTGTCTCTTCTGCCAAGACTCTTGTTCATGCATTGGTTATTTCTCGGTTGGACTACTGCAACCTTCTTCTCACTGGCCTTCCTTCTTCTCACATCAGTCCGTTGGTCTCGGTCCACCACTCTGCTGCTAAGATCATCTTCTTGGCTCGCCGCTCTGACCATGTTATCTTGATTATAATCAAGATCTGAGAGTTTTGAAAGCAACAGTCTGACAAAGAATTGGAAATTCAGCACAGCTTTTCAAGCCTGAAAGGGGCAGTGCCCCATAGCAATATTAACCAATCAGAACGTAACACCAGAGCCTTCTTGTCTTCTGCAAAACAATCCGTTTGTAACAGTAAGTTACTACAAGTTAACTTTCCGCCTGGAGCCGTGAAACTATTGTTTTGGATAGATAAGACAGTTACACAGAAGACACCCTTGAAGACGCCCTCGGTGCATGACATTTCGCCTGGTGTATAATGGATACTATACAGCTTCCTTTAGAAAATGGAGGTGGTTATGCTAACAACTCCACTTCTGAAATCTCTTCATTGGCTTCCAATTCACTCCAGAATCCAATATAAACTTCTCCTGTTGACCTACAAAGCTTTTCACTGTCTAGCTCCTTCCTATCTTTCCTCTCTCATCTCACACTATTGCCCCGTGCTCTTCGCTCCTCTGATGCCATGTTTCTCGCCTGCCCAAGGGTCTCTACTTCCCTTGCTCGGCTTCGTCCATTTTCTTCGGCTGCCCCTTACGCCTGGAACACTCTTCCAGAACATTTGAGAACTACAAGTTCAATCGCAGCTTTTAAAGCTCAGCTAAAAACTTTTATTTTTTCTAAAGCTTTTAAAACTTGATTTTTTTCTGACTTCTATACTGTTAGTTTTACTCTATCCTGTGCCTGTTTGCATTCTCTTCCCCTCCTTATTGTTTCATCATGGTTTTATTAGAATGTAAGCCTATGCGGCAGGGTTTTGCTATTTTATTGTTTTATTCTGTGCAGCACCATGTACATTGATGGTGCTATATAAATAAATAATAATAATAATAATAATAATGATAAACTAGAAAACTCCACGGAAATACCACGAATCACAACTGACTCTCTCTCTCTCTCTCTCTCTCTCTCTCTCTCCAAATTCATAAGTCGTTTTACCTGAGCAAGAAGCATGGTGGGATGTGGGGTGAGGGGGGGCATTCGTCTTTCCACTTCTCATCAGCTGTAGGAAAGGGTTGAGATTCTGCTCACTTTGTGACAGGACGATGAGCTCCAGCACACCAGCGATTTATCACACCTTTGCCATGCCTGGTATGAGTTTTTGCAGTGCGGTACTCATATGACATTGTCTGTGTTCTGTGCTCATCTCGCCTCTTTCTCTCCTCTTTCCGCCTTATTTTGGAGTGGGGAAAGCCTGTTTTTCCCCCCCTCTGTGCACAAGAAACCTGCGCTTCCATCCCGTGTATTGCTGTCCTTGTGCTATATCGAAGAACAAGTGCAAAAGCAAGGAAAACCCCATAGGGGAGTAAAAAATAGCCAAAGGCAAGGGTGGAACCAAGGAATCTTCTACAATAATATTATTAGTAAAAGTTTTATTTATTTATTTATTTATTTATTACATTTCTATACCGCCCAATAGCCGGAGCTCTCTGGGCGGTTCACGAAAATTAAAACCATTCAAAGTATAAAACAACAGTATATAAAACCATAATATAAAATACAATATAAAAGCTCAACCAGATAAAAACAGCACCAATGCAAAATTACAAATTTAAAACCATGTTATTTAAAATTTATAGATTGTTAAAATGTTGGGAGAATAAAAAGGTCTTCACCTGGCGTCTAAAAGCATATAATGTAGGTGCCAAGCGAACCTCCTTAGGGAGCTCATTCCACAGCCGGGGTGCCACAGCAGAGAAGGCCCTGCTCCTGGTAGCCACCTGCCTTTGGCAGGGGCTCGCGGAGAAGGACCCCTGAGGATGATCTTAGGGTCCGGGCAGGTACATACGGGAGGAGGCGTTCCTTCAGATAGCCTGGCCCCAAGCCGTTTAGGGCTTTAAATGTTAATACCAGCACTTTGAATCAGGCCCAGACCTGGACTGGCAGCCAATGAAGCTGGAAAAGGACTGGTGTAATGTGGTCTCGTCGGCCAGTCCCTGTTAGTAAGCGTGCTGCCCTGTTTTGCACCAGTTGAAGTTTCCGGACCATTTTCAAAGGCAGCCCCACGTATAATGCATTGCAGTAATCCAAACGAGAGGTTATCAGAGCATGGATAACTGTAGCTAGGCTATCTCCGTCCAGATAAGGGCACAGCTGGTATATCAGCCTGAGCTGATAAAAGGTGCTCTTTGCCACTGAGTTCACCTGTGCCTCAAGTGACAGTTCTGGATCCAAGAGCACCCCCAAACTACGGACCCGATCCTTTAGAGGGAGTGCAACCCCGTCCAGAACAGGGCAAACATCACCTCACAGGACAGAAGTTTTATTAAAGTGCCAGGTGCTTACGCGTTTTGAACGCAGTTGCGTTCTTCCTCAGGGCTTTATAACGTTAGTGCAGTTGTCTGCAGAAGCTGCTAGGGTTCTGCAGACAACTGCAGACAGCTTCTGCAGACAACTTCACTAGAATCATAGAATCATAGAATAGCAGAGTTGAAAGGGGCCTACAAGGCCATCAAGTCCAACCCCCCTGCTCAATGCAGGAATCCACCCTAAAGCATCCCTGACAGATGGTTGTCCAGCTGCCTCTTGAAGGCCTCGAGTGTGGGAGAGCCCACAACCTCCCTAGGTAACTGATTCCATTGTCGTACTGCTCTAACAGTCAGGAAGTTTTTCCTGATGTCCAGCTGGAATCTGGCTTCCTTTAACTTGAGCCTATTATTCCATGTCCTGCACTCTGGGAGGATTGAGAAGAGATCTTGGCTCTCCTCTGTGTGACAACCTTTTAAGTATTTGAAGAGTGCTATCATGTCTCCCCTCAATCTTCTCTTCTCCAGGCTAAACGTGCCTAGTTCTTTCAGTCTCTCTTCATAGGGCTTTGTTTCCAAACCCCTGATCATCCTGGTGGCCCTCCTCTGAACACGCTCCAGCTTGTTGATCTGGTCTCATTAGTGGAGGCTCACAGGACTTCTGTGCCTTGACACTGCTTTGATCAGCTTCAGCTGATATACCAGCTACTACTTTGCCTGGATCGAGCAAGCCTGGCCAAAGTTACCTATGTCTTGAGTGTTGTGGAAGGGGAGAGAGAATCATAGAATCATAGAATAGTAGAGTTGGAAGGGGCCCACAAGGCCATCGAGTCCAACCCCCTGCTCAATGCAGGAATCCACCCTAAAGCAGCCCTGACAGATGGTTGTCCAGCTGCCTCTAGTGTGGGAGAGACCACCACCTCCCTAAGTAACTGTTTCCATTGTCGTACTACTCTAACAGTCAGGAAGTTTTATGCCATTGGAGGTAGTTGTTTCTGATAATAGCTGAGAGAGATGGGAAGTGCTGCTTCTTTGGAGCCCGACACTCACATTTCTGGGAAGAAAAGAATCAAATCAAACAAGTTCAATAATAATAATAATAATAATAATAATAATAATAATAATAATAATAGGCCTGCAAGGCAGCCACCCAAGGAAGCCGGAGCAGCCGCCCATCCAGCTAAGCCACTGTGTAGAAGATTTAATTGTGAAGCTCGTTAGTGATGGAGACGCTGGGAGATAATTAGCTGCCAGATAACATTAAGCCATTCTGGGAGGTGAAGATGTCGGCTAACCGGGAAGGCACACAGGAAGCTTAGAATTTATTCCGGCTGGCCGGCTGGGAGGCAGCTGGGTGCTGTGGCGTGTGTGGTCCACCAGAGCCTGCCGCTTCTCCGAGAGTCGCATCGGAGCTAATGGCCTGGCGTGTCCTGGGCTGCTTTGCCAGCGTCGCTGACACACTTAATAGGCTCAAGTGAATGTCTGTATTGGAGTTAATTGGAGCTGGAAGCTATGCTTGGGTGATGTTCCTCCTAGAAACTGCAGCCGGCTCCTCCAGCTAGTCTCTGAGCTTCAGCTTCCGGTGAAGCCGTGGGCCTATGCAAGGGTGCAAAATCATTATGCAACACCCAGCGGTGCTGAATTTCTAAAATGATCGCTGCTGGACCCTCTGCCGGCCAGAAAATCCTGCCCTCTCTCAGGCATTAATTCCCGTTGTGTGTAGATAAAACTGCAACAGTTTTCACATATGTAGGCTGGCTCTCTTCTGGCAGAGAGAGAGATGATTTCTGCACATGTACAGAGGCGCTATAATCATTTATTAATTCACCTGCTCAGCAGGCCACAGAAGCTGAAGGCTAGTCTGGTTATTAGTGCTAGAGTTGGAAACAGCGCAGAAATAGGAAAAAGTCAAGGAAAACCGCTGATTGAGGACTGGCAAAGGCAAATCTGGAATACTCAGTGATTGTACTTTTTACACATTTGGTAAGTTTTAGGGAAGGAAGTGAGTGTGTTAAAAATGTTTAGCATACATTATTAGACGGGGGCATTCTCCCTCCCTCCCTAACACACACACACACACACACACACACCGCTTTCTACCCCCAACCACTTCCCTTTAGAAGGTAGTCAGCATTTCATGTCCACCGATCAGTCCACGTTGGGCTCTTGGGTTTCTCGCTCTCCATTTGGGATTGTTGTTTTTGAGGGAGAGGTTTGAGGTGGACACACTGGTGCCCACAACTAGCTATGTTAAAATCTTGCATTTCTTCCTGAATTTCTATGGGCAGCCCTCATTTCTGTCCCTGGGGATATTTCAAACCTGATTTTCAGTGTGAAACTAGAAAAGGCCTACCCAGACAATGGGAGGTTCATTCTATCCTTTTTATGGATCTATGGGTGTCTCCCCCTCTTTCCCTTTCAAATCATTCCAGTCCAATTTGTTGTGTTGGACTACAACTCCCATAATGCCCTTTGCCAGCTGTGCTGGGGGGGTTGGCTACAGCTGTGTGAGCATGAAGAGGCACAAATTGGTTGGAGTATATACCAGCCTTCCCCAGCCTGCATCCACCAGAGGTGTTAGACTAAAACTCCATCATCCCTAGCTATCACCACTAATGCCCATGCTGACTAGGGTGATGGGAGTTGTAATCCAACACATCTGGTGAGCACCAGGTTGGAGAAAGGCTGCTATATGTAGAATCATAGAATCACAGAATAGCAGAGTTGGAAGGGCCCTACAAGGCCATCCAGTCCAACCCCCTGCTTAATGCAGGAATCCACCCTAAAGCATCCCTGACAGATGGTTGTCCAGCTGCCTCTTGAAGGCCTCTAGTGTGGGAGAGCCCACAACCTCCCTAGGTAACTGATTCCATTGTCATACTGCTCTAACAGTTAGGAAGTTTTTCCTGGTGTGATCAAGTATAACTAAAATCTATGAGTTGAAATACAGACGTTCTGAAAAGTTGTGGACAGATACCTTTTTCTCCCTTGGGGAATTTACATGGCTAAATATAACTGAATGTTTAATACCTTCTTTCTTAGTGATATAATGAAAATGATATAGACACACACATACATATAATACTCACTGCCATGATGGACTCCATTTTACCCTGGTTCACAGTTGTGTCTCATAGGGAAAGTTCTTATTACTTCTCTGTTTTGTTTCTTGTCGATTTTGCTACTTGGGGAAGTTGGAGAATAAATCCAAAGTATTTTCATATGGGCGGGACCTGGGGCAGGTGTGTGCTGAGTAACTCCCAACAGGCAAACTTTGACACAGCTGCTTGTTCTTGGTTGGGCAAAATTTGGTCCTTGCTTTCAATATCACAAGGGCCTCGTGTGGCGCAGTGCGGTAAAGCAGCAGTTTCTGCAGCCGAAACTCTCCCCACGGCCTGAGTTCGATCCCAGCGGAAGCTGGTTTCAGGCAGCCGGCTCAGGTCGACTCAGCCTTCCATCCTCCCGAGGTCGGTAAAATGAGTACCCAGATAGCTGGTGGAAAGGTAATAATGGCTGGGGAAGGCAACGGCAAACCAGCCCGCTATAAGGCCTGCCAAGAACACGTCAGCGAAAGCTGGCGTCCCTCCAAGAGTCAGCAATGACTCAGTGCTTGCACGAGAGGTTCATTTCCTTTCCTTCAATATCACAGCTTTCCTATTATGTGCAGTTTGGTCTGTATTCTGCTGTGTTAGTTTACTCTGCCCTGGCTTGCCTTCCACTGATTGAAAGAAGCTGTTTCCGCCTTCTTCTTTTTGCAGAATCATAGAATAGCAGAGTTGGAAGGGGCCTATAAGGCCATTGAGTCCAACCCCCTGCTCAATGCAGGAATCCACCCTAAAGCATCCCTGACAGATGGTTGTCCAGCTGCCTCTTGAAGGCCTCTAGTGTGGGAGAGCCCACAACCTCCCTAGGTAACTGGTTCCATTGTCGTACTGCTCTAACAGTCAGGAAGTTTTTCCTGATGTCCAGCCGGAATCTGGCTTCCTTTAACTTGAGCCCCTTATTCCGTGTCCTGCACTCTGGGAGGATCGAGAAGAGATCCTGGCCCTCCTCTGTGTGACAACCTTTTAAGTCTTTGAAGAGTGCTCTCATGTCTTCCCCAGTAGCAAAATTGACAAGAAACAAAACAAAACTCTGTTAACACCGAAACCTGGAAATCCTCTTAGCACTAATTCTAATTTTTTTTTTAATGAATTCATGCTAAAATGCTTGTATCTGGTGTTTGCTGTGGCAGCTTCGGAGGAGAACTGAAATGTGTGCTCTTTACCCCACAGGAAAGAGTCTACGTCTACGTCCTGGATGGGGAGACTCGCCTGACGTGCAATGACCCACCCCACGAGTTACCGCAGGAGGGAAGACTCAGGTAAGCACCATTCGCTGCGGAGAGAGATTGAAATCTGCTTGCAAACTCCTTCATACCAGTGTTGAAATAATTGTACTTTAAGGAAGGCTGGAATATTGCTTTATTGACTGAAAAAGCAAAGCGCTTTAAGTGGAACATTCCAATTATGTCCTGCCTTTTAATATAGTACAAAAGGATTGCTACTCCGATACAAACAATTTCAACCGGTTTGTGGCAGCCTAGGGTGGCTGGATGCAAAAGAGGACAGCGGGGGGCCTGCAGCTTTAATAGCTGTGTAGAAGCTGGGTTGTGGGGGGGAGGGACCCTGGCTCCGTGGTAGATGGCCCCAGGTTGGATCCTCAGCAGCAACTCCAGGTAGGGCAGGAAAAACTTTGCCTGACACCCCGAAGAGCCCTTGTTGCCAGTCAGTGTCAGCATTACTGGGCTAGGTGGACTAAAGGGTCTGATCACAAGCTGAATCTGAGCCAACAGTGTGATGTGGCTGCAAGAAACGCAAATGCTATTTTGGGCTACATTAATAGAAGTTTAGCTTCCAAATCGCGCGAGGTCCTGGTTCCTCTCTATTTGGCTCTGGTTAGGCCTCATCTAGAGTATTGCATCCAGTTTTGGGCTCCACAATTCAAGAAGGATGCAGACAAGCTGGAGCGTGTTCAGAGGAGGGCAACCAGGATGATCAGGGGTCTGGAAACAAAGCCCTATGAGGAGAGACTGAAAGAACTGGGCATGTTTAGCCTGAAGAAGAGAAGATGGAGGGGAGACATGATAGCACTCTTCAAATACTTAAAGGTTGTCACACAGAGGAGGGCCAGGATCTCTTCTCGATCCTCTGAGAGTGCAGGACACGGATGGGCTCAAATTACAGGAAGCCAGATTCCGGCTGGACATCAGGAAAAACTTCCTGACTGTTAGAGCAGTACGGCAATGGAACCAGTTACCTAGGGAGGTTGTGGGCTCTCCCACACTCGAGGCCTTCAAGAGGCAGCTGGACAGCCATCTGTCAGGGATGCTTTAGGGTGGATTCCTGCATTGAGCAGGGGGTTGGACTTGATGGCCTTGTAGGCCCCTTCCAACTCTACTATTCTATGATTCTATGATTCAGGATAAGGCAGATTCCTGTGTTGCTGTTATTTTCAGAAGGGATAGTTTGCGTGCAGGAGCCCTCTCCGCTATTCCATCTGGTCTTCCTCTTGCTGACTCACAATCATGTACACACCATACAGGTTGGATCGTTCCCCAATTGTTTTCAGCCAGCCAGCGATCTGTATAGATTTATATAGAATCAAGTTTGGATTATAAGGAACACAAGGCCACTAACTCAACTGATCCCCCCGCCACCATCTCCAAAATCAGCTAGCGCAACCGGATCACAATGTGTCTACAAAATTGTGCCGGTGTAAGAAATTGCTCCAGAAGACTCGAGTCAGCGAGCTAAGCCGTGCACAAGGAGTGCTTCTTCTCTCCCAGAGAGATCAGAGCTGATTTTTCTCAGTTGTGATAACTCCCTTAGCAGCAATTCTCTCTTCAACCAAGAGAGCCAGAGGCTGTACAGACACACCCAACCTTTATGGGGATTCCCTGTGCTGTAAGAAAAAAATATATAGTACCACATGTTTGTCTAACCATTCCTACCTTTACCCTTCACAATTTAAAAATGGAAACATTGAAAAAAATACTATTGCAAAGCCACTGTAGGGATTGGCTTGGAGAAGGTGTTTTGGTGACGGCATGGATACTAACCAATTCACAGTCGTTCACAGTCAAGATTTTGCAGCAAGCTTGCAGAACCCGCGTTGACCGTGGCGAGGAAAAAAGTACATGGATGTTGAATGCGCTGGTGTTTCCCAACCAGCTCCCCTGCCCTAAAAACATAACATCTGTCTTCATCCAAGCATATTGTAAAAGAGAGAGAGAGAGAGAGAGAGAGAGTCTAAGAAGAAGGGATTCAAAGGAACTGGATGAATTGCACACATCGATTTAGAGCCTCCCCGCACTGCATCTTTGGCTGCCAGGCTCCGGCTTGCAAATTAACTTGCTGATGTTAACAGGCCAATTATGGGGGAAAGCAATGTCCCTCCGCCATTGTCACTGGCGTTCCCCACGGTGGGCCTGGCTCCTGCGAAAGCTCCACATGGGGGGGGGGGTTTTCACACCCTTTTGACTCTCTGCAAACGGCTGGGCGTATAATAATGCCGCCGAAACACCACTGATCCCTGCCTAATGATATAATCTCCGTTCCGTTTACTCAAAGCTCCCTAAGCACTCCGGTGACTCCAAATTGGAACTTTGTCAAGAGGAGGTCGCAAATTTAGCATAAAACACCCTTGAGAGCTGAGAAACAGCGGTTATGTAGAAATCTGGGGAGCCTTCACGGTGGCTTTTGGCGTTCGTGCTGTGACTTAAAATCGGATCTAGCACCTCTGCACAGCAAAGGCAGGCGAGTCTTCCAGGCAGCAGACGTTGAGTGCCAAAAAACTCATAGAATCATAGAATCATAGAATAGCAGAGTTGGAAGGGGCCTACAAGGCCATCGAGTCCAACCCCCTGCTCAATGCAGGAATCCACCCTACAGCATCCCTGACAGGTGGTTGTCCAGCTGCCTCTTGAAGGCCTCAAGTGTGGGAGAGCCCACAACCTCCCTAGGTAACTGATTCCATTGTCGTACTGCTCTAACAGTCAGGAAGTTTTTCCTGATGTCCAACCGGAATCTGGCTTCCTTTAACTTGAGCCCGTTATTCCGTGTCCTGCACTCTGGGAAGATCGAGAAGAGATCCTGGCCCTCCTCTGTGTGACAACCTTTCAAGTATTTGAAGAGTGCTATCATGTCTCCCCTCCATCTTCTCTTCTCCAGGCTAAACATGCCTAGTTCTTTCAGTCTCTCTTCGTAGGGCTTTGTTTCCAGACCCCTGATCATCCTGGTTGCTCTCCTCTGAACATGCTCCTGCTTGTCTGCGTCCTTCTTGAATTGTGGAGCCCAGAACTGGATGCAATACTCTACATGAGGCCTGACCAGGGCTGAATAGAGAGGAACCAGTACCTTGTGCGATTTGGAAGCTATACTTCTATTAATGCAGCCCAAAATAGCATTTGCCTTTCGTGCAGCCATATCGCACTGTTGGCTCATATTCAGCTTGCGATCTCCTTATAACAACCTTTGCGATCTCCTTATAACAGCTTTGGCCGGTCTAGTATCCTCCAGATGTGTTAGTCCAACACATCTGGAAGGCACCAGGATGGAGAAAGTTGCCTTATAATGCTTCTCCACCCCACCCCCAAAATTCCCACCCCTTTGGGGCCCATTTCTCCCACATACACACTTCTTCCAAATTCATGCCGAAGGTTCTCTGCTGAGATCTTCCAGCTCAGCACTAAAATAATTTAGTGCGATTATAATAGCAGATTTGCGGTTATGTTCAGATCCATATTCTCACTGGGGCCAGTGCAGGAGAAAGTCCTGCTCAGTTGTGTCCCATGTTAATAAGTGCCCGATGGTGCCAGCCCTTGATGCCAGCTGGGGAGGAGCAGACCAGCACCCCGGTCAGTCAGGACTAGCCATTCCTCTCCCCACCCCAAACTTTTCTCTCTCCAGCTTGCTGCCCAACACAGACGTGTGTCTTCCTTGATGGCTAACTAGCTTGCTTCTCCCCAAACTGACACATGGGATATGGCTGCTAGGAGCCACCAGCATCATGGGCCAGTGAAGAAACATCTTCCAGCCATTGTAGGGGTGGACCGAAACAGTTGTCTCCAATTCGCCACCCTATTTTCAAGGGGCAAATTGGAAGCAGAGGTTTGGTGGAACCCCAAACAGCAGAAAGGACATCAAGGAGTGTACATCAGGGAGGGAGGGGGGGCTTTTAATTTTTAAAAGCTGCTGGCATTTTTTTTGGCATGGCTGCAGGACTGGAGCTCTGTCCTCTACCTGTCCTGCCAGGTAAGTCTCCTCCCTTCCCCCCAGAAATGGCATGAATCATCGTCCCCATTCTCAACGCTTGGAGTAATGTCCCTCCCCAGATCCTGAAATGGGGAGAAAGGAGACCCAGCATACACCCGGTAATCACCCAAGGTGATTCGGAAACAATGGAGTATTCTTCAGTTGTTCACTTAACAGCCATTACAATAGGAATTTAGTCTGAGTTAGATTTCTGGGGTGAATTTTCCCTCGTTCAACCGGATTTCATCCTTTCCCACTCTGCATAATAACTCCCTGTCTGAGTTACGATTTAACTAACTCTTGTACTTTCACTGCCTCGCCACTGGGTCCCATCTGGCCCTTTAAAGTGTTTTCACTTCGTTAATTTCCCCTATAAAAAAGCACTCGCCCTCTGTTTAAATATCCGATCTGAGCTTTTATTGCCCTTTGCGCACCAGCTCTCGTGAAACAGGCCAACAGCCAGACAAGCAAACTCACAAAAACACCAAGACTCCGGCACACAGGGAAGGGTCTTCACCCCAATTGCCCTGGGTCGTAATGGTGAGATGGCATCTGTTCAGATGGCCCTGCTCAGTCGCGCTGGCTAGATTTGAAAGAAGATATTTATTGCATTCATTATTTTATTTTATTTATTACATTTCTATTCCACCCATTAGCTGAAGCTCTCTATACTATGTTAAATCTGCTAGAAAAGGGCTAGCAGATTTAATACAGTATAGAGTTTTTGAGATTCACTTCAAGAGTAGCACGTTTGATTTCAGCTGAACAAATGACCCTAAAACGAACAGTCATTTCCCCAAACGTTTCCATTTTATTGCCATTTCATGCCCATCTTGTTCACCTGGCTCTTATCTTATTCTCTGTGCTTATTTCTTTCTCCTTCGGAACTGCCACTGTCTAGGGCCTCATTTGTGTGCATTGCTGCTTAATCTAAGGCTTTATGAAGATTTCATTCCTGGGGGGGATCTACACTACTGCTTTTAAAGCGCTTTAAAGCACTTTGAAAACGTTTTGAAAACTGTATATGCAGTGTGTCCTGGGCCCCAACAGTTGTCAAAACTGTTATAAAGCGCTTTAAAGCGCTTTAAAGCAGAAGTGTAGATCCCCCCCTGTTCACAAGTTGGATGAGAACTTTTTTGGGCTGCATTAATAGAAGTAGAGCTTCCAAATCACGTGAGGTCCTGGTTCCTCTCTATTCGGCCCTGGTTAGGCCTCATCTAGAGTATTGCGTCCAGTTCTGGGCTCCACAGTTCAAGAAGGACGCAGACAAGCTGGAGCATGTTCAGAGGAGGGCAGCCAGGATGATCAGGGGTCTGGAAATAAAGCCCTATGAGGAAAGACTGAGGGCGTTACCTTCCGCAGTCGCGTCGAGGCTTCCAGATGACGTTCACGAGGATCCGCTGTTATCCTGCGGTAAAGCCTCGTTATCCCAGCTTTAAAAAAGTGAGTTCAAGTGCGCCTTTTCCTGCCGTCCCGCGCTAATTCGGAGTACGTGTGGGAGGATGTGAGGTCACTGCAGTCCGCACTGGTCAGGAAAAGGCGTGCTAAGGGGAGTGGCCAGCGGCTTCGGTCAAGCCGCGTCCACCATTTGCGCCCAGTCCGCCAGCTGGGGCAGTGCGGCGGAGCGGCTTTTTTTTATTATTTCCACAGTGACAGTTTGCGCAGGAACGGAGGACCGGAAAAGTGGCTGGTGCGCTGCTGGGGATGGCTGGGGCATGGGCGCCTGTTTTTTCTACTGCAACCTCTGCGTGGGTCAGTTTTCGGAAAGCCGGGCATCCCACAGTCCGCCTTCATGGGAAGTTGGTGACTCCTCGCGGTGGGCAGCCACCGTGGCCGCATAATGGCGGTGCTGTACGCTGCCTGTTGGTGTGGGTACCAGGCTGGCAGAGGGCAGAGCTGTTTGTGGGCTACTGCCATGGCTACGGCCAGATGTGGGTTGGCTCCTTGGGATGGGGCAGAGGGCACAGACACCTCAGAGGCATGATGGGAGATGTAGGCACAGAGTGCCCATGCAGACGATTGACCTTGGGTCATATTACACCCGCCACGACCCTCATCAGGAAGTGAGCGTATCAATGTTGACCCTCAACAGCACCAGCAGCACTTCAGCTGGCACTGGCACTGCTGACGGCTGCGCAAGTTTGCGGTCTTTCGGACTTGCGCAAACCGTGCAGTGAGCGGAAAAAAAAGCCGTGGCAATCAGGCCAGTGTGGCTGCGCAACCGTGCTCGCGGCGGCAGCAGCACAACCGGCGCAAACTTCCGCCACAAATCGAAGGCAGGTGTGGATCATGAGGCGTCACGGCTGAACGGGAAAAGCCGCTTTCACCGCTCCTCAACGACGGAACACCCGGTAGGTCTAGCAAAGCCCAGAAAGAATTGGGCCTGTTTAGCCTGGAGAAGAGAAGACTGAGGGGAGACATGATAGCCCTCTTCAAATACTTAAAAGGTTGTCACACAGAGGAGGGCCAGGATCTCTTCTCGCTCCTCCCAGAGTGCAGGACACGGAATAACGGGTTCAAGTTAAAGGAAGCCAGATTACGGCTGGAGATCAGGAAAAACTTCCTGACTGTTAGAGTACGACCATAGACTCAGTTACCTAGGGAGGTTGTGGGCTCTCCCACACTAGAGGCATTCAAGAGGCAGCTGGACAAGCATCTGTCAGGGATGCTTTAGGGTGGATTCTGCATTGAGCACGGGGTTGGACTCGATGGCCTTGTAGGCCTCTTCCAACTCTGCTATTCTATGATTCTATGCCTCATTTGCAAAGCCAGATGTGAATGCGAGCAGGAATGCAATTCTCAGGAAAAGTTTGGATTTTCCCAATCTTTGTATTTGTGTTCAAAAGTGGACACTTGAACAAGTGCATATTTCTGAAGACGTGCACATTTCCGAAGACGTGCACGTGAGCATTTTCCCACCAGAATCCACATTTTTACATTTTAGCCTATTAGGGTGAGTAGGGAGAACGCCTTTTTCAAAATGCTAATTTTCCTTAATCAAAAACGTGTATTTTGCGACTTTAAAAAAATACTCTTTCATTCAGGAATGCAAATCAAGTTTGTTTGTTTTTTAACGGACCCCAGAACTGTTGTTTTTACATGGATATCGTTGTTTTTATACTGTTTATGTTTTTGATGGTTTTAAATTTTGTATACTTTTTAATGTTCACTGTTTTTAACTTTTGTAAACCGCCCAGAGACCTTCGGCTATTGGGCGGTATAAAAATGTAATAAATAAATAAATAAATAAATAAGTATTTGAAGAGTGCTCTCATGTCTCCCCTCCATCTTCTCTTCTCCAGGCTAAACATGCCCAGTTCTTTCAGTCTCTCTTCATAGGGCTTTGTTTCCAGCCCCCTGATCATCCTGGTTGCCCTCCTCTGAACACGCTCCAACTTGTCTGCATCCTTCTTGAAGCGTGGTGCCCAGAACTGGACGCAATACTCTAGATGAGGCCTAACCAGGGCCGAATAGAGAGGAATCAGTACCTCATGTGATTTGGAAGCTATACTTCTATGAATGCAGCCCAAAATAGCATTTGTGTTTATTGCAGCCACATTATACTGTTGGGTCATATTCAGCTTGTGATCTACAACAATTCCAAGAACGTTCTAGTTTGTAGTATCGCTGAGTATCCCCCATCTTGTAACTGTGCCTTTGGTTTCTATTTCCTAAATGTAGAACTTGGCATTTATCCCTATTAAATTTCATTCGGTTGTTTTCAGCCCAGCACTCCAGCCTATCAAGATCACTTTGAAGTTTGTTTCTGTCTTCCAGGGTATTAGCTATCCCACCCAATTTGGTGTCATCTGAAAATTTGATCAGCGTTCCCTGCACCTCCTCGTCCAAATCATTAATAAAAATGTTGAAGAGCACTGGGCCCAGGACTGAGCCCTGCGGTACCCCACTCGTTGCCTCTCCCCAGTTTGAGAAGGTTCCATTGATAAGTACTTTTTGAGTCCGATTCTGTAGCCAACTGTGGATCCACCTAATAGTTGTTCCATCTAGCCCACTTTTAGCTAGTTTGTTAATCAGAATGTCATGTGGTACTTTGTCAAAAGCTTTGCTGAAGTCAAGATATATGACGTCCACAGCATTCCCACAGTCCACAAGGGAGGTTACCTGATCAAAAAATGAGATCAAATTAGTCTGACAGGACTTGTTCCTGACATGGACATCATTGTTGTCCATGCTGACTGGGGACAATGGAAGTTGTAGCACATCTGGCAAGCAGCAGGTTGGGGAGGGTAGAAGAAAGAATAGGGAAAATAGCCTTTGCCTTGACTGTAACTTTGTCCCCGGCTGAGACAGAAGCTGCTCCATGAAAACCGCCTCTCCCACCCACCCCACACCTTGTAGCCTTTGCCATTACCCCCCGAAAAAAATTCTAAATAGCCTGTGAGCAAACAGGCCTTAAAATGAAAAGGAGGCTATAAAACTGCATCCCGCTGTGCTGAGTTGTAAAAGGCACTTGGGCACAAGACGTGTCCCGGAGAGCAAACATTTGCCGTGGGAGAGGCAGCCGTGCCACCGGAGGCCAAATGGCTGTTTAGAAACCTGTGCGTGCCCCGGCTGTGGAGCACACCGGCCGCAGCTGTAGCCTGGCACTGCGGCTCTGTGAGAGGGTGCTATGCGCGCTGGCTGGAGATTAGAAGGGGTTCCCCCGCACGCCCCTCACCCTCCATGTCTGGACCCCGTAGACTCAGCCGAGCCTTGATGAACGGGGTCCTGCAAGTGCCGGGCAAGCCCCCTTCTCCGGGCAGAGAGAGGCGTGGAGGGAAAGGGGGTGGAGCCAGATGACATCACGGGAGGGGGAGGGGGAGCCACAATCCCTTCCCATCATGCAGCCTGCCAAGCTGGGTCAAAAGGGGTTGGTTGCCCGCCCGCCCACCCGTGCACTGGGTTTGTGGGTTTGTCCATTCCTGTTACATGGTCATCACTTGTCAGTGCTAAGCCCTTGCAAAGCACTGAACACGCAAAAATAGAACTATGTCAGCATAAAGTGGATACAGCTAAACAGACGGGCAACGGGTGAAAGTGCCTTAGGGTCACACCCTTTGCTTCAGGGAATGCAGGAGGGAAATGATCCATTCCTCAGGCCTCCCTGAATGCCAGAACAGACGGGGACGGGCAAATGTCCAATTTAAGGGAGTTCCCCCTGTCAGGCCCACGGGGCCTGCTTGCCTGAGCCCTGTCTTCTCCATTCGGCCTTTCCCCTGTCCGAGGACAGCCAATTCTCCGAGCGAGTAGTGCTCAATAGTAATGTGCCCGAGGAGCTGAGGAGTGGACCCGTGAGGCTCGAGGGAAGCCCTGGCCGGTCCTGGAACATAAGCACATCAGAAGAGCCCTGAGGCTGGATCAGGCCAAGGGTCCATCTAGCCCAGCACTCTGTTCACACAGGGGCCAACCAGCTGTCGACCAGGGACCAACAACGCAGGACACGGTGCAACAGCACCCTCCCACCCATGTTCCCCAGCAGCTGCTGCACACAGGCTTACTGCCTCTAAGACAGAAAAAAACCTCAAAGTGATCTTGATAGGCTGGAGTGCTGGGCTGAAAACAATAGAATGAAATTTAATAAGGATAAAGGCCAAGTTCTACATTTAGGAAATAGAAACCAAATGCACAGTTACAAGATGGGGGATACTTGGCTCAGCAATACTACAAACTAAAAGGATCTTGGAATTGTTGTAGATCACAGGCTGAATATGAGCCAACAGTGTGATATGGATGCAAGAAAGGCAAATGCTATTTTGGGGTCCTGGTTCCTCTCTATTCGGCCCTGGTTAGGCCTCCTCTAGACTATTGCGTCCAGTTCTGGGCTCCACAATTCAAGAAGGACGCAGACAAGCTGGAGCGTGTTCAGAGGAGGGCAACCAGGATGATCAGGGGTCTGGAAACAAAGTCCTATGAAGAGAGACTGAAAGAACTGGGCCTGTTTAGCCTGGAGAAGAGAAGATTGAGGGGAGACATGAGAGCACTCTTCAAATACTTGAAAGGTTGTCACACAGAGGAGGGCCAGGATCTCTTCTCAATCCTCCCAGAGTGCAGGACACGGAATAATGGCCTCAAGTTAAGGGAAGCCAGATTCCAGCTGGACATCAGGAAAAACTTCCTGACTGTTAGAGCAGTACGACAATGGAATCAGTTGCCTGGTGAGGTGGTGGGCTCTCCCACACTAGAGGCCTTCAAGAGGCAGCTGGACAACCCTCTGTCAGGGATGCTTTAGGGTGGGTTCCTGCATTGAGCAGGGGGTTGGACTCGATGGCCTTGTAGGTCCCTTCCAACTCTGCTATTCTATGATTCTATGATTCTATGAATACTGGAGAGAGCACACGACCATCAGGGCTAGTAGCCATGGATAGCCTTCTCCTCCAGGAATTTATCCAACTCCTTTTTTAAAGCCATCCAAATTGGTGGCCATCCCCAATTTCAGGCCTTCCTCTCTGCCGCTGAGGCAGTGCAAACTCCACGGAGCAATTTGTCTGCCTGCCGCTGACTTGTTTGCGGTAGATAACAGCCGGGGCCATAAACAGCCTGGCGAGGGCATTCATCTGCTGCTGGCAACTGGCACCTCTCCCAGACTTGCTGGCAGGTTGAAGCCGAGTGGCCGCAAACCCGGAGAAAGGGCCTGCGCTTCGGAAGATGGATTAGGCGCTCCGGTCATTAGGGGGATGGATTCAGGCAGCGTCCTCAGTGGACACGCTTCCAGATGTATACTCAGGCAGGGCTTTGCCCCAAAGGCACTGACCATCTAAACTAGACAGTGGCAAAGACAACCGGGGGGGGGGGGACGGGGGACGGAGAGACAAGGGTACAGAGGGAAAGAAGGGTACAGGTGAGTTACCTGTGATAGGAAGTGCGGGTGAGGATGTTGGTGAGGCTAAGAAAACAACCAGTCTTAAAGCTCAGCTGCAGCTGGGAAGAACAATTAAGGCAGCCTTGCCCAGCTTGGTGCTCTCCAGATGTGTTGGACTGCAACTCCCATCATCCTCAGCCAGCATGGCCAATTTCCATGCTGGCTGGAAATGATGGGAACTGCAGTCCAACGCATCTGGAGAGCACCGGATTGAGCAAGGCTGGGTTGCATTGCATTGCATTGCATTGCATTTATTATATTTCTATAACGCCTTACAGCTGATGCTTTCTGGGAGGTTCCCAAAAAGATTAAGGGCATAAGCCAAAAGCTATGCAAAAAAGACAGGCAGGGGAAGAGTTTTCCCCTTTCTCATAATACTAGAGCCCAATGGGGTCATCTCATGAAGCTGAACAGTGGTAGGGTGACCCTATGAAAAGGAGGACAGGACTCCTGTATCTTTTAACAGTTGCATAGAAAAGGGAATCTCAGCAGGTGTCATTTGTATGCATGCAGCACCTGGTGAAATTCCCTCTTCATCACAACCGTTAAAGATGCAGGAGCTATACTAGAGTGACCAGATTTAAAAGAGGGCAGGGCTCCTGCAGCTTTAAGTGTGGTGTTGAAGAGGGAATTTCACCAGGCTCTCCATATATGCAAATGACACCTGCTGAAATTCCCTTTTCAATACAACTGTTAAAGATAAAGGAGCCCTGTCCTCCTTTTCATAGGGTCACCCTAAACAGTGGGAGTTTCAGGACAGACCAAAGGAAGCCCTTCTTCACACAGCGCAGAGTTAAAATGGCAGAATCCGCTGCCCCAACTTGAAGCGATGGCCGCCAAGTAGCACAAAAGATAAAGTCAGCAGTGACGACTACTCATGATGGCAGATGCGACCTCCAGGATGTCAGTGGGACAGTGAGTCCGCTCCAGGTTTCAGACAGAACCAGTCAGAACTCTAAAGGAGCCCTGCGTGGTGGAAAGCAGTGAAACCCGGAGTGGATTCACCTCCATTGCTCCCAATCATCAACCACTGAAAGGTGTTTCCCTGTAAATTAGATTACTGAAACAGAACCCAGGAGTGGATGATGATGATGACGACTTCTGCTCGGAGGACGGCAACAAGAGAGAGGGCCTTTTCTGTAGTGGCCCTCCAATTGTGGAACAATCTCCATGACAGGGACCGCCTGGCGTCGACATTGTTATCTTTTTGGCGCCAGGTCAGGACTTTCCTCTTCTCCCAGGCATTTAGTAATCTGTAATTAGCCTCGGTTCGTTTTTGTACGTTTTTGTGGTTTTAAATTGTATGTTTTTGTGATTTAAAATTTTGGTATATTGTTTTTAAGTGTTTTTATCCTATGTAAACCGCCCAGAGAGCCTCGGCTATGGGGTGGTATGTAATAGATCTTCTTCTTTATCACCATCATCATCTTGCTGCAGGTATTGATCACAAATTCCTGGGTTGAACATGCACTCCTGGGCATCCAGTTAATTTATTCTTAGATGGCGCCTGCTCGTGCTCACCATTATTTGGTACCTGGGTTCTGGTTGGTAGCCTTCGGGGATCCCTGTACTAGAGCCTTGGTGAACATTCCCCCAGGGGCCAACAGAGGGCGATGCTGCGATCACAGCGCCCCCCATTGGAAACTTTGGGAGAGGCAGCTACGATGGTGTCCCCAAATTCTTTCTGGCTTAGAGTGCGTGTGTGTGTGTGTGTGTGTGTGTGTGTGTGTGTTGCGGTAGCCAATGGAAGGTGGGAGTGGGCGCGGGCGCTTGGTTACTCACCCTGGGGAAATTGCTGCTTGCTGTGGGCGATCAGAAAAGTGGCTAATTACTTCCCCGGCGAAGCGGCAGGCCCATTTCGGTGCCACATTAACAAAAAGCGCATGTTGGGAATAATGGCAACAAATTAAAAAGAGAGCAAGATTCAATTTGTTTCTGTCACTTGAACAGAAAGGGGGAAGAGGAGGAGAGGCTGCCTTTGAATTACTGTCAGAGGAACGGCGCCGTGCTTCAGATATGCGCAGGGGCCGGGCATGTGGGCAGGAGCCTACAATAGGCTGCCGTTCCGCTGCGGTCTGTGGTTTCTTTTTTAGCATGTGGGATGAGGCTGCTGCACCCGGAGGCAAGGAAAGGCACGGGCAATAAATATTGCTGTGGGTCAATTTCAATGGTTTGGGGTCTTTTTCTTTACAAATCGATTGAGATGATTCATTTCGTTCCCACACGCACACACAATTCTTCCCCCCTCCTACCCCCGGCGCTACAACTGTGGTCCGCCAAGGTGTATTTCATCTCATTTAGCTTCACAGTGAGCCGCTGTTAATTGCATCCACAAAACACATCAGATGGAACTGGAGACAAATTGGAAACGGGGCCCGACATGAAAAAACAGCGCGGCCCAGGCGTGGCCCTCGGCGCTTTGCGTCACATGCTTCCTTTCGTGCCCTCGAAGCGCCGGGTTCTTTCGGTAGAAGCAAAGCCACACTTTGGGGCGACCGAAGCGGTTCGCTTCGCCTCAATCTCTGTGTTATGAAAATCGCGCCCGGGGGAGCAGGACCTCCGTCCGACCGGACAGAATGGGCCAAGCAGGCAAAGGAGCATTGAGCTGATTGTAGCGAGGAGTTTGACAGACACACGCTTTGAGGAAGGGGTGAAGCAGATGTGTTTGACGACAACTCCCCCGCCGGCATGGCCAAGGGGGCTGGGAAGGCTGGAGTAAGGGGGGGGGCTGCCAATGTCTGGAGCCACCTCCCTGCATGGTCAGCTGGCCAACTTGGGAGAGGGGCCGCATGGCATCCTTTCCAGGGGCTTAAAACATGCTGATCATTTAACAGATCTGATTATTTATTTATTTATTTATTTAACAGATCCGATCTGTTGCTGACTCCTGCAGGGACATTTTAAAGCTGACCTCCCCATTGCTGCAGCTTCTTGCAAGGCGCGCTGTTCAGGCAATTATCCTGCAAAGATCCCCACCACAGGATGTTATGACCGAGGCCGGGAACGTAATATTGATTGAAGGGCTGGGTCGACTTGCCTTATGAACTTGACAGCTTCTGAAATTTACCAGGTTGCCTTGCCCTGGTCACTGGTTTAAGTGGGAACAGTCTGCTAATTCCATTTTATTATTCCCTCTCGGCACACACACACACACCAGTGACATTCATCTCTCTGACAAGAGAAACTGAGTCATCATTAGCTTGAAGTGAGACTTTGTTACTGCTTCATGACCAGTGCTTTCTTAAGGACATTTACTCAAAAGAAGTCGTGCTGGGTTCAATGGGGTTTACTTCCAGTAAGGATGTTACCATTTTTTAAATAACCTATTTGTTCAATTTCCTCAAATCTTTGATGACTTGGTTTTTTGTTTCTTTTCTTGCTATTTTGGTAGCCCTAAGCCGGAAATCACAGAAGAAAGATCCGTGCATATTATGGGAAATGCAGATTTTAAGCTGCGTAGCAGCGAGCAGGGTCCTGAAAACCCTGTCAGAATCTTCCATAAATTAGCATTGCCTGACTGAATAAATAGTTTTGATGTCTGCAATTCAAGCTAGCTGCAGTCCTGAGATCATAGAATCATATCATAGAATAGCAGAATTGGAAGGGTCCTACAAGGCCATCAAGTCCAACCCCCTGCTCAATGCAGGAATCCACCCTAAAGTATCCCTGACAGATGGTTGTCCAGCTGCCTCTTGAAGGCCTCTAGTGTGGGAGAGCCCACCACCTCCCTAGGTAACTGATTCCATTGTCGTATTGCTCTAACAGTCAGGAAGTTTTTCCTGACGTCCAGCTGGAATCTGTCTTCCTCTAACTTGAGCCCGTTATTCCGTGTCCTGCACTCTTGGAGGATCGAGAAGAGATCCTGGCCCTCTTCTGTCTGACAACCTTTTAAGTATTTGAAGAGTGCTCTCATGTCTCTCCTCCATCTTCTCTTCTCCAGGCTAAACATGCCCAGTTCTTTCAGTCTCTCTTCATAGGGCTTTGTTTCCAGACCCCTGATCATCCTGGCTGCCCTCCTCTGAACACGCTCCAGCTTGTCTGCGTCCTTCTTGAATTGTGGAGCCCAGAAATGGACGCAATACTGTAGATGAGGCCTAACCAGGGCCGAATAGAGAGGATCCAGGACCTCACATGATGAGATGATGGGCTGTATTGTGCAGTGGGAAGAATCCTCTGAAATCGGGCAGAGGAATCTTGCACCAGTGGAACTACTCAAGGAGAGGCATTCCTCTTCCTGGTTTGGGGGTGATTGGGTTCCATTATCCCAACTGTTCAGGAGGGTCCCTGAACCTCTGGATAAGGTCTGGGGCAGGGAAGGAGAGAAGGAGGAAGATTGAGCTACCTTCACTCCCAAAGCTACCTGATACAACCATTCATAATAACAGTGGTTCCCAATTGGAGGTCCGCGGACCCCAGGGGATCCATGTAACCCACCCAGGGGGGTCCGTGGCACTATTCACATATTAGCTCTGCAAGGTCCGCATTTTAATAAAAGAAAATTCGCTGTCTCCCACGCTCCGTTTGCTTCGACGGTGACACCATGTGTGAAAGCACCTGTGTGATTTAGTGGCTAGCTTCAGAAACTACTTCCCTGCACCAGGGGAGGATCTACACAGCGTCGGGAAGGCGCCTGCAGTGTGCCCCGAAAATCATTGTGTAGATCCTGCCAGAAGAGGAGGAGGGGGAGGGGGAGGAGGAGGCCCCACATCGCCCCTCGCGGGGACGGGGTGAAAAGTTTCCGGGCTCGGCGGCTTCGCTGGGGAATCCGGCCACGTCCTTACCGCCGCCCACCTCCCCGCTGGCCTCCTGCTGCCAGCGAAAGAGCCACCTGGGTCAGAGAGCTCGGCAGAAGAAGGCGGGGCGGCGGCTTCTTCCGCCGAGCTCTCCACCCCAGGTGGCTCTTTCGCCGGCAGCAGGAGGCCGGCCGGGAGGTGGGCGGCGGCGGCAAGGACACGGCCGGATTCCCCAGCGAAGCCGCCGATCCCGGAAACTTTTCGCCCCGTCCCCACGAGGGGCGATGCAGGGCCACCACCGCCTCCTCCTCCGCCTCTTCTGGCAGACAGGATCTACACATGATTTTCGGAGCGCACTGCAGGCGCACGCAAGCGCCTTCACGACGCTGTGTAGATCCCCTCCTAATCCTGAAAACTCATGGAGAAGGAATCCTTTTGAATGTGGTGATGTACAACTAACAACCGTATCTGCAGAAGAGCAAGATGTACTTGCTGACTTGACTTGTGATGGTTCATTGAAATGGTTTTTCAAAGAATATAGACTGGACCAATTCTGGGTGAAGAAACATTTTCGACATTTTGTTATGTGAAGAACAAGCATAGAAATCAGTTTGATGTTGATCCAGATTTGAGATTAAAAGTAGGAAACATTGAACCGGATGTGGAAGGGATTACTTCCCTGGACAAAAAGAGGCATGATTTCTCCCATCACATTTAGCTTCAGGAGCTGCTCGACAGGTCACAATTTGTTTGATTGTAAACTAGACAGTAAAATGGAATTCAGCTTTATATTCCTAACTAAATCATTGTCATTTTTGCGTGGTAATATCACAAATATCACAAATTTTATGGTCTGTTTTTTAGTATCCCAAAAATCCTTTGCTTATTAGGGGTTACCCCTTATTTTCTCCAAAATATTGCTTCGCACAGGTAACTACCATAGAGATAACAACATTTTCAAAAGTAGGGGGTCCATGGCTTGGCATTTGAAAAACAAGGGGTCTGCAGTACTTAGCTAATTGGGAACCACTACAAAATAAAAAAAAATCAAGAAAGGGAAAGAGCAGGGCATTACTTAGGAATGATTGTTTATATTAAACTAGGGGTGACCGTCACTGTGGGATGTGACCCTGCTCCATGGACTCCAGTGACGCCTCGGGCTCAGCTTCCCTTCACGAGCTGAGCCAGAGCTTTATTCCCGAAATCCAGGAACTTTCCCCTCTTTGTGTAACTGCGTTGTTCCACAAATTATGGCCACAATTTCCACCGCCACGCGCACCCCTTGCACTCTCCTTGCTGATGCTGACAGCAGCAGGGAGAGTGTGTTGGGTGCGCAGGGGCGAAGTTGCGTGGGGCCAGCTCAAAGACAAAGTGAACCAGACTCTAGGGGACGGAGCTGAATTGACCTCCTGTACAGATTCTTCTGACATAGAATCATAGAACAGCAGAGTTGGAAGGGGCCTACAAGGCCATCAAGTCCAACCCCCTGCTCAATGCAGGAATCCACCCTAAAGCATCCCTGACAGATGGTGGTCCAGCTGCCTCTGGAAGGCCTCTAGGGTTGGAGAGCCCACAACCTCCCTAGGTAACTGGTTCCATTGTCGTACTGCTCTAACAGAAGTTTTTCCTGATGTCCAGCTGGAATCTGGCTTCCTTTAACTTGAGCCCGTTATTCCGTGTCCTGCACTCTGGAAGGATCGAGAAGAGATCCTGGCCCTCCTCTGTGTTTTAACAACCTTTTGACATCCCTGTGTTAAACCGGTTTTGTGAACTGCCCAGAGAGCTTCGGCTATTGGGCAGTATAAAAATGCAATAAATAAATAAATAAACCACCATAAAGCTAAAAAAAAATGAGCGGAATGACAACAGATTTTCTTTGCTATAGTCCATAAGGTCATGATATATGGCCTTGATCCTCCCTCTGGCTTAGAGAAGGACTCCGAGATGGAGAAGACGTCATCCACTGAGCCATTGCCTGTTACCCTGGGATCTTCCAAGTGAGAGGATGTGGCTTTATCAAACGTTGAGGCTCTCCCCCATGACCCTGATGGAGACCTCACCATACCCATTCTAGAGGATCCCGTAGCTGCAGAATCAAGCAGTGGCCCTTTAAGGGATGGATGGCTCCTCAACGAGGCTGGGGTTAACGACAGACCCAAGTCAGTAAGCCTTCATAAAGTCTCAGAAGACCTCTGCATGTTGCTGAGACAACAGTTTTTCCTGAGTGAGATCCAGCCAGCATAGATCTGTCCAGGGTCCTGACAGACCCTGCCTGGTCTGACATTACTGGTCATCCTACATAGCAAGACGTGACTCTACTTCATTGGACGTGACTCTTCCCCACTCTGCTTGTAAGTGCAATTGCTTCAGATTGGCTCCCATGGGAATCTTGGGCTGTGCTAGACAGGACACACGAGAATTCCAGAGAAATTGAGAAGTGACCTAGTTTCCCTTTTAATTTCTTTTCTTAACTTCTCCGAATCAAAATCTGGCGAAAGGTGGCCTGGCAGCATGGGTTCACAGAGTGTGTGCAGTGCTTATCCACTGCCAAACTAAGATCATTGCTGTTAGATGCAGTCCCAAGAAGACTCTCTGGGGAGCTTCCCTGTTGGGGAAGAAAAATCAAGTGAGCTGCTTTCTCTAATCTCTTAATTGCAATCCTTTTAAGTTTGGTGCTTTGTCCTCCTTCTCTTTGGAAGGTGCTATTTCCAAGTCCCCACCATTCCCGTTAATGTTTCATTAGCGCAGTGTCTTTTGCATTTAACTTTGCTCCCTGGGATTCCGGTGTTTGCAATTATGGCTTGAAAAGTTACAGATCTCTGAACAAAAGATACTTTAGGAGCAGCAGATACTCCGTAGCAGTGGGAGACCTCGGCTCTGTGCCTGCTGCTGTCGCACTGCAAATTCATTAAGAGCCAAAGAAGCCAAATGAGATTTGGGGATTTATTAAGCTCCGGTCCTTTTCAAGAAAGGCATCAGGCCCTGGGATGTACTGATTAGGGCTGTGCATGGGGGGCCCAACCCACTCTGAACTGCTTTGGACCACTCCGGACCCATTCCGGATTCGGACCAAAGTAGTCCGAAGCGCCCTGCTTCGGTTTGGAATTCGAATCTGGAACTGAAACGGTGCACAGCCGTTTCATTGCTCCCCAAAGGCCACTTTAAGACCTGTGACAAAGCGTCCCGGGCGCCTGAAATGTTCTCCCACTGGTTTCTGGATGTTGCCATTTCTGATGACAGGTTTGTGTCCAGCTATTCTTTTCCGTAGAGGCGGTCCTGTTTGCCCTAAGTAGAATACAGACGGGCACTGCTGACAGAAGGTGTCATTTATCCCATTGGAAGGCGAGGCCCCAGTGTCGTGGGGAGACTTTGTTAGGTCCTACCCCGGTGCTTCCAGAGCAGAGCTGGGGACAGAGCTGGGACCTAGTGTGTTGCGGCATCTGGGCCGTTTGCATCCTTGGTATGGCGCCCCTTGCAACAACAGACTCCTGAGTTCCACGGAGACCACTTTGGAGGAGGTGCCTTGGCTTTGCCGGCACTGAGCAGGCTCCCACGAGTGCTAGAAGTGTGGGAGGGGATGGGGGGAATGCACCACCACCACCCCGTGTCCCCAACCCCCTCCATCCTCGACCTTCTGGCCTTGAGCAAACAGGACTTCAGGGCCTTCTACGTGCTAGAAGGTGAGCAGAATCCCCCACGAGATTGGGAACCCCAGTAGAGCAGGCGTTCCCGTCGCACGGAGACGTCCACTGAGCCCACCCATCCCTCTTCAGACCTCAGCGCAGGAGGGCCAGGAACCGAGTAGGTGGGCTGGGCTCGCAAGCGGGCCTGCAACCCTTCCTGTGTTTAGCCCCCCACAGATGAAGGCCAAAGTCCTGCACGGGGCTATGGAGGAAAAGGGCTGTAAGGCATGAGGCTTACACCAGAAGCTGTGACTCATCAGGCTCGTGGGGCAGAACTGCCCCCCCCGAGTTCCCTCTTCCCCCGACTGCTGACTTTTTGGGGGTTCCCAGCTTTTGTGCCTTTTCTCCCATCCGTAAAGCTTGACGTGCCTCTGTGACTGCAGAAAGAGCTTCAAGCTAAAATAGCCCTGGGGGTTCTTGGCATATGGGCCCCGCCCCTTTAACGCTTTGCCACACCCCTTTGACACTTTGCCCTGCCCCTTTGGCACTTGGCTCCACCCACCACTGGAAGGCCACTCCCAAGAGCTTCTCTGAAATGGAACATAGCCCTTGGGCTGAAAGAGGTGCTGAAGAGATGCAGTAGGGAGGGCAGCCACCTAGTTAGACATTGGCCCTGTTTAGAAGACACCTTAAACCATAGCTTTAACCATAGTGAATAAGGCTTTTTCCTTTATTCACCATGGTTAAAGCCATGGTTTAAGGTGTCTTCTGAACACAGCCCAGCTTTCTGGCTTAACCGCCATGGTTAAAGCCATGGTTTAAGGTGTCTTCTGAACACAGCCCGGCTTTCTGGCTTAACCGCCATGGTTAAAGCCATGGTTTAAGGTGTCTTCTGAACACAGCCCGGCTTTCTGGCTTAACCGCCATGGTTAAAGCCATGGTTTAAGGTGTCTTCTGAACATAGCCCGGCTTTCTGGCTTATCCGCCATGGTTAAAGCCATGGTTTAAGGTGTCTCCTGAACGGGGCCATTGTGGGACTAGATGGAGCGTTGGTCTGATCCAGCAACCGGGCTGCTCCTCTGATGTTCACGGGCCCAGCACGGCCAGTTGGAACGGCATTCCCTGGTCGCTGAACACCTAGGAAGGTGGCTTGTTACTTTTATTATCATTTGTTTCATTTCTATACCACCCAATAGCCAAATCTCTCTGGGCGATTTACAGCAATTCACAGCAATTCATAAAATAATAAAAGGCAATATACAAATACAGCATAAAAAAGTTCATATGCAAAATTTAAAAGAATTTAGGCAGCTAAAAACAGTTTCAAATAAAATACTGTGTAGGTGACTGGCATAAATGCCCCCATCATATGCCATTAAACGCCTGGGAGTCGAGGGCAGTCTTAACCTGGTGCCGAAACGATGACAGTGTTGGTGCCAGGCAGGCCTCAGTAGGGAGCTCATTCCACAGTCGAGGGGCCTCCACTGAGGAGGCCCTTTCGTCTCTACTGGAGGAGGCACTCGGGAGAGGTTCACCGCAGTATGTTCAGGTCAGGAGAGGTGTTCCTTCAGGTATTGCAGTTCCAGGCCTCACCTGTCAGCCATCTGCCCAATGTGTCCTGCTCTGGATGACCGTGCGGCCGGGACTCGCAGCAGACGCTGCTCAGCAGGCGAAACATCTTGGAGGATTAATTGGCTGGGATGGGAAATGAGGCGCGTGGCTTTGAAGCCGTCTCCAGGAGGGAGGCCAGCGCGCAGAAGGAAGGCAGCGGGTCGGCGAAGGGAGGGCAACGCTGCCTGAGTTTCTGCGTGGGCTTCCTGTTCTGACTCTGCACCGGTGCTCAGCACCACTGGGGCCTCCACCAAGTGACTTCCAACCAAGCCAGGTGGCCATGTTTATATTTGCAGGGCTGCTGCCATGAGCGACGCAGAAGCAACCGTTCTGCACCCTGCAGGGTCACACAGGACAGCCCTCCCCTCCTGACGGCTCCGGCGGCTTCCAGAAGCAGCAATCCCAGCTGTGGCTGAGGTCACCAGTGGCTTGAGAGGCTTCCACCCCTGCCTGCTGACCTGGCCGGCGTTGCTGCGAAGCACCGGGGCTGATCATCATCAGCATCATCATCAGCAGGAGGAATTTGGTGGCAGTGGTGTGGGGCAAGCATGAGGGATGCACCTCAGGCCCCATGGGACATATCAGCTGTGCATAGGGATGGGAGAAACAGAGAGGTTCAAGTTCAATCTGAATCCCATGCCCATCAGGCAATCTCGAAGGAGGCCGTTTTGAATGCCGCTGAAAGCTGCCAAGAGGTCCAGTAGACCCAACAAAGGACCTTCTGTCCCTGTTCTGTTCTCAGCAGAGGCTGGGAGCCAAAGGTGACTCAGCCCTTAAATCAGACTTAAAGCCAGATTGAAATGGGTCCAGATAATAGGTTTTGTAGTGTCCCTCAGGCATAGGGACCATACGGGTGAGCTTACCTGCTCAGCCTGCCACTTGCCCCTAGACTACCAGGCAATAACTTCAGAGTCTTTTCCTTGCTGGATTCCTTTATTACTGAAACCTCCTAGAACAGTGACCCTCCAAAACCCTGTAGCAAGGGCCACACCACCCAGTGGCTGAACAGAGGCCCCGCCCAGGCCTTCGATGAGGACCTGGAGACTAGCAGCTACAGGCCTCTGAAAGGTATATACATCCACATATCACATCCCCCCTTCTCCATAAAAACAATAACTTTTGTTCAATTAAATCTTAACTCGTCAATCTCAGCTCTTCACCACTATCCCATAACATAGTCCTTAAGCTTTGCTGGTAGTCTCACTTCTCGCCCACTCCGTGTCCGTTCGATTCCATGCTGTTCCATCTGACGAAAGCTCCAGCTCACCTTGAGGTCCTTCTGGCAAGACCACTGCCTCAGGGGATGCCGGCTCCTCTGCAACCCCTAGATCCGCATTGGTTGCACCCACAGGGGAAAAGCAATCCCTCCGGAGGTGCCCCCTGTTCCTTCTATAAGTTTGACCTTGGGGAGTCTCCACTACATATGAGCGTGGCTCTCTTCTTTTCTGAGCTACTGATGCTGGCATCCAACCTAAAGCTGTTTTCAACCTGACCCTATCTCCTACTTGCAAAGGTGGAAGAGGTGCTGTGTGCTTGTCAGAATATGCTTTCTGCTGCCTCTGTCGATCTCGTAATCTAGGGTGCGCTCCACGTGGCACCCTGGGCTTCAGGGCAGATGTAATAGCTGGCAGTGTGCTCCGTAGTAAACGTCCCATGAGCAATTGGGCAGGAGCAAAATCTAAACCTGTTACTGGAGTATTACGCAGGTTCAACAGGGCCAGATATGGATCAGCGCCATCTTGTAGAGCTTTCGATAGCATGTGCTTGATGGTTTGTATAGTACGTTCTGCTTGCCCGTTGGACTGGGGGTAAGCTGGGCTCAAATGTGTCAAGGTGATCCCCCACTCAGTTGCAAATTGTCTCATAACCTGGCTCACAAATGGTACATGGTCACAGATTATCTCTTTAGGTATACCATGACGTGCAAATGTTGCCTTCAATCTGGCAACAACAGTCACAGCTGTTTTATCTGTCAAGTGGAGAACTTCAGGGAACTTAGAAAAGTAGTCCATGACTACCAGGTAAGAATGACCTTGTAACTCGAAAATATCAGCTGCTACCTTTAGCCATGGCAGGTCTGGGATCTCGTGAGGGATCATTGGTTCCCTCTGATTGGCTGGCTGATGTTCCTGGCATGGCTGACAATTGTTGACCCACCGTTCTATCTCTTCATTCACACGAGGCCAATACATCAATGCCCGAGCGTGTGCTTTAGATCTATTGACCCCTTGGTGTGGTAAGTGCAGCAGTTTTAACATGTTGTCTCTGGCGCCCTGGGGGATGATGATTTTGTGTCCCACCAGCAACAAGTCATTTTCAATTCGAATACTGTCTCTGAGAGGCCAATAGGGATAAAGTTCAGGCCTAATCTGCTTGCGCCTCCTGGGCCAGCCATTAATATGTAGAATCTTCAAGGCCTGTAGGCATGTATCTGCTGACGTGTGTTCTTGCAATGATTTGAGCATATGATCACTAAGCGGGTCCGTACTGGACAAACTGTAGATCACTCTATCTTCCATCAGAGGTTCTGTATCTGTGGGGAGAGTACTTGTAGTCGCCCTAGAAAGTGTGTCCGCTATAAACATGTCCTTGCCTTTCGTATAGTGGATCTGAATATCATATTTCTGCAGTTGTAATAACATTCTCTGTAATCTTGCTGGGGCCTTCCCCAGTGGCTTGGCAAAAATTGCCTCCAGTGGCTTATGATCTGATTGGACTTTTACTTGGACACCAAAAACATACTGGTGGAATTTTGACATTGCAAAGACGATTGCCAAGAGTTCCTTTTCTATTTGTGCATAATTTTGCTCCGCCTTGGATAAGGCACGAGAAGCATATGCAATTGGTCTCTTTTTCTGGAATAGGCATGCCCCCAAACCATCCTTGGATGCATCAGCTTGGACCCATAGTTGCTCCTTAGGCTGACCGACCCAGAAGTGGTGGATCTCCAGTTTCTGTGACATAGAAGGTTAGAGTTCGATTCTTAAGACCATTTTTGCAAGGAGCTACAATGGTACCTCTTGGTTTGACCTTTGCTCCACCAAAGGCAACTAGTGTCACATTTGTCATTGCTGTATGCACTTTATCCTGCAAGCACTCTGCAATGTCTTTTGGAATTGTGTTAGCATCAGATCCAGAATCTAACTTGAAAACAACTGGAAGTCCTGCCACCACTACTGTGCTATACCAGGCTTCTGGGCTCCCCATGAGCCTAGCTTGATGGCATGTAGTCATTACTCCCATGAATAAGGCATTTACATCTTTGGTGA